>NC_135233.1:441507761-441830469 GCF_051348905.1 Ranitomeya variabilis | reverse complement strand
ACGAAGACGGACGAATATGCCCCTTCTCCAAAGACTCCTTCACATAGCTCCGCATGGCAGCATGCTCTGGCACAGATAGATTGAAAAGTCGGCCCTTAGGGAACTTACAGCCAGGAATCAATTCAATAGCACAATCACAGTCCCTATGTGGAGGAAGGGAACTGGACTTGGGCTCATCGAATACATCCTGGAAATCTGACAAAAATTCAGGAACATCAGAAGAGGGGGAAGAGGAAATTGACATCAAAGGAACGTCACTATGTACCCCTTGACAACCCCAACTAGTCACAGACATAGATTTCCAATCCAGCACTGGATTGTGTACTTGTAACCATGGAAAACCCAATACAACAACATCATGTAAATTATGCAACACCAGAAAACGGCAATCTTCCTGATGTGCTGGAGCCATGCACATAGTCAGCAGAGTCCAATACTGAGGTTTATTCTTGGCCAACGGTGTAGCATCAATACCCCTCAAAGAAATGGGGCTCTGCAAAGGCTGATATACAAAAGCAGAACAAAGACTGTAGGGTGTATCAAATTCAGATACCCCAAAGAATCCTCTGATAGATATTATCAAAATAGCCAAGAGAATCTCCTATATACAATATAAAACATAACCTTTAATGGTAATAATATAAAACCGTTTTATGGACGATAAACGTGATAAAGTGCAAACAGTGCTCAAAATACCAGTGCTGAATAAAAAAATGGTTTTATCTCACCAAATTAGTCGCTTTTCCGTAGCAGGAGCTTTCTATGGCATGAAGGGGGAGGGGGGAGAAATGGTTACTATCCTACCCCAGTCGTGCCCCTGTGTTGCTCCTGCCCTGACAAGGGCAGTCCCCAAGTCAGGCTAAATAATTGTACCCACCACAAAATAGGTAAACTTCCCTACGCGTTTCCTCTCCCATAAGGGAGACTCCTCAGGGGAACATATAGATATAAATTGTGGGATATTCTAATCTAGAAAAAGAACCCCTCCGTCGGGAGGTGGCTCCTATGTGTCCAGGGCACCTGATTTTGGGTATGGACTATGGTAAGGTGAGATGACGAACGGAAATAAACCCCCTTAAATAGTTTCCTACTCTTTCGATTTAATTGTACAGCGTCCTACCTCATTTCCGTTAGACACATGTTCTGTGTGCATACCGGCGCCATTATTTGGCATCATAGATTACATACCGCCATTCTCCCTGCGTGTATGCTTCCGGTTTCCAGATCACCCATCTGCTGCGCATGCCCAATCCAGCGCAAACACAAGAGGCCGCCGGAACATGCTTCTGCTTCAGGCCACCTCTGTTGCCCGCTACTGCGCATGCGGTGCTTCAGGAGCCGGTATACGCCTACCCGCTGGTGGCGTAACTGTATCTCTAGTAGCCGCCAGGCTTTCAGAGCTGAATGTTACTGCGCACGCGTCATTTAGGAGCCGGTATACACCTACCAACTGGTGGTATCACTGTATCTCTGATAACCACCAGGCTTTCGAGACTTCATGTTACTGCGCACGCGTCATTTAGATAAGCACGCCGGTTAGTTAGCTTATCCTATCATCTGCAACCTAAATCAAATTCATACGTATTCCCAGAATCGATGTCAATTATTTCTGCGGATACATCATATTTGGATAACGAGAGTAGGAAACCATATTATGCGACCCCAATCAAAAACAGTTAAATCCTTCATGAGGGATATTAGAAATGCTATGAGGGGAATAAAAAGACCGTCCGAACATAAACATCCACAAAACAAAATTCTCAGTTTTAAGCCTCATATGTCGGGGCCCGAGATCCGGATAAATAAAATACAGCAATGGCTAATACTCTATTCTTGAATCATAATAGATAATGTAAACTCCGTCTTGTTGACTCAGTATTCCTAGGGGGCGGACCCTAAACTACAACATATCAAATATACAGCAGTAGAACCTCCCATATCTTTAGGTTCATTTAACTTTAAATCACAAAAAGCAACTATAACTTAATTGTTCATTCAGGCCAAACGGATGACAGGTGTTAAGGCGAAATATCCACCTCGATTCTCTTTGGAGCAAGACCTTATCAAAATCCCCACCTCTTCTCGGTGGTTTAACTTTCTCAATACCCATAAACTGTATGGTCTTGAGATCCCCGTTGTGTAGTCCATTTACATGTCTAGCTACAGATGTATCTCTCTTGTTACGGATGTCACCTAGATGTTCACCTATCCTCCTTCTAAACTCTCTCACGGTTTTACCTATATAAGACTTGCCACATCTGCAAATAATACAGTAGACTATGCCCTTGGTTTTGCAATTAATAAAGTCTCTAATTTCAAAGGACTCACTGGTGCCATCGAATTTTTTTCCCACACATATGTGCTCACAGGCTATACATTCACCACAACGGTAACATCCCTTGATTTTAGGTGGTAACCAGGTTTCTTTAGCCGCCGGTGTGACAAAGTGGCTGTGGACCAGACGGTTTCCTATTGTCCGGCTTCTTCTGTAGGTGATGTGTGGTCTTTCACCTACAAAGTCTTTTATGTCCTCATCCATCTGGAGAATACCCCAGTGTTTTTGAATTACTTCCCTCACCATCTGAGCTCCATTGTCAAAGGTACAAATTAGTCGAGCTTTCCCCTCCGGGTTCTCGGTTTTCCTTCTGGGTACCATAAGTCCCCTCCTGTCTTGTTCGTTTGCATGTCTAAATGCCTCCCTGAGTATAGAGTCGGGGTAACCCTTATGTTGTGAATTCTGTTCTCGAGCTCCCTCCTGTGGTTATGAATGGTACTTCGGCGAGTTCTGTTCATGGACTCCCTCTGGTGGCTGTGAGTGGAGCTGCTGGTTCTGAGATTCATTCTCCAGCTGATCTCGTTGAGGCCTTGGTTGGCTGCTCTATTTAACTCCACTCAGATCGTTACTTGATGCCAGCTGCCAATGTCCTAGTACTGGTTCAGTTCTCTTGGATCTTTCAGATGACCTGTCTACTTCAGCAAAAAGCTAAGTTTCTGCTAGCTTATTTGTTATCATTGTTTTTTTGTCCAGCTTGCTATCATGATTTTGTTCTGTTAGCTGGAAGCTCTGGGATGCAGAGTGGCACCACCGCGCCGTGAGTCGGTGCGGTGGTTTCTTTTGCACACTCTGCGTGGTTTTTTGTTAGTGTTTTTTGCTGACCGCAAAGATACCTTTTCTATCCTCAGTCTGTTTAGTTAAGCCTGGCCTCCTATGCTGAAACCTGTTTCATTTCTGTGTTTGTGACTTCCATCTTAACTCACAGTCAATATATGTGGGGGCTGCCTATTTCTTTGGGGGATTTCTCTGAGGCAAGGTAGGCTGTATTTTCTATCTTTAGGGGTAGTTAGCTCTTAGGCTGTGAAGAGGCGTCTAGGCAGAGTCAGGAACGCTCCACGGCTATTTCTAGTTGTTGTGATAGGATTAGGGCTTGCGGTCAGCAGAGCTCCCACTTCCCAGAGCTCGTCCTGTATTACTAGTTTGCTCATCTGGTCATTTCTAGTGCTCCTAACCACCAGTTCAATCATAACACCCTTAATAAGGAATCTTTGGCGCAAATCATCCGCCTTGCTTTTGAAATCTTTTGCATTCGAGCAATTCCTTTTTAACCTCAAATACTGACCCTTAGGTATACCTTTTTTTAAGGAATAGGGGTGGTGACTCTCCCACTTCAATAAAGAGTTAGTGGAGGTGGGTTTGCGGAAGATAGTAGTTTCTAAAGCGTCCCCGTTTTTTTATTTTGTGATTAGGACGTCGAGGAAGGCCAGCCTTCTAGGGTCACTCATATGTGAACCTCAGACCCATCTCGTTGTGGTTCAGTGAGTCAATAAATTCCTAAAACTCAGCCACAGTACCCCGCCATAAAATGAAAACATCATCTATGAACCTGACCCAGAGGTCAACTTTACTAGTCAGGTGCATAGACTTCTCAGGGAACACGATGGTGTCCTCCCACCAGCCCAGGAACAGGTTGGCATAGCTTGGCGCACAGGGATTGCCCATGGCCGTGCCCCTGAGCTGATGGAGGACCTTACCATCAAAAGTAAAAAAGTTATTATGCAAAACGAACTCGAGGAGGGAGATTACCAGCTCGTTGTGAGGGACACACTGACGGCCCCTTGTAGCCAAAAAATGTTTGACACCTCCAATCCCAAAATTGTGTGGGATAGATGAATAAAGTGCCTCAATGTCAATGCTAGCTAGGAGTGTTTCTGGTTCCACATTAATATTATCAAGCTTACTTAAAAGGTCGGCTGTGTCCCTGACATACGATGGCAAGGAACTCACAAAGGGTCTCAATATCTCATCAAGGTATGTACCCACATTGTGGCTTATACTACCGATGCCTGATACGATAGGTCTGCCCTTGAGGGGACAAACCCCCTTATGTAATTTCGGGAGTGCATAAAACGTCGCCACCACCGGATGTTTGAGGAGGAGATAATCATATTCCTCCTGGCTAATTAGTTCCTTACCCTTAGCTCCATCAAGGATAGTTTTCAATTCATTTTTTGTCCTTTCTACCGGGTTATTTGAGACTCGGCCATAAGTTGTTGGATCATTCAACAATGAAAGGCACATCTCTCTGTATCCATCTACATTCATTATAACTATATTTCCCCCTTTATCAGAGGGTTTTACCACTATAGACGTGTCCCTTTCCAAACTATGGAGTGCTTCCATCTGTTCCTTTGTCAGGTTATATCTAATATGTGTCCCCTCCTTTTGTTTGATCTCATCGGTTGTTAGATTAAGGAACACATCTATAGCAGAAACATCGCCACCAGCTGGCGGCATTTTAGTACTTGTTTTTTTCAGAAATGTAAATGGGCATACACGCAGGGAGAATGGCGGTATGTAATCTATGATGCCAAATAATGGCGCCGGTATGCACACAGAACATGTGTCTAACGGAAATGAGGTAGGACGCTGTACAATTACATCGAAAGAGTAGGAAACTATTTAAGGGGGTTTATTTCCGTTCGTCATCTCACCTTACCATAGTCCATACCCAAAATCAGGTGCACTGGACACATAGGAGCCACCATTCTTGTTCTAGAATAGAATATCCCACAATTTATATCTATATGTTCCCCTGATGAGTCTCCCTTATGGGAGAGAAAACGCGTAGGGAAGTTTACCTACTTTGTGGTGGGTACAATTATTTAGCCTGACTTGGGGACTGCCCTTATCAGGGCAGGAGCAACACAGGGGCACGACTGGGGTAGGATAGTAACCATTTCTCCCCCCTCCCCCTTCATGCAATAGAAAGCTCCTGCTACGGAAAAGCGACTAATTTGGTGAGATAAAACCATTTTTTTATTCAGCACTGGTATTTTGAGCACTGTTTGCACTTTATCACGTTTATCGTCCATAAAACGGTTTTATATTATTACCATTAAAGGTTATGTTTTATATTGTATATAGGAGATTCTCTTGGCTATTTTGATACTCTGCAAAGGCTGCAAAGAAAAACTACAGCGCCTGGTGAATTCTAAGTCCATTAACCCCTTTCTGACATCGGACGTACTATCCCGTCGAGGTGGGGTGGGCCCGTAAGACCACCGACGGGATAGTACGTCCAGCGCGATCGGCGGCGCTCACGGGGGGAGCGCGGCCGATCGCGGCCGGGTGTCAGCTGCCTATCGCAGCTGACATCCGGCACTATGTGCCAGGAGCGGTCACGGACCGCTCCCGGCACATTAACCCCCGGCACACCGCGATCAAACATGATCGCGATGTGCCGGCGGTGCAGGGAAGCATCGCGCAGGGAGGGGGCTCCCTGCGGGCTTCCCTGAGCCCCCCGCAGCAACGCGATGTGATCGCGTTGCTGCGAGGGTCTTACCTCCCTCCCTGCCTGCTCCAGACCCGGATCCAAGATGGCCACGGATCCGGGTCCTGCAGGGAGGGAGGTGGCTTCACAGAAGCCTGCTCAGAGCAGGCACTGTGAAGCAGCCTGCACTTCTCTCAGATCGGTGATCTGTCAGAGTGCTATGCAAACTGGCAGATCACCGATCTGTATTGTCCCCCCCGGGGCAAAGTAAAAAAGTAAAAAAAATTTTTTCCAAATGTTTAAAAAAAAATAAAAAAAAATATTCCAAAATAATGGAAAAAAAAAATATTATTCCCATAAATACATTTCTTTATCTAAATAATAAAAAAAAAACAATAAAAGTACACATATTTAGTATCGCCGCGTCCGTAACGACCCGACCTATAAAACTGGCCCACTAGTTAACCCCTTCAGTAAACACCGTAAGAAAAAAAAAAAACGAGGCAAAAAACAACGCTTTATTATCATACCGCCGAACAAAAAGTGGAATAACACGCGATCAAAAAGACAGATATAAATAACCATGGTACCGCTGAAAGCGTCATCTTGTCCCGCAAATAACGAGCCGCCATACAGCATGATCAGCAAAAAAATAAAAAAGTTATAGTCCTGAGAATAAAGCGATGCAAAAATAATTATTTTTTCCATAAAATAGTTTTTATCGTATAAAAGCGCCAAAACATAAAAAAATAATATAAATGAGGTATCGCTGTAATCGTACTGACCCGAAGAATAAAACTGCTTTATCAATTTTACCAAACGCGGAACGGTATAAACGCCTCTCCCAAAAGAAATTCATGAATAGCTGGTTTTTGGTCACTCTGCCTCACAAAAATCGGAATAAAAAGCGATCAAAAAATGTGACGTGCCCAAAAAGTTAACAATAAAAACGTCAACTCGTCCCGCAAAAAACAAGACCTCACATGACTCTGTGGACCAAAATATGGAAAATTTATAGCTCTCAAAATGTGGTAACGCAAAAAATATTTTTTGCAATAAAAAGCGTCTTTCAGTGTGTGACGGCTGCCAATCATAAAAATCCGCTAAAAAACTCGCTATAAAAGTAAATCAAACCCCCCTTCATCACCCCCTTAGTTAGGGAAAAATAAAAAAAATGTATTTATTTCCATTTTCCCATTAGGGTTAGGGTTAGGGCTAGGGTTGGGGCTAGGGTTAAGGCTACAGTTAGGGTTGGGGCTAAAGTTAGGGTTAGGGTTGGGGCTAAAGTTACGGTTAGGGTTTAGATTACATTTACGGTTGGGAATAGGGTTGGGATTAGGGGTGTGTCAGGGTTAGAGGTGTGGTTAGGGTTACTGTTGGGATTAGGGTTAGGGGTGTGTTTGGATTAGGGTTTCAGTTATAATTGGGGGGTTTCCACTGTTTCGGCACATCAGGGGCTCTCCAAACGCGACATGGCGTCCGATCTCAATTCCAGCCAATTCTGCGTTGAAAAAGTAAAACAGTGCTCCTTCCCTTCCGAGCTCTCCCGTGTGCCCAAACAGGGGTTTACCCCAACATATGGGGTATCAGCGTACTCAGGACAAATAGGACAACAACCTTTGGGGTCCAATTTCTCCTGTTACCCCTGGGAAAATACAAAACTGGGGGCTAAAAAATAATTTTTGTGGGAAAAAAAAAGATTTTTTATTTTCACGGCTCTGCGTTATAAACTGTAGTGAAACACTTGGGGGTTCAAAGTTCTTACAACACATCTAGATAAGTTCCTTGGGGGGTCTAGTTTCCAAAATGGGGTCACTTGTGCGGGGCTTCTACTGTTTAGGTACATTAGGGGCTCTGCAAACGCAATGTGACGCCTGCAGACCATTCCATCTAAGTCTGCATTCCAAATGGCGCTCCTTCCCTTCCGAGCCCTCCCATGCATCCAAACGGTGGTTCCCCCCACATATGGGGTATCAGCACACTCAGGACAAATTGGACAACAACTTTTGGGGTCCAATTTCTCCTGTTACCCTCGGGAAAATACAAAACTGGGGGCTGAAAAATAATTTTTGTGGGAAAAAATTTTTGTTTTATTTTTACGGCTCTGCATTATAAACTTCTGTGAAGCCCTTGGTGGGTCAAAGCACTCACCACACATCTAAATAAGTTCCTTAGGGGGTCTACTTTCCAACATGGTGTCACTTGTGGGGGGTTTCTACTGTTTAGGTACATTAGGGGCTCTGCAAACGCAATGTGATGCCTGCAGACCATTCCATCTAAGTCTGCATTCCAAATGGCGCTCCTTCACTTCCGAGCCCTTCCATGCGTCCAAACGGTGGTTCCCCCCCACATATGGGGTATCAGCGCACTCAGGACAAATTGGACAACAAATTTTGGGGTCCAATTTCTCCTGCTACCCTCGGGAAAATACAAAACTGGGGGCTAAAAAAATAATTTTTGTGAGAAAAAATTTTTGTTTTATTTTTACGGCTCTGCATTATTAACTTGTTGTGAATTAGACTTTTTTGGCTCCCTCTAGTGGTTACTAGTGATATGACTCTGGGATTTCCTTCCCTCTGTTTGCACCCAGCTGGGTCGTTACTTCAGGGGTGTTGCTATATAAACCTCCTGGAACCTTAGTCCAGTGCCTGGCATCGGTGTTATCAGACACATTCTGTTTGCTCCTGTTTGCTGGTCCTGGTTCGTGCTAAATTAAGCTAAGTCTTGCTTCTTTGTTTTTTGGGTTATTTGTTTGCTATCATTTTTGTCCAGCTTGTACTAAATGTGATTCCTGACCTTGCTGGAAGCTCTAGGGGGCTGGTGTTCTCCCCCCGGGCCGTTAGACGGTTCGGGGGTTCTTGAATTTCCAGTGTGGATATTTTTTATAGGATTTTTTGCTGACCATATAAGTTATCTTTCTATATTCTGCTATTAGCTAGTGGGCCTCTCTTTGCTAAATTCCTAGCTCATTCTTATGTTTGTCTTTTCCTCTTACCTCACCGTTATTATTTGTGGGGGGCTTCTATCCAACTTTTTGGGGTATTTCCTCTGGAGGCAAGAAAGGTCTTTCTTTTCCCTTCTAGGGGTAGTTAGCTCTCCGGCTGGCGCGAGACGTCTAGGATCAACGTAGGAACGTTCCCCGGCTGCTGGTATTTGTGGTGCTAGGATTAGTTATATGGTCAGCCCAGTTACCACTGCCCTATGAGCTGGTTTTCTGTATTTACTGACTTAGCATTATTCCTGAGACCCTCTGCCATTGGGGTCATAACAGTATGCCAGGCCAATATTGAATGTTTAAAGCATTGCAGAAGTGGGATAATAAGAAAGGAAATTCTGAGGTTTTTTTTTTTTTCCTTCCTTCTCTTCCTCCCCTTTACCTTTGAGTGGCGTGTGCTTGCTGCAGACATGAATGTGCAGACCTTGATTACAAGTGTTGACCAGCTGGCAGCTCGTGTGCAGGGTATACAAGATTTTGTTACCAGTAGTCCTATGTCTGAACCTAAAATACCTATTCCGGAATTGTTTTCTGGAGATCGATTTAGGTTTAGGAATTTCAAGAATAATTGTAAATTGTTTCTTTCTCTGAGACCCCGTTCATCTGGAGATTCTGCTCAGCAAGTTAAAATTGTTATTTCTTTTTTGCGGGGCGACCCTCAGGATTGGGCTTTCTCGCTAGCGCCAGGAGATCCGGCATTGGCGAATATTGATGCGTTTTTTCTGGCGCTCGGATTGCTTTACGAGGAACCCAATCTTGAAATTCAGGCAGAAAAAGCCTTGCTGGCTATTTCTCAGGGTCAGGATGAAGCTGAAGTGTATTGCCAAAAATTTCGGAAATGGTCCGTGCTTACTCAGTGGAATGAGTGTGCTCTGGCCGCAAATTTCAGAAATGGCCTTTCTGAAGCCATTAAGAATGTGATGCTGGGTTTCCCCATTCCTACAAGTCTGAATGATTCTATGGCGCTTGCTATTCAAATTGACCGGTGTTTGCGGGAGCGCAAAACCGCTAATCCTCTGGTGGTGTTGTCTGAACAAACACCTGATTTAATGCAATGTGATAGAATTCAGACTAAAAATGAACGGAAAAATCATAGACGTCAGAATGGGTTGTGTTTTTACTGTGGTGATTCTACACATGTTATATCAGCATGCTCTAAACGCCTAACAAGGGTTGTTAGTCCTGTCGCCATTGGTAATTTGCAACCTAAATTTATTTTGTCTGTGACTTTAATTTGCTCTTTGTCTTCTTACCCTGTTATGGCGTTTGTGGATTCAGGTGCCGCCCTGAGTCTTATGGATCTGTCATTTGCCAAGCGCTGTAGTTTTGTTCTTGAACCGTTAGTAAATCCTATTCCTCTTAGAGGTATTGATGCTACGCCATTGGCGGAAAATAAACCGCAGTTTTGGACGCAGGTGACCATGTGCATGACTCCTGAACATCGGGAGGTGATTCGTTTTCTTGTTCTGCATAAAATGCATGATTTGGTCGTTTTGGGTCTGCCATGGTTACAGACCCACAATCCAGTCCTGGATTGGAAGGCAATGTCTGTGTCAAGTTGGGGCTGTCAGGGAATTCATGCTGATTCCCCGCCGGTGTCTATTGCTTCCTCTACTCCTTCGGAAGTTCCTGAGTATTTGTCTGATTATCAGGATGTATTCAGTGAGTCCAGATCCAGTGCTCTGCCTCCTCATAGGGACTGTGACTGCGCCATAGATTTGATTCCAGGTAGTAAATTTCCTAAGGGAAGATTATTTAATCTGTCAGTACCTGAGCATGCCGCAATGCGTTCATATATCAAGGAGTCTCTGGAGAAGGGGCATATCCGTCCATCCTCTTCCCCTCTTGGTGCGGGATTCTTTTTTGTGGCTAAGAAGGACGGATCTTTGAGACCTTGTATTGACTATCGGCTACTGAATAAAATCACTGTTAACTTTCAGTATCCTTTGCCTCTCTTGTCGGACTTGTTTGCCCGGATTAAGGGTGCCAAGTGGTTCACCAAGATAGATCTTCGTGGTGCATACAACCATGTGCGCATTAAGCAAGGTGATGAATGGAAGACTGCATTTAATACGCCCGTAGGTCATTTTGAGTACTTGGTGATGCCTTTTGGGCTTTCTAATGCTCCCTCAGTATTTCAGTCCTTTATGCATGATATTTTCCGGAAGTATCTGGATAAATTTATGATTGTTTATCTGGACGATATTCTGGTTTTCTCTGAAGATTGGGACTCACATGTGGAGCAGGTCAGGATGGTGTTTCAGGTTTTGCGTGAGAATGCCTTGTTTGTTAAAGGCTCAAAGTGTCTCTTTAGAGTACAGAAAGTTCCCTTTTTGGGGTTTATTTTTTCCCCTTCTGCTGTGGAGATGGACCCAGTCAAGGTCCGAGCTATTCATGAGTGGAATCAACCCACGTCAGTTAAGAGTCTTCAGAAGTTCTTGGGTTTTGCTAACTTCTACCGTCGTTTTATCGCTAATTTTTCTAGCGTTGTTAAACCTTTGACGGATATGACCAAGAAAGGTTCTGATGTTGCTAACTGGGCTCCTGCAGCCGTGGAGGCGTTCCAGGAGTTGAAGCGCCGGTTTACTTCGGCGCCTGTTTTGTGCCAGCCTGATGTCTCACTTCCCTTTCAGGTCGAGGTGGATGCTTCTGAGATTGGGGCAGGGGCCGTTTTGTCACAGAGAGGCCCTGGTTGCTCGGTAATGAGACCATGTGCTTTCTTCTATAGGAAGTTTTCGCCTGCTGAGCGGAATTATGATGTGGGCAATCGGGAATTACTGGCCATGAAGTGGGCATTTGAGGAGTGGCGTCATTGGCTCGAGGGTGCTAAGCATCGTGTGGTGGTCTTGACTGATCACAAAAATTTGATGTATCTCGAGTCTGCTAAACGCTTGAATCCTAGACAGGCCCGCTGGTCATTGTTTTTCTCCCGTTTTGACTTTGTGGTCTCGTATTTACCAGGTTCAAAGAATGTGAAAGCTGATGCTCTTTCAAGGAGCTTTGTGCCTGACACTCCTGGAGTCACAGAACCTGTTGGTATTCTTAAAGAAGGAGTTATTTTGTCAGCCATTTCTCCTGATTTGCGACGTGTGTTGCAGAGATTTCAAGCTGGTAGACCTGACTCTTGTCCACCTGACAGACTGTTTGTTCCTGATAAGTGGACCAGCAGAGTCATTTCCGAGGTTCATTCCTCGGTGTTGGCAGGTCATCCGGGAACTTTTGGCACCAGAGATCTGGTGGCTAGGTCATTTTGGTGGCCTTCCTTGTCACGGGATGTACGGTCATTTGTGCAGTCCTGTGGGACTTGTGCTCGAGCTAAGCCTTGCTGTTCCCGTGCCAGCGGGTTGCTCTTGCCCTTGCCTGTCCCGAAGAGGCTTTGGACACATATTTCCATGGATTTCATTTCTGATCTCCCGGTGTCTCGGGGTATGTCTGTCATCTGGGTGGTATGTGATCGCTTTTCAAAAATGGTCCATTTGGTGCCTTTGCCTAAGCTGCCTTCCTCTTCCGATCTGGTTCCTGTGTTCCTTCAGAATGTGGTTCGTTTACACGGCATTCCTGAGAATATTGTGTCTGACAGAGGATCCCAGTTTGTTTCCAGGTTCTGGCGATCCTTTTGTGCTAGGATGGGCATTGATTTATCGTTCTCGTCTGCCTTTCATCCTCAGACTAATGGACAAACTGAGCGAACTAATCAGACTCTGGAAGCTTACTTGAGGTGTTTTGTTTCGGCAGATCAGGATGATTGGGTGACCTTCTTGCCGTTGGCTGAGTTTGCCCTAAATAATCGGGCTAGTTCCGCTACTTTGGTTTCGCCATTTTTCTGCAACTCTGGTTTCCATCCTCGTTTTTCCTCGGGACATGTGGAGCCTTCTGACTGTCCTGGAGTAGATTCTGTGGTGGATAGGTTGCAGCAGATCTGGAATCATGTGGTGGACAACTTGAAGTTGTCACAGGAGAAGGCTCAGCGTTTTGCCAACCGCCGCCGCGGTGTGGGTCCCCGACTTCGTGTTGGGGATTTGGTGTGGCTGTCTTCTCGATTTGTTCCTATGAAGGTCTCCTCTCCTAAATTTAAGCCTCGCTTCATCGGACCTTACAAGATATTGGAAATCCTTAATCCTGTGTCCTTTCGCTTGGATCTTCCGGTTTCGTTTGCCATTCACGTGTTCCATAGGTCTTTGTTACGACGCTACGTTGTGCCTGTGGTTCCTTCTGCTGAGCCTCCTGCTCCAGTGTTGGTTGAGGGCGAGTTGGAGTACGTGGTGGAGAAGATCTTGGATTCTCGTCTCTCCAGGCGGAGGCTTCAGTATTTGGTCAAGTGGAAGGGTTATGGTCAGGAGGATAATTCCTGGGTGGTTGCCTCTGATGTGCATGCGGCCGATTTGGTTCGTGCCTTTCACGCTGCTCATCCTGATCGCCCTGGTGGTCTTGGTGAGGGTTCAGTGACCCCTCCTTAAGGGGGGGTACTGTTGTGAATTAGACTTTTTTGGCTCCCTCTAGTGGTTACTAGTGATATGACTCTGGGATTTCCTTCCCTCTGTTTGCACCCAGCTGGGTCGTTACTTCAGGGGTGTTGCTATATAAACCTCCTGGAACCTTAGTCCAGTGCCTGGCATCGGTGTTATCAGACACATTCTGTTTGCTCCTGTTTGCTGGTCCTGGTTCGTGCTAAATTAAGCTAAGTCTTGCTTCTTTGTTTTTTGGGTTATTTGTTTGCTATCATTTTTGTCCAGCTTGTACTAAATGTGATTCCTGACCTTGCTGGAAGCTCTAGGGGGCTGGTGTTCTCCCCCCGGGCCGTTAGACGGTTCGGGGGTTCTTGAATTTCCAGTGTGGATATTTTTTATAGGATTTTTTGCTGACCATATAAGTTATCTTTCTATATTCTGCTATTAGCTAGTGGGCCTCTCTTTGCTAAATTCCTAGCTCATTCTTATGTTTGTCTTTTCCTCTTACCTCACCGTTATTATTTGTGGGGGGCTTCTATCCAACTTTTTGGGGTATTTCCTCTGGAGGCAAGAAAGGTCTTTCTTTTCCCTTCTAGGGGTAGTTAGCTCTCCGGCTGGCGCGAGACGTCTAGGATCAACGTAGGAACGTTCCCCGGCTGCTGGTATTTGTGGTGCTAGGATTAGTTATATGGTCAGCCCAGTTACCACTGCCCTATGAGCTGGTTTTCTGTATTTACTGACTTAGCATTATTCCTGAGACCCTCTGCCATTGGGGTCATAACATAACTTCTGTGAAGCCCTTGGTGGGTCAAAGCGCTCAAAACACATCTAGATAAGTTCCTTAGGGGGTCTACTTTCCAATATGGTGTCACTTGTGGGGGGTTTCAATGTTTAGGCACATCAGTGGCTCTCCAAACGCAACATGGCGTCCCATCTCAATTCCTGTCAATTTTGCATTGAAAAGTCAAACGGTGCTACTTCCCTTCCGAGCTCTCCCATGCGCCCAAACAGTGGTTTACCCCCACATATGGGGTATCAGCGTACTCAGGACAAATTGTACAACAACTTTTGGGGTCCAATTTCTTCTCTTACCCTTGGAAAAATATAAAATTGGGGGTGAAAAGATAATTTTTGTGAAAAAATATGATTTTTTATTTTTACGGTTCTGCATTATAAACTTCTGTGAAGCACTTGGTGGGTCAAAGTGCTCACCACACCTCTAGATAAGTTCCTTAGGGGGTCTACTTTCCAAAATGGTGTCACTTGTGGGGGGTTTCAATGTTTAGGCACATCAGGGGCTCCCCAAACGCAACATGGCGTCCCATCTCAATTCCAGTCAATTTTGCATTGAAAAGTCAAATGGCGCTCCTTCGCTTCCGAGCTCTGTCATGCGCCCAAACAGTGGTTTACCCCCACATATGGGGTATCGGCGTACTCAGGACAAATTGTACAACAACTTTTGGGGTCCATTTTCTCCTGTTACCCTTGGTAAAATAAAACAAATTGGAGCTGAAGTAAATTTTTTGTGAAAAAAAGTTAAATGTTCATTTTTATTTAAACATTCCAAAAATTCCTGTGAAGCACCAGAAGGGTTAATAAACTTCTTGAATATGGTTTTGAGCACCTTGAGTGGTGCAGTTTTTAGAATGGTGTCACACTTGGGTATTTTCTATCATATAGACCCCTCAAAATGACTTCAAATGAGATGTGGTCCCTAAAAAAATATGGTGTTGTAAAAATGAGAAATTTCTGGTCAACTTTTAACCCTTATAACTCGCTAACAAAAAAAAATTTTGGTTCCAAAATTGTGCTGATGTAAAGTAGACATGTGGGAAATGTTACTTATTAAGTATTTTGTGTGACATATCTCTGTGATTTAAGGGCATAAAAATTCAAAGTTGGAAAATTGCAAAATTTTCAAAATTTTCGCCAAATTTCCTTTTTTTTGCAAATAAACGCAGGTAATATCAAAGAAATTTTACCACTATCATGAAGTACAATATGTCACGAGAAAACAATGTCAGAATCGCCAAGATCCATTGAAGCGTTCCAGAGTTATAACCTCATAAAGGGACAGTGGTCAGAATTGTAAAAATTGGCCCGGTCATTAACGTGCAAACCACCCTTGGGGGTGAAGGGGTTAAGTTCAGGGCAGCACCTGAATCCACAAATGCCATGACAGAAAAGGATGACAATGAGCAAATCAGGGTCACAGACAGGAGAAATTTAGGCTGTACAGTACTGATGGTAACAGATCTAGCTACCCTCTTAATACGCTTAGGGCAAACAGAAATAGCATGAGCAGAATCACCAGAGTAAAAACACAGCCCATTCTGACGTCTGTATCCCCTCTGTTCTGCTCTAGTCAAAATCCTATCACATTGCATAGGCTCAGGACTCTGTTCAGAGGACGCTGCCATATGGTGCACCACTTTGCGCTCGCGCAGGCGCCGATCAATCTGAATGGCTAGAGACATAGATTCGCTCAAACCAACCGGCGTGGGGAACCCCACCATAACATCTTTAAGGGCTTCAGAAAGACCCTTTCTGAAAATTGCTGCCAGAGCATCCTCATTCCATTTAGTGAGCACAGACCATTTTCTAAATTTCTGGCAGTATAATTCTGCCGCTTCCTGACCCTGACACAGGGCCAACAAGGTTTTTTCCGCATGATCCACAGAGTTAGGTTCGTCATACAATAATCCGAGCGATTTAAAAAATGCATCTACATTAAGCAATGCCGGATCCCCTGACTCAAGGGAGAATGCCCAGTCCTGAGGGTCACCACGCAGCAAAGAAATAACTATTTTAACTTGCTGAATGGGGTCACCAGAGGAACGGTGTTTCAGAGCAAAAAACAATTTGCAGTTATTTTTAAAGTTCAAAAACTTGGATCTATCCCCATAAAACAAATCTGGAGTAGGAATTCTAGGCTCTAAAACCGGAGTCTGAACAACATAATCTTGGATACTCTGTACTCTTGCAGCAAGCTGATCCACACGAGAAAACAAACCCTGAACATCCATGCCCGCGCCCAAATCCTGAACCACCCAGAGATTAAAAGGAAGGAAAAAGACAAAACAGACTAAAGAAAAAAAAATGGCTCAGAACTCTTTTTCTTCTTTTGAGATGCATTCAACTCATTTTTGGCCAGTTGTACTGTTATGGACTGGTGATTTAGGAACGACATGCGACTAGCTCTGAGCAGGTGGTAACTATACGGACCGCAGTTCCTGATCTTAACACAACACTAGAAGTAGCCGTGGGATGTTCCTGTCACTCCCTGGACACCTCGTCACAGCCGGAGAACTAGCTACCCCTAAAGGTAGAAACAGGAAAGCTATCTTGCCTCAGAGAGAATCCCCAAAGGATAGACAGCCCCCCCACAAATAATGACTGTGAGTGGAGAAGGAAATGACATACATAGAATGAAACAAGATTTAGCAAAGGAGGCCACTTCTAGCTAGATAGATAGTACAGGATAGAACACTGTGCGGCCAGTAATAAAAACTAGAAAAAGTCCACTGCAGAGAAATGCAAAAATCTCCACACCTGACTAAAGGTGTGGAGGGCAAAATCTGCTGCCCAGAGCTTCCAGCTTAGCTGAATAGATCCATACCTTTGCGCCCACTTATGCAAATCTTTTCTTGGGGCTGTGGGAGAGGGACCTCTTGATGTCTGAGCTTGGATCATCAATGGACCGCATCCCAATGTGGGTGCGGTTCATTGATGATATATTCCTGATTTGGCAGGGCTCGGTGGAATCTCTTCATGAGTTTATGGTGAGGTTAAATCAGAATTCTTTGAATTTGAAGATAACCTACAAGTATGATCGGGATGTGATGGAATTTTTAGATGTAAGCGTGCAGAGGACTAAAGATAATTGTCTACAAACTAAAGTCTTTAGAAAAACTACAGCAGTTAATTCACTGCTGCACGCCACATCATCACACCCCCAGACCATGATAAACTCAATCCCGACAGGCCAGTTCTTGAGGTTACGAAGGATATGTTCGGAAGACGCTATATTTGAAGAACAGGCCCTTGAACTCAGGAAGAGATTTCTTGAAAGGGGATATAGCCGTAGATCGGTAAAGAAAGGATATAACCGGGCCAAAAATATCTCCAGGCACCAAGCACTTTATGGGAACAAGCCAGACAAGACAAATCAAATTGTCCGATATATAACGCAATATCACGGACAAAGTGAGATGGTAAGGCTCCAACTTAACAAATTTTGGGGTATTTTAAAAACTGATCCTGTACTGTCCAAGTACATAGGTGAGAGACCGAGTATAACTTACAGAAGGTCCAAAAACCTGAGGGATCACTTGGTAGAAAGTCATTATAAGCATAATCCGGTTCTTCCCTCTTTCTTGGATAGATGTAAACCCACCTTGGGTTGCCGTCCGTGTGGTAAATGTGTGGCATGCCCAAATATAATGAGGGGGTACAAATTTTGCACGTCAAATGGTACTAAGAGTTTTGAGATTAAGAGTAACATAACGTGCACAACAAAGGCAGTAGTATACTAGGGGTACGCAGACACAGGACACAGCCACTCATAGGTAAATCTCTGACAAACCCTCTCGTTATATATAACCTTTTTACACCTAGTGTGATATTGATATCGGCTATTGCCGTAGCACTTTGCACTTTTATAGTGCACTTTTATAGGTCACTTTGCACATAAATTCCATTGCACACTTGCACTTTTAGCGTTTTATCGCTGAAATATTGGGGCATGAAATAGGGTCTCATATTATCAACCTTTATTGTGTTTTCTGCTATTTATAATTTTTATCACGTTTGCACTTTTTGTTCTTTGGAGTGTTTCATATAGAAATCTTGAGGTGTAGGGATCCCTTATGTAATTGTGGCTGGCATATGTTATGCGATATGTAATTATCTTCTTGTCCTGTGTTTTATACATATTTTCAAAGTATTTTTAATTGATTTTAATAAGTACTGAGTTATTTTTTCATAAATTAAATAAAGTATCAAACTTTTATATACTCTCTTGTCTTGGTACTCTCTGGTGATCCATTTTAAGGTGTCTGGGTTTTTAGTCTTTAACAAGAGGACTGCAAAAGGACAAGCAAGGACTTATCTTTGCTGAACAGGTCAGAGTGTCAGGGAAATCCAAAAGAGCCGTGACTCCAAGCAGGAACAATTGACAATTGGCATTGATTGAGGGATAAGGCCAGACTAAAATAGCCGAGCCAGAAAGACGATCAGTGGAAGCAGCTGCTGATGCTAAATCCAAGAAGCAGCCATACCACTCAAAACCACCGGATGGAGCCCAAGAGCAGAACTCACAAAAGTGCTACTTACAACCACCGGAGGGAGCCCAAGAGCGGAATTCACAACAGAAATGTCCCTCTTTATGTGTGGTAGAATGCAGGGAAAAATCAGGTCCACTGTATTACACTACACAGTTTGATTGGCAGAAAGAGGCTGCCAGATATGGCACTAACAGGACTGACGCAGATGCACACACTGGCAATAGAAATGTCCCTCTTTATGTGTGGGAGAATGCAGGGAAAATCAGGCTCACTGTATTACACTACACTGTTTGATTGGCAGAAAGATGCTGGCAGATATGACACTAACAGGACTGACGCAGATGCACACACTGGCAATAGAAATGTCCCTCTTTTTTTCATATGGGAGACAAGGGATTTAATCAGGCCCACTATATCACAGTATAGTTCCTGTGGCACAAAATGACTGACAGATACCACAGACAGCACTGGCACAGATGCACAGATTTGGCAAGATTATTCTCCCTTTATTTTAATTTTTTTTTTGGATATGGGAGACAAGTGATTTAATCAGGCCCACTGTTATACAGTAGGTTTTCTGTGGCAGAAAATGAAAGACAGATGCCACACACAGGACTGGCACTGATGCAGATTTGCCAATCTTAATCTCCCACTTGTTTTATTTTTTCTGGGAGAATTGTGAAGAAATCAGGCCCACTGTTATACTGTAGGTTTTCTGTGGCAGAAAAAGAAAGACAGATGCCACACACAGGACTGGCACTGATGCAGATTTGCCAAACTTAAATCTCCCACTTGTTTTATTTTTTTGGGGAGAATTGTGAAGAAATCAGGCCCACTGTTATACAGGTTTTCTGTGGCAGAAAAAGAAAGACAGATGCCACACACAGGACTGGCACTGATGCAGATTTGCCAATCTTAATCTCCCACTTGTTTTTTTTTCTGGGAGAATTGTGAAGAAATCAGGCCCACTGTTATACAGGTTTTGTGTGGCAGAAAAAGAAAGACAGATGCAACACACAGGACTGGCACTGATGCAGATTTGCCAATCTTAATCTCCCACTTGTTTTTTTTTCTGGGAGAATTGTGAAGAAATCAGGCCCACTGTTATACAGTAGGTTTTCTGTGGCAGAAAATGAAAGACAGATGCCACACACAGGACTGGCACTGATGCAGATTTGCCAATCTTAATCTCCCACTTGTTTTATTTTTTCTGGGAGAATTGTGAAGAAATCAGGCCTACTGTTATACAGTAGGTTTTCTGTGGCAGAAAAAGAAAGACAGATGCCACACACAGGACTGGCACTGATGCAGATTTGCCAATCTTAATCTCCCACTTGTTTTTTTTTTTCTGGGAGAATTGTGAAGAAATCAGGCCCACTGTTATACAGTAGGTTTTCTGTGGCAGAAAAAGAAAGATGCCACACAGAGGACTGGCACCGATGCAGATTTGCCAATCTTAATCTCCCACTTGTTTTATTTTTTCTGGGAGAATTGTGAAGAAATCAGGCCTACTGTTATACAGTAGGTTTTCTGTGGCAGAAAAAGAAAGACAGATGCCACACACAGGACTGGCACTGATGCAGATTTGCCAATCTTAATCTCCCACTTGTTTTTTTTTTTCTGGGAGAATTGTGAAGAAATCAGGCCCACTGTTATACAGTAGGTTTTCTGTGGCAGAAAAAGAAAGATGCCACACAGAGGACTGGCACCGATGCAGATTTGCCAATCTTAATCTCCCACTTGTTTTATTTTTTCTGGGAGAATTGTGAAGAAATCAGGCCTACTGTTATACAGTAGGTTTTCTGTGGCAGAAAAAGAAAGACAGATGCCACACACAGGACTGGCACTGATGCAGATTTGCCAATCTTAATCTCCCACTTGTTTTTTTTTTTCTGGGAGAATTGTGAAGAAATCAGGCCCACTGTTATACAGTAGGTTTTCTGTGGCAGAAAAAGAAAGACAGGTGCCACACACAGGACTGGCACTGATGCAGATTTGCCAATCTTAATCTCCCACTTGTTTTTTTTTCTGGGAGAATTGTGAAGAAATCAGGCCCACTGTTATACAGGTTTTCTGTGGCAGAAAAAGAAAGACAGATGCCACACACAGGACTGGCACTGATGCAGATTTGCCAATCTTAATCTCCCACTTGTTTTATTTTTTATGGGAGAATTGTGAAGAAATCAGGCCCACTGTTATACAGTAGGTTTTCTGTGGCAGAAAATGAAAGACAGATGCCACACACAGGACTGGCACTGATGCAGATTTGCCAATCTTAATCTCCCACTTGTTTTATTTTTTATGGGAGAATTGTGAGGAAATCAGGCCCACTGTTATACAGTAGGTTTTCTGTGGCAGAAAATGAAAGACAGATGCCACACACAGGACTGGCACTGATGCAGATTTGCCAATCTTAATCTCCCACTTGTTTTATTTTTTCTGGGAGAATTGTGAAGAAATCAGGCCCACTGTTATACAGTAGGTTTTCTGTGGCAGAAAAAGAAAGACAGATGCCACACACAGGACTGGCACTGATGCAGATTTGCCAATCTTAATCTCCCACTTGTTTTTTTTTTTCTGGGAGAATTGTGAAGAAATCAGGCCCACTGTTATACAGTATGTTTTCTGTGGCAGAAAAACAAAGACAGATGCCACACACAGGACTGGCAGTGATGCAGATTTGCCAATCTTAATCTCCCACTTGTTTTATTTTTTATGGGAGAATTGTGAAGAAATCAGGCCCACTGTTATACAGTAGGTTTTCTGTGGCAGAAAAACAAAGACAGATGCCACACACAGGACTGGCACTGATGCAGATTTGCCAATCTTAATCTCCCACTTGTTTTTTTTTTCTGGGAGAATTGTGAAGAAATCAGGCCCACTGTTATACAGTAGGTTTTCTGTGGCAGAAAAAGAAAGACAGATGCCACACACAGGACTGGCACTGATGCAGATTTGCCAATCTTAATCTCCCACTTGTTTTTTTTTTCTGGGAGAATTGTGAAGAAATCAGGCCCACTGTTATACAGTAGGTTTTCTGTGGCAGAAAAACAAAGACAGATGCCACACACAGGACTGGCACTGATGCAGATTTGCCAATCTTAATCTCCCACTTGTTTTATTTTTTCTGGGAGAATTGTGAAGAAATCAGGCCTACTGTTATACAGTAGGTTTTCTGTGGCAGAAAAAGAAAGACAGATGCCACACACAGGAGTGGCACTGATACAGATTTGCCAATCTTAATCTCCCACTTGTTTTTTTTTCTGGGAGAATTGTGAAGAAATCAGGCCCACTGTTATACAGGTTTTCTGTGGCAGAAAAAGAAAGACAGATGCCACACACAGGACTGGCACTGATGCAGATTTGCCAATCTTAATCTCCCACTTGTTTTATTTTTTATGGGAGAATTGTGAAGAAATCAGGCCCACTGTTATACAGTAGGTTTTCTGTGGCAGAAAATGAAAGACAGATGCCACACACAGGACTGGCACTGATGCAGATTTGCCAATCTTAATCTCCCACTTGTTTTATTTTTTCTGGGAGAATTGTGAAGAAATCAGGCCCACTGTTAAACAGCAGGTTTTCTGTGGCAGAAAAAGAAAGACAGATGCCACACACAGGACTGGCACTGATGCAGATTTGCCAATCTTAATCTCCCACTTGTTTTTTTTTTCTGGGAGAATTGTGAAGAAATCAGGCCCACTGTTATACGGTAGGTTTTCTGTGGCAGAAAATGAAAGACAGATGCCACACACAGGACTGGCACTGATGCAGATTTGCCAATCTTAATCTCCCACTTGTTTTATTTTTTATGGGAGAATTGTGAAGAAATCAGGCCCACTGTTATACAGTAGGTTTTCTGTGGCAGAAAATGAAAGACAGATGCCACACACAGGACTGGCACTGATGCAGATTTGCCAATCTTAATCTCCCACTTGTTTTATTTTTTCTGGGAGAATTGTGAAGAAATCAGGCCCACTGTTAAACAGCAGGTTTTCTGTGGCAGAAAAAGAAAGACAGATGCCACACACAGGACTGGCACTGATGCAGATTTGCCAATCTTAATCTCCCACTTGTTTTTTTTTTCTGGGAGAATTGTGAAGAAATCAGGCCCACTGTTATACGGTATGTTTTCTGTGGCAGAAAAACAAAGACAGATGCCACACACAGGACTGGCACTGATGCAGATTTGCCAATCTTAATCTCCCACTTGTTTTATTTTTTATGGGAGAATTGTGAAGAAATCAGGCCCACTGTTATACAGTAGGTTTTCTGTGGCAGAAAAACAAAGACAGATGCCACACACAGGATTGGCACTGATGCAGATTTGCCAATCTTAATCTCCCACTTGTTTTTTTTTCTGGGAGAATTGTGAAGAAATCAGGCCCACTGTTATACAGTAGGTTTTCTGTGGCAGAAAAAGAAAGACAGATGCCACACACAGGACTGGCACTGATGCAGATTTGCCAATCTTAATCTCCCACTTGTTTTTTTTTCCTGGGAGAATTGTGAACAAATCAGGCCCACTGTTATACAATAATTACTGCAGTGATGTATTTATTTTATTTTTTGAGTACACTGTTTTAAATGGAGGGTGTTATGACCCCAATGGCAGAGGGTCTCAGAGGTTATTACCAAGTCTGCACACACAAAAAACCAGCTCATAGGGCAGTGGTAACTAGGCTGACCGTATAACTGATCCTAACACAACAAATAGCAGTAGCCGGGGAACGTACCTACGTTGGTTCTAGACGTCTCGCGCCAGCCGGAGAACTAACTAACCCTAAAGGGAAACAATAGACCTTTCTTGCCTCCAGAGAAAAGACCCCAAAAGTTGGATAAAAGCCCCCAACAAATAATAACGGTGAGGTAAGAAGACAAACGTAAGAATGAACTAGGTTTTAGCAAAGAGAGGCCCACTGACTAATAGCAGAATATAGGAAGATGACTTATACGGTCAGCAAAAACCCTATCAAAATTTCCACGCCGAACATTCAAGAACCCCCGAACCGCCCAACGGCACGGGGGGAGAACATCAGCCCCCCAGAGCTTCCAGCAACATCAGGAATCACATCCAGCACAAGCTGGACAAAAATAAGAGCAATGCAAACAACCAAAAAATAAGGAAGCAGGACTTAGCTTATTTTGCAAAGAACCAGGACCAGCAGACAGGAGCAAACAGAAAGGAACTGATTACAACGATGCCAGGCACCAGACTGAGAATCCAGGGAGTTTAAATAGCAACACCCCTGGACTAACGAACCAGGTGGGTACCAAGCTGGGGAAAGAAAATCAAAGTGTCATGTCGCCAGTGACCACAAGAGGGAGCCAAAAAGTCCAATTCACAACAGGAGGGGCGGTCCTATTACTGTGTAGAGTGATACTATGTCGCCTTCTTAATGTGGTGTAATGTAGAAGTTGGGAAAATTAAGTAATGTGTTCTGCAAGTGGAACTCGAGATAACGGTGTTATTTCCTGCAGAGACGAGTCCTGGCTGGATGAAGTGATGGCGGTCTGTGCGGGATGAAAGATGAAGGACTTCACCTAGAGACGTCACTGGTGAGTCAGTGTGTTACCTATACACTGACACTATACACTGTAATACTATATACAGAGGTCCTGTGTATAATGTCACCGGTGATCACTGGATTACCTATACACTATATACAGAGCTCCTGTGTATAATGTCACTGGTGATCACTGTATTACCTGTACACAGACACTGCATACTAAGTACAGATCTCCTGTGTATAATGGCACTTATGGTGATAGTATTGTGGGTTTTTTTTTTATTATTGATCAGTATTGTAGTATTCAGTCACTATGTGGTGGTAATATGTCATCTGGTCATGGTGTGGCGGTATTTGTGCCTTGTAGATAGTATTATAGATCACTGTGGTGGTAATATGGTGTCTAGTCATGGTGCTGTGGTATTTGCTCCTAGTATGTGGTATTATGGGTCATATTATTATTATTATTATTATTATTTATTGTTATAAATAAATAATATTTTAAAATTTTTAAAATAAATTTTAAAAATTGAAAAATAAATAAAAATATACCTAAATTGTATTGCATATTTTAACACATATTTAATAGGTTACAGCAGAGTAGGGCCTGGCCAAAAGTGTCTACCTTGTCATTTTGGTTGCTTAAAAAATCTTTTGGCCAAAACAAAAGCTGCCGGCTTTATGTGTGATCTGGTGAGAAGTGGAGATTTTCCAAGAGAGAGCGGTGGGACTGTGGACAGTTTGAGGGGTGGAGCGTGGAGGCGGGGCTGGGGTGGAGCCTGGGCAGAGTCTCAAGGGGGCCCCGGAAATTTTGCCAGTATGGGGCCCCGAAATTTCTAGTGGCAGCCCTGGAATTGACTGAAGGGGATGTTACAGTTACACTTAGGGTAATGAGCACTATAAAAATCCAGATATCTTTTCGTATCCACCGGATTAAAGTGGGTTTTACTGATAACGGTGCGATTATTTTTTGATAGCTCTAAATCCAGAAACACTATCTTTTCCTTCGAGATATCCAAAATAAAGGAGAGTGCTCAAATATTTAGGTTTAGTTCTTGTACAAATCAGACTGCCTCTTGCATATTGCCGCTCCATATGATTAACAGGTTATCTATGTAGCAGCGATAATGGAAATGGCTATTAAATTTTGGAGATGTCAAGGGAGACTGGGACTCGAATCGACCCATGAATAAATTTGCAAAACTTGGGGTGACCCGAGTCCCCAACGCAGTGCCAAACTGCTGTATATAAGGATCCTCCTAACAGGAAAATAGATTGTGCTCTAATATGGATTTCACACCCCTCAGGTGCCTTCTGTCTTCTCACCGAAACACAGTTTTACCCTAAATGATTTCAATTAGCGAATACGGCCTCCTGGCTGAACCCCAATATTGGGCCGAACGATTTTTATGATGCAGTGTGGCCTTCTGATTCCTCACTGCAACAGTTATAGCCCAAATGATTTGGATTCGCAAATACGGCTTTTTGGCTGAACAGATATATTAGGCCTAATGATTTTTCACGGCAACAGTTTTTTAACCCAAACGATTCTCATTAGCTAATACGGCCTGCTGGCTGAACCCCTAGATTAGGCCTAACGATTCTTAAAAGGAAATGTTTCCTCCTGATTCCTCACTGCAGCAGTTTTATACTGAACAATTTGTATTAATTAGTACGGCCTTCTGACTGAACCCCTCTATTAGGCCTAACGATTTTTGAGAGGAAATGGGGCCTCCTGGCTGCAACACTGTTTTAGCACTATCTAGCTAGATGCTGGAAGATCGATGTCACACAGAACAGCCTCCTATCTCGCTGACAGGCTCACTTTCTGCAGCAGGAGGAGAGCAGCCTCCCTGAGTCCCTGTACTGCTGCACTGACAAAATTGTGGCACCACAAGAAAACAAGCTGTCAAGTGCTAGATGGACAGGGACATGTGACTTCCGCAGCCAATCACAGAAGACCTTGCATCACTATGTCGTAGGTGGTTTCTGAGCACTGATTGGCTGCTGGAAAAAAAATGACACGGAGCAGCTCCTCTGACACACCCACTCGCCCTCATTAAGCACGCACCACCCCCTCTTATTAAACACGCCCCCTTCCCTGCCCCTCATTAAACACGCACCACCCCCTCTGCGTATTAAACACGCCCCCTCCGCCACCAACAACCCCCCCCCCCTCATTAAACACGCCCCCTCAACCCCCCGCCCCTCATTGAACACGCCCCCTGCTCATTATAATCAGGAAAAAAGCTGAATCTTGCGCTGTCGCTTCCCCATTCGGCTGTCTACACTGCAGCTGCTGGAAGGCGTCTCACAGGAGCCTCCAATCTAGACGCACCGTAACTGGTAATGCGGGGCCAGGCTGACAGCTCTCCCCTCCGCTATAGGCCGCAGTGCCGCGGTTGCCTGGTAACAGGCAGCACCGGAAGTGAGTGCGGCAGGGACTTCCGGACACGTTTTGTTGATGGTTGCATCAGAATCTGAGCAGAGCTCCGGATGGCGGCGGCAGTCGGTGATCAGGGTGAGTGTGTGTGTGCGCTGTCACCCGGGTATACGGAGGATGCGGGGCGCTGTCACCCGGGTATACGGAGGATGCGGGCGCTGTCACCCGGGTATACGGAGGATGCGGGGCGCTGTCACCCGGGTATACGGAGGATGTGTGGGGCGCTGTCACCCGGGTATACGGAGGATGCGCGTGCGCTGTCACCCGGGTATACGGAGGGTGCGGGGCGCTGTCACCCGGGTATACGGAGGGTGTGTGGGGCGCTGTCACCCGGGTATACGGAGGATGCGGGGCGCTGTCACCCGGGTATACGGAGGATGCGGGGCGCTGTCACCCGGGTATACGGAGGATGCGTGTGCGCTGTCACCCGGGTATACGGAGGATGTGTGGGGCGCTGTCACCCGGGTATACGGAGGATGCGTGTGCGCTGTCACCCGGGTATACGGAGGATGCGTGTGCGCTGTCACCCGGGTATACGGAGGATGTGTGGGGCGCTGTCACCCGGGTATACGGAGGATGCGCGTGCGCTGTCACCCGGGTATACGGAGGATGCGGGTGCGCTGTCACCCGGGTATACGGAGGATGCGTGTGCGCTGTCACCCGGGTATACGGAGGATGCGTGTGCGCTGTCACCCGGGTATACGGAGGATGCGTGTGCGCTGTCACCCGGGTATACGGAGGATGCGTGTGCGCTGTCACCCGGGTATACGGAGGATGCGTGTGCGCTGTCACCCGGGTATACGGAGGATGCGTGTGCGCTGTCACCCGGGTATACGGAGGATGCGTGTGCGCTGTCACCCGGGTATACGGAGGATGCGTGTGCGCTGTCACCCGGGTATACGGAGGATGCGTGTGCGCTGTCACCCGGGTATACGGAGGATGCGTGTGCGCTGTCACCCGGGTATACGGAGGATGCGTGTGCGCTGTCACCCGGGTATACGGAGGATGCGTGTGCGCTGTCACCCGGGTATACGGAGGATGCGTGTGCGCTGTCACCCGGGTATACGGAGGATGCGTGTGCGCTGTCACCCGGGTATACGGAGGATGCGTGTGCGCTGTCACCCGGGTATACGGAGGATGCGTGTGCGCTGTCACCCGGGTATACGGAGGATGCGTGTGCGCTGTCACCCGGGTATACGGAGGATGCGTGTGCGCTGTCACCCGGGTATACGGAGGATGCGTGTGCGCTGTCACCCGGGTATACGGAGGATGCGTGTGCGCTGTCACCCGGGTATACGGAGGATGCGTGTGCGCTGTCACCCGGGTATACGGAGGATGCGTGTGCGCTGTCACCCGGGTATACGGAGGATGCGTGTGCGCTGTCACCCGGGTATACGGAGGATGCGTGTGCGCTGTCACCCGGGTATACGGAGGATGCGTGTGCGCTGTCACCCGGGTATACGGAGGATGCGTGTGCGCTGTCACCCGGGTATACGGAGGATGCGTGTGCGCTGTCACCCGGGTATACGGAGGATGCGTGTGCGCTGTCACCCGGGTATACGGAGGATGCGTGTGCGCTGTCACCCGGGTATACGGAGGATGCGTGTGCGCTGTCACCCGGGTATACGGAGGATGCGTGTGCGCTGTCACCCGGGTATACGGAGGATGCGTGTGCGCTGTCACCCGGGTATACGGAGGATGCGTGTGCGCTGTCACCCGGGTATACGGAGGATGCGTGTGCGCTGTCACCCGGGTATACGGAGGATGCGTGTGCGCTGTCACCCGGGTATACGGAGGATGCGTGTGCGCTGTCACCCGGGTATACGGAGGATGCGTGTGCGCTGTCACCCGGGTATACGGAGGATGCGTGTGCGCTGTCACCCGGGTATACGGAGGATGCGTGTGCGCTGTCACCCGGGTATACGGAGGATGCGTGTGCGCTGTCACCCGGGTATACGGAGGATGCGTGTGCGCTGTCACCCGGGTATACGGAGGATGCGTGTGCGCTGTCACCCGGGTATACGGAGGATGCGTGTGCGCTGTCACCCGGGTATACGGAGGATGCGTGTGCGCTGTCACCCGGGTATACGGAGGATGCGTGTGCGCTGTCACCCGGGTATACGGAGGATGCGTGTGCGCTGTCACCCGGGTATACGGAGGATGCGTGTGCGCTGTCACCCGGGTATACGGAGGATGCGTGTGCGCTGTCACCCGGGTATACGGAGGATGCGTGTGCGCTGTCACCCGGGTATACGGAGGATGCGTGTGCGCTGTCACCCGGGTATACGGAGGATGCGTGTGCGCTGTCACCCGGGTATACGGAGGATGCGTGTGCGCTGTCACCCGGGTATACGGAGGATGCGTGTGCGCTGTCACCCGGGTATACGGAGGATGCGTGTGCGCTGTCACCCGGGTATACGGAGGATGCGTGTGCGCTGTCACCCGGGTATACGGAGGATGCGTGTGCGCTGTCACCCGGGTATACGGAGGATGCGTGTGCGCTGTCACCCGGGTATACGGAGGATGCGTGTGCGCTGTCACCCGGGTATACGGAGGATGCGTGTGCGCTGTCACCCGGGTATACGGAGGATGCGTGTGCGCTGTCACCCGGGTATACGGAGGATGCGTGTGCGCTGTCACCCGGGTATACGGAGGATGCGTGTGCGCTGTCACCCGGGTATACGGAGGATGCGTGTGCGCTGTCACCCGGGTATACGGAGGATGCGTGTGCGCTGTCACCCGGGTATACGGAGGATGCGTGTGCGCTGTCACCCGGGTATACGGAGGATGCGTGTGCGCTGTCACCCGGGTATACGGAGGATGCGTGTGCGCTGTCACCCGGGTATACGGAGGATGCGTGTGCGCTGTCACCCGGGTATACGGAGGATGCGTGTGCGCTGTCACCCGGGTATACGGAGGATGCGTGTGCGCTGTCACCCGGGTATACGGAGGATGCGTGTGCGCTGTCACCCGGGTATACGGAGGATGCGTGTGCGCTGTCACCCGGGTATACGGAGGATGCGTGTGCGCTGTCACCCGGGTATACGGAGGATGCGTGTGCGCTGTCACCCGGGTATACGGAGGATGCGTGTGCGCTGTCACCCGGGTATACGGAGGATGCGTGTGCGCTGTCACCCGGGTATACGGAGGATGCGTGTGCGCTGTCACCCGGGTATACGGAGGATGCGTGTGCGCTGTCACCCGGGTATACGGAGGATGCGTGTGCGCTGTCACCCGGGTATACGGAGGATGCGTGTGCGCTGTCACCCGGGTATACGGAGGATGCGTGTGCGCTGTCACCCGGGTATACGGAGGATGCGTGTGCGCTGTCACCCGGGTATACGGAGGATGCGTGTGCGCTGTCACCCGGGTATACGGAGGATGCGTGTGCGCTGTCACCCGGGTATACGGAGGATGCGTGTGCGCTGTCACCCGGGTATACGGAGGATGCGTGTGCGCTGTCACCCGGGTATACGGAGGATGCGTGTGCGCTGTCACCCGGGTATACGGAGGATGCGTGTGCGCTGTCACCCGGGTATACGGAGGATGCGTGTGCGCTGTCACCCGGGTATACGGAGGATGCGTGTGCGCTGTCACCCGGGTATACGGAGGATGCGTGTGCGCTGTCACCCGGGTATACGGAGGATGCGTGTGCGCTGTCACCCGGGTATACGGAGGATGCGTGTGCGCTGTCACCCGGGTATACGGAGGATGCGTGTGCGCTGTCACCCGGGTATACGGAGGATGCGTGTGCGCTGTCACCCGGGTATACGGAGGATGCGTGTGCGCTGTCACCCGGGTATACGGAGGATGCGTGTGCGCTGTCACCCGGGTATACGGAGGATGCGCGTGCGCTGTCACCCGGGTATACGGAGGATGCGCGTGCGCTGTCACCCGGGTATACGGAGGATGCGCGTGCGCTGTCACTCGGGTATACGGAGGGTGGGTGAGCGCTCCTGTGTATAATGGCGTATATACTTGTCTGCAGTATGTGACAGCTCATCTGCACGCCCATACACTGCTCTGTGCTGCCTGTAGGGGGCGCCACTAGCACTCACAGGCTGTATACAGTATAGTTCTTCACTGCTCTGGTACTTCTCCATGCTTTACCTACCATCTGCTCTCACTGTCACTATTAGGACCTGCTGGAACAGCAGCCATAATGCTAATGTGTTAGCGCCTTATTGTCTGTTATAGGGGGGCTCCACCCCAGATATCAGGGATATGTTATTATCTGCCACAAGCTGCTGATTGATGGGGGTCTGGCTGCTCCTGCTGCCTAGAAGCAGGTGTAAGGTGGGAGACAGAGTCCCAGTGGGTCGCTATTGTTTTGTTTTTTTATTCCTCCCTCCCAGCAGTCTACAAGCCTTGGGGAACTATAACTCCCAGCAGGCCAGGATATGTTTCAGGCTGCCAGGCAGCAATGTGAGCAGCGGTTACTTTCATTTTCCTTTTTAGTATTTCAGATTGTTAAAAGATTGTAGCTTCCTGGGCAAATCCTGTGCCAAACGACAGAGCAGGGAAGACGTAGTACCTACAGTCCGGGCTGATTATCCCACAGAGCGTTGTAGGGGATGAATACACCATCAGTGCAGGGATACCCCGCAGTCCGGGCTGATTATCCCACAGAGCGTTGTAGGGGATGAATACACTATCAGTGCAGGGTTACCCCGCAGTCCGGGCTGATTATCCCACAGGGCGTTGTAGGGGATGAATACACTATCAGTGCAGGGATACTCCGCAGTCCGGGCTGATTATCCCACAGAGTGTTGTAGGGGGTGAATACATTATCAGTGCAGGGTTACCCCGCAGTCCGGGCTGATTATCCCACAGAGCGTTGTAGGGGGTGAATACACTACCAGTGCAGGGATACCGCACAGTCCGGGCTGATTGTCCCACAGAGCGATGTAGGGGGTGAATACACTATCAGTGCAGGGTTACCCCGCAGTCTGGGCTGATTATCCCACAGAGCGTTGTAGGGGATGAATACACTATCAGTGCAGGGATACTCCGCAGTCCGGGCTGATTATCCCACAGGATCCCTTTAAGTGCATATAGATTTTTTCCTCTTTTATATTGTGTCCATTTGCTGACAGCAGGCAAGGATTTGGAAAAAGATTATGACCTGGAGGCCACGTTCACATACTCAGTATTTGGTCAGTATTTCACATCAGTATTTGTAAGCAAAAACCAGGAGTGGGTGATAAATGCAGAAGTGGTGCATATGTTTCTATTATACTTTTCCTCTATTTGTTCCATTCCTGGATTCAACTTAGAAATACCAATGTAAAATACTGACCAAATAATGAATGAACGAGGCCTTCCACATGCTATACTATACCAAAACTTTTTAGATCGTACATTACAAGTGGTTGACTATTAAAAAAAGCAAAATGGCCTGTGCTCTTCCCGGTGCCAGTGGTCTTCCAGTGGCATCAGTTTCGTATAAAGTATTAAACCCCAGAATTCACTGGACATCAATGGCCGCTGGTCTCCGTGTAGACATATCACAGGTGATTGGCACAGAGCGGCATTGCTGCCAGCTGATAATGTATGGATTGGTTTATGGCGTGGCTTCTCTGACTGCCTCTTCCAAGGACTCCGGGGATTCCTTGCTTGCAGCGTAACACCTTGAGCATATTGCACCATCCCCGTGCCTTGTCTGTTATCTTATAGTGATAATAATATGGGTGGAGATTATGGCACGCAGAAGATATTCTTGTAAAACTGAAACGTACGTTACAGTATTAGGCCGGTGTCACGCGTCCTGATATTTCCTGTACCGGAGATATTAGTGTTCTTGTATGTAATACTTGTGGAACACGTGTGGCAACTGTGCCCCGCATCAGTACCATACGCACCAGGGAAGCAGCAGTACAGTTAGCACTGTTCCCCGGCGCCGGGTGCTGGAGACGGCTGTCACCATTCTCCCCTGCTCTGCCAGCGATCAGCGTGAGCAGGGAAGAATGATAAGAGTTGTATTCAAGTGATAACAATGACAGCTGGCAGTGGCTGATGGGACTATTACTCCCATCAGCCTACACGTGCTGCCGCTAGTAACAGTGAGAGCAGGAGCGACTGATGGGAATACTGATGACCCGCCGCCTGCGTTATAAATAAATAAAAAATCCGGCATGGGTTCCCCTGTATTTTCTATAACCAGCCAGGCAAAACTGACAGCTGGGGGCTGCAACCCTCAGCTGTCAGCGTTAGCAAGGCTGTTTATCAAGAACTAGATGGTGGCCCGATTCGAACGCATCGGGTATTCTAGAATATGTATGTATATAGCAGCCACATAGTATATAGCACAGGCCACGTAGTATATAGGAGCCATGTAGTATATAGCAGACAAATACTACGTAGCCTGTGCTATATACTATGTGGCGGCTGATACATACATACATACATACATGCATACATACATACATACATACATACATACATACATACATACATACATACATACATACATACATACATACATACATATTGTAGAATACCCGATGCGTTAATACAGGCCACGCAGTATATAACAGTGGCCACGCAGTTTATAACACAGGTCAAACAGTATATAACACAGCCCACGCAGTATATAGCAGCCACGTAGTATATAACACAGGCGACGTAGTATATAGCACAGCCCAAGCAGTATATGGCAGCCATGTAGTATATAGCACAGGCCACGCAGTATATAACACTGCCCATGTAGTATATAGCAGCCACGCGGTATATAACACAGCCCACGTAGTATACAGCAGTGTGGGCACCATATCCCTGTTAAAAAAAAATTAAAATTAATATATAATTTTATACTCACCTGCCGGGATCCAGCGAAGCTCTGTCTCGAGAGACCGCTAAGTCTTCTGGGTAATTTCGCAATGCATCTCTGGGAACGGAAGAATGCGGCAGGCGCGAGCACATCGTCGAACGACGGTAGGTGAGAATAGCAGGTTTTTTTTTTATTATTATTTTTAACATTAGATCTTTTTACTATTGATGCTGCATAGGCAGCATCGATAGTAAAAAGTTGGGGACACAGAGGGTTAATAGCAGTGGTAACGGAGTGCCTTACCCGCGGCATAACGCGGTCCGTTACCACTGGCATTAACCCTGTGTGAGCGGTGACCGGAGGGGAGTATGGAGCGGGCGCCGGGCACTGACTGCAGGGGAGTAGGGAGGGACTAATCGGACTGTGCATGTCGCTGACTGGTCGCGGCAGCCATGACAGGCAGCTGGCGAGACCAATCAGCGACGCGGGATTTCCGTGACAGAAGTTGCCGACAGAAAGACTGAAGTACCCCTTAGACAATTATATATATAGATAGATAGAGTGGTCCCCATGCTGTTTTTTTAATTATTTAAATAATTAAAAAAAATGCATGGGGTCCTCCCACTTTTGACAGCCAGCTTTGCTAAAGCAGACAGCTGGGGGCTGGTATTCTCAGACTGGTAAGGGGCCACGGTTATTGACCCCTTCTGCCTAAAAAATAGCATCCGCCCAGAAAAGGCACATATATTAGATGCTCCAATTCTGGCGCTTCCCTCTTGTCCTGTAGTGGTGACAAGGGTTTTTATTTATTTGTAGCGCAGGTGGCGAGTGATGAATACTCCCATCAGCTGCTCCTGCTCTCACTGTTATTAGCATCAGCAGGTGTAGGCTGATGGGAGTAATAGTCCCATCAGCCGCTGCCTGCTCTCATTGTTATCACTTGAATATAAGTCGTCATTCTCCCCTGCTCACGCTGATCACCAGAAGAGCAGGAGGAAATGATGAGCCGTCTTCAGCACCCGGTGCCGGGGAACAGCGCTTACTGTACCGCTGCTTCTCAGACTCTGGAACGCGTCACACGGATGACATCTATGTGTGTTCTCCAGTGCACGTATGCGGGATGTTTTGCGGCCTGTGCTGCTGGTAAAAAACGGACATGCCAGCTTGTTTTGCCCACTGACACGCGGTCGATGGAAACACTCTGATGTACTGACTTAGTGGAGGACAGATCAGATGTTAGATACAATGTGACCTGCCCCCGAACCACGCCATGAGTCAATAGGAAGAATGACTGCAAAGTAGAGAAAGGGCTCTTCTTAATGCGCTGCTGGCTTTAGGGTTAGTGTCCCTTTAAAGTGACATTTGTTCTTCTCCCTGTATGGCATGGACGGTGTATACGTGGGCCACTAATAACCTTGCTGTGCTGCAATGTCTTCCGCACCATAAGGCCGGGATTTTTGCAGGACTTTATGGCTCTCGGTTGGTTAGGCATCTTGGGAAAGAGCATTGGTGTGGGAGGCAGTGAATTAACTGCCATGGATACCGCCCCGGGAGCCGCGCTATTGACTGATCGCTGTTTGCAGATAATAGGAATTCCCTAAGAGAACATATTCCGTCAGAGCGACCCAAATAATCCAGAAAGTCTGAGCTGCCACTGATATACTGGAATAAGCAGTCCCATGCGAGCTAAGAGAACTCACGTGAAAATTCTTCTGAAGTTTACATGCACTTTTTCTATGATAATCCGGCTGCTCCTGTCGTTTCCCTCAGTGCTGGCCGGGAGAATTTTCCGTGCAGCTTTGGATGTGACTGGAGGGCAATACATTATTTAACTTAAAGAGAAGCCATCATCAGAAAATGTGTAAATCAAGTTTTTGTGTTGTGACACGTGTATATATGCAATATTTTTTTTTATTATTATTTTGCAGGTTTTTTTTTATTTCATATCACAATCTTTCTTAACATAAATTGGTAATCCTGCCGTTTTCACACTGGCCACTAGGGTTTTTTTTTTATATTACTTCCTGTCCTTTCATGTGGAGAGGAGGAAGGAAGCAGCAGCCAAACCTTGGATTTAATTCTATGCTTCTCGGAGGTTGTACCGCACACAACCCACCCAGATGAGCGACTAATTGCCAGTCTATCCTCACCCTGTGCTAGCGGTATCACACAGTGAGCACCTCTTTCCTGTCCTTTCAGGAAGAGTTTTCAGCAGTCTCCTTATCATCAGGCAGGATAACAATGATGGGTAACACTGCTATATACATCTGATCACACATGATCCACCAATCAGAATAGGTGATGTCACAGCTCACCCGCTCCCCCTCCCTTCAGAGTGACTGTTGCACACACTCATTAGATGCAGTCTGTTGCTGCTAATGTACATGTGAATCTCCTGAAACTACAGGAAAGTAGAGTCTAAAAAGGTGTCAGTGGCTGGTGAGATAATTGCAAGATTTCTGACTTCTATTTTTAATAAATATTGTTCTACAAAAAAATTAGCAAAATTGAAAGAAAATTGGTTTAAACAATAGGTTGTTTCCTAATTTCCTTAAAGATACAATAAAGATTCTGTAACCGGATTATTTTTGCCTTCTCCCTTGGTGTGTCTGACATCAGTCTGACCCCGTTGGTGGATTCTGATCGTCTGCTCCCTGTTTCCCGCTGTTGCATGTCGCCCGGTGCACGCCGGCTCCTCGCCCGCCTGAACCCTGTGTATGATCCTCTCTTGCAGCGGTGAGCTACCAGTCTGTCCTGAGCGTTAGCGATGAGAAGGCCCGGCTGTCCGCCTTACATGACTTCCTCAGCTCTCGGAGTTACATCCAGGGCTACGCTTTTTCTCAGGCCGACGTAGAGGTGTACAGGCAGCTGTCGGCGCCCCCTCCTGATCATTACTTCCATGTGGTGCGGTGGTATCGGCACATTACGGCAATCTCATCAGACCCTGCAATGCAAAGCCACTCACATATCGCCCAGCCATGTGAGTAGTCGTCCTGTGAGCATGCCTGGAAATGCTGCAGTTATTTATTTTTTTTTGCATGATCTGCATTCGTTGTTTAATGCACAGGTGACCTCATCCACATTACGGCTTGTGTTATACACCAGAGCTGCATTCGCATTCATGCAAGCTTCAGAGCTGAACGCTCCCTGCTTGTTCATCATCTGTACTTCACTTTCTCTGGGAATTCCTATTGAGAAGTGAAGTCTTTACTCCCCTTATTGTAGAGCATGGCCCAACAACCTTTCTCTCCTGGCACGGGTGACTGTGCCATCACATTGCCCTGGGTGCACTATTCATCTGGGCGTAGTAACCTTATATTGGGCTTCTTCATTTAACATCTGTGAAGTGGGGCCCGTCCAATCACAGAGGAAACCATGATCGGTGTCATCATGGAGGGTCCTCTGTGATGTCAAACGTAAGCCCCCCTCATTAAAGGGATATTTATCGTGTAAAACCTATGGCAAAGATATTACTGATTGGTGAAACCCCCGCACATCCTAAGAATAAAGGGGATTGTTACTGGGATCCTTACCAATCATGAGAATGAAGAGGTTGCAGCATGAATTCAGCTCTGCAGCTCCCCTACAATCAGGTGATTCGGGGGGGGCTGCTGTACAGGGAAAGTCTTAGGGGTCCCGCTTCACTGGAGGGCTGCTGTATCGGTAAAGACTTAGGGGTCCCGCTTCACTCTACAGTAGGGACCTGTTTCAGTGGTCCGTAGTCACTGGATGTGAGCCCTACGAATTGCCTCCTATCAACAGGCGTCACTTCTGATTTGTCGGCTTGACATGTTCCTTCTGTAATTAATGTAATTTCCCGATCTTCTAACTATTAACAACCTGCTTTATGTAATTACCAGGTAAGGGGAAACGCACGCAACCTCCATGGAGACCCCCAGAAGCAACAGAACAACCCCAACTGCGGCTATACAACAGTCTGACGCGCAACAAGGTGACGGCAAAAGAAATGTGGTAACGAAGCAAATTCCCCTGTCCCCCTGATTATGTTCTTCTCTCCCGTCATCTTACCTGGCTGTAACGTGCTATCTCTGCTCTCTCCATCTGTCCCATACAGAATGAGTACATGATACCTCTCCATTCAAAATAGCTACACATCTGATTGCTGGGGGTCTCGGTGTTTTGACCCCCACTAAACTAGTAGTTATCCCCTCTCCTGTGTATAACTTATTCTTACCTAAACACTCCTTTATATGTGTCGGAGGTTCGATAAATATTCTGAACTCTGATATTCGTCGTGGTTACATTCTTTACCATTTGTAAGACCTCTGCTTGCTGTCAGTGGATGGATGGTGGATGACTATAGTCATATTAGAGCTGCTTTTTGCAGGACGAGTTGTACTTTTTAATGACACCATTGATTTTACCATATACTGTACTGGAAAATGGTTAAAAAAAAATTCTAAGTGCAATGAAATTGCCAAAAATAGTGCAATTCCACAATATACGGTATTTTGTTGGCTTTTTTTATTTACCATGTTTACTATACGGTGAAACTGACCTGAAAATATATTTATAGAGGTCAGTAGGAGTTCGCTGATACCAAACATCTATAGTTTATTTTTTTTACTTAAGTGGTGAAGAAAAAAATGTCGAAATTTGTATGGTAAAAAGTTTTTGCATTTGTCACCACTTTCCGAGACCCTTAGCTGTTTAATTTTTCTGGGGTCGGGTGCAGGCTTATTTTTTGCGCCCTGAGCTGTCCTTTCTGTTGATACTATTTTGGAGTAGAACCAAAAAATGTTTTCATCACCTGTTGTTGCATTTTATTGAAATGTTTTGGTGGCGACCCCCAAAAAATGTAATTCTGGTGTTTAGATTTTTTTTTCTCATTATGCTGTTTACCGATCCGATTAATTTATTTTATATTTTGATCTGATATTTCTGTACACAGCGATGCCAAATATGTGTATTTATTTATTTTTATTTTCAATGGGGCAGAAGGATGATTTGAAATTTTATATTGTTTTTTTTTTTTTTAACTTTATTAGTCCTCTTAGGAGACTTTAAGCCGCGATCGCCTGTGCTATACATAGAAGTAATCATGAACCCCTATGAATGCTATGATTTTTTTCATTTCTCTATACCTAAAAAATTAACTTTGTTTTTCTCTTTTTTTTTTTTTTTTTTTTTAGGAAGTGTTTGTACCGCAGAAAGGTAAGAAAGTCACGTGGTATTGCTGTGGACCAACTGTGTATGATGCATCGCACATGGGACATGCCAGGTGACTATGGGGCAGGGATCGGCACATACTGGTCATTTTTCGCAGAGCTCGCCAAAGTTCAGTTAAAAGCCATTTTTTTTCCCATGTCTGTGTTGCAGGGCTCACCTTATCCTTTCCTTTATTTCTTTTCAGGTCATATATATCCTTTGATATCCTCAGACGAGTCTTAAGGGACTACTTTAATTATGACGTCTTTTACTGCATAAACATCACAGATATTGATGACAAGGTGCGCGGCCGCTGCTTTGTTACTCTTCTGTATTTTCTGTTCCTGCTACAGATAAGTCAGCGTTGTTTTCTTATCTTCTCTCTAGATCATAAAGCGGGCCAGACAGAACTATTTGTTTCAGCAATACAAAGCGAGCCAACCTGAGGCCGCCGCTGTACTCAACGATGTGAAGACTGCACTAACGGTATGTCCAGCACCGGTGACTGGGTGTTACATGGGTGTACACAGACCTATTATGCTCCAGAGCTGCACTCACTATTCTGCTGGTGCTGTCACTGTGTACATACATTACATTACATTACTGATCCTGAGTTACAGCCTGTATTATACCCCAGAGCTGCACTCACTATTCTGCTGGTGCAGTCGCCGTGTACATACATTATATTACTTTTCCTGCACTGATCCTGACTTGCAGAGCTGGATTCACAATTCTGCAGACCTCAGAGTGACAATCTCCTAGCTTCCCCTTCATATTTGCCATCACCGAAGCTATCAGGTGATTTCTCACTGACATTACACCAGGAGTTGTGCTGTCATCTGATCTGATGAATAAAGCCCTGACTGCCCCTCTGTATTATAGGAGCTGGCCTAAACGGCCATGCACTCTCTTCTACCCTGGTAATGTTGTATCTCCTAAATGCTACATCACTGAGTGTCTTTTTTTTTTTTTTTTCATATTTCCAGCCATTTTTAATCAAGGTCAGCGAGACGACGGATTCAGATAAGAAGCAGATGCTTGAAAAAATCCAATCCGCTGTAACAGCCGCCATCCAGCCTCTTGAAGAAGCGATCAATAAATCTGCAGATGCTGAGGACGTTCTGAGGCTCTCACAGGTAGGAGAGTCACGTACAGGTTGGAGATGATTGCCTTCCATTATATATCGGGGCACAGCGATGATATAAGATCTTTCCTGTGTCTAGACGTTACTGCAAGAATCTGCAGATCTGCTCTCAGACTGGCTGGATGCAAAGAAGGGGGCAAAGGTGACGGACAACTCCATCTTCTCACAGCTCCCCAAATACTGGGAAGGAGAGTATCACAAAGACATGGAAGCCCTGAATGTAAGTCATCGTGTTCTCCTTTATAGCAGGCCTTTACCACGGGTCTGTACTGAGACTATGAGCTGACGTGTAATGGCACAGACGGGTAACAGGACCGTGCATGTAGTTACTGCACCCAAAATGAAAATTTTAAGGCAGAGATTGCAGTGCACTTACTGATCTGATCATGTCAGAAGGAATCACATGGACGAGTTACGGTGCGACCTTCGGTCATCCTGGAGTAGTGCCCAATAGAAGCTTTGCAGTGCCAAAGCTTTTATTGGATCCGGTGATCGCACAGGGGGTGTGCCCAACATAAGGGGGTCTGCCCATAAGCTCTTCCTGTGACCCATGTCACTGTCCTGGGCTGTTTTTTTGCCTTGGAGTGGGGCTGCTACAGACGAACCAATTGCAATGGAAACAATGCACAATAATTAGAAAAAAATATGTTCCGAATATATATATATATATATATATATATATATATATATATATATATATATATATATTTTTTTTTTTTTTCTCTTAGGGGCAAATTATATAAATCAATAAATATCGACATCAGGAAAAGTAGCAAAAAAGTTTTCCAATCGCTAAGAATAAATAATGAACTTAGAAATTGGATGGTTGTTAAGGTCCTTTCAGATCTGGTTATTAAACCCCTGTCCACCGGGTATAGTTTGTTTAAAAAAACAAATTGCTTTATTTGTCCTGTGTCTTTTATTGTCTGCAGCGCTGATGTCATCTTGCCAGCGCTGCAGCCGATCAGGGAGCTCGGTGGCTCGTGTCTTCAACTTGTGCAGAGCCGCTGAGCTCAGTTTTTGGCTGCAGCTTTGTCGACATGACATATCAGGAGCAAAGGTGGAGACTAAGCTCTGCACCAGGGGAGGGTGAGTAAAGCAAAGTTGTTTGTTTTTTTTCAACAAATTGCAGCCGGGGAACAGGGTTTTTCTAAAACTGATAAAACCCTTTAAGTGGTTAATGGTGCACTTCAGACATAAATTGCCTGGGACTGAGCATTGGACCATGATACGGGGATTCTCTAACTTACTTTCTTTGTATACCGCTCCCCACCGCATAGTGAAGTATTACTGCTCCTTCTGTCACGGGCCACATAGAAATGTCATTATCGGCCACATCTCACATAGATCATAGTGATTGTGATTAGTGTGTACTTCTCGCCGGCAGGTTCTACCTCCTGATGTCCTCACGCGGGTCAGTGAGTACGTGCCAGAAATCGTGGCCTTTGTGCAGAGGATTGTGGATAATGGCTACGGGTGAGTCTTTGTGCTGATTTTGGTTGCTGGCAGCAGCGGTCGACCCTCCGTCATCAGAATGACATGGCAATGGTTTTTGTTTTCTCTGCAGATATGTTTCCAATGGGTCAGTTTACTTCAGCACAGCAAAGTTTCATTCCAGTGATAAACATTACTATGCCAAGCTCGTGCCAGAAGCCGTAGGAGATCAAAAAGCTCTTCAGGAAGGAGAAGGTGAGCGGTGCCCGTCCTCGCGAACCAGAGGTCCCCAAACTACAACTCCTAGTGCCTGACGGGGGCCTGTTGGGAGTTGTAACTGTTGATGCAGTTTGGAGCTGTGTGATACTCGGGCATTATTGTCCTGTTCCCCGAGAGGCTTTTATATATCGACCCCTTCTATACAGGTGACCTGAGCATCTCTGCAGATCGGTTAAGTGAAAAGCAGTCACCCAATGACTTTGCCCTATGGAAGGCATCGAAGCCTGGCGAACCATCATGGGACTCTCCCTGGGGAAAGGTAAGTCCATGCTCTTTTAAAGGGGTTGATCACTTCCTGGCCTAACTTCTAAAGTGACCTAAACTGTTCTGTACAGACTTAAGCAAATCCTTTTCCTGCTTACAAAACTAAATCAGTGCAAACATTGAATGGCGGCAGTCGCAGTTTGCATGGCGTCTAAGACGGTGGTTGCAGGGGTGATTGCATGACCTTCCTCCCTGTCCCCAGCCTCTTCTCTGCAGATGCTACAATTAATCAGCGCATGTCCTGTATCTATGCATTAGATGTGTTGAGGACCAACTATTTAAGTGCCCGTCTACCTGCCTAGAATGGTGGGGAGTACAGTTTTACTCTGACCCCTAATATATAATACAATCTAATCATAGCTGTGACTTAATATAGCAGTAAATATTTAGATTTGCAAAGTCGCTCATTGTTCACTACATGTCATCTGTTTACGTAGATTGTATAATTTTGCTGTTTTCAGGGTCGCCCCGGATGGCACATCGAGTGTTCAGCGATGGCGGGCTCCATCCTGGGAGAATCCATGGACATTCACGGAGGTGGATTTGATCTGCGGTTTCCCCATCATGACAATGAACTGGCTCAGTCTGAGGTAGGGGAACCATGTCTTTGCTCCATCCTTAAATCTTCTTGTATCGAACCTGCAGAATTGTGAGCTCTCCTTCCATATTTTAGGCTTACTATGACAATGACCACTGGGTGCGCTATTTTCTCCACACCGGTCACCTGACCATCGCCGGCTGCAAGATGTCCAAATCCCTGAAGAACTTTATCACCATTAAAGACGCACTGGAGAGAAATACAGGTACGTGAGCCAACCGGGCTGTGATCACACAAGGATTTGTGAATGGACAGATTTGTAATGTCTTCCTGTTCTTAATGACTGAATTCCTCCCCGTTCCATGAACTCTGCTTGCTGTCAGTGACTATAAAGCTGCGTTTGGGCTACTGAGTCGCACCAAATCCTCATTTATGAGAAGTGCTAGGCGTATTCACCTTTTCTCTTACCCCCATGACGGCACCACGGAGAGAGGGATCCGCCCTCGGGGACAGGAAACCTACAGGTGAAATTGGCGGTACCTCTCTCCCACATCAGTTCGGTTTCCTGTCCCTGACGGGGAACCTGCAGCGTGGACGTCGTCGGATACCGGGGGTCCATCGATTCAGCTATTGGCAGCGGGGGGTCCTGCTTCGAATACGGTGGCTAATCCTACCCCGAATGCCACGTTCTCAGGGTCGGCGGGCCCGTGCGTGAGCGGGGGAGAAGCAGTGAAGAAAGACCCAGTCTGCTTCTCCCCCATGAAAGAATAGATACAGCCGGTAATAGGTGGCGGCGGTCACCTGGTGCCTTACCGCCGGTTCTCCCTCCGGATAGCGCGCTCGTCCGAGGGTCCTTCTGTTGGCGCCGGCGGGCGCTTGGTGTCCTGGGGCTGGAGCGGGCGCTTCCTCCGGTGTGGTCGGCAGGCGGACAGGCTCCCTGCAGGAAAAGATGGCGGCGTCAGAATGCGCGGGCCGGGCGCAGAGCATTCTGGTACTCCCAGAATGCTCGGCACAGGGGTCACTTCCGGGGCGGCGCACAGCATCTCTGGGTAATAGCCCAGCGGTGCGCCGCCCCACTTACATATAAAAAAGATCAGAAAACGAATGGCCGGTGCTCAGAAAGGTCTCACTATGAGTGAGGTAGAGCAACCGGCAGAAGAAACTCTGCAGACCCCGCCGAAAAAGCGTCAGCCCCAACAGCAGCAGCACCATCACCAGCAGTGGCGACAGCACGATGCTTCTTCCCAGCGTCGCAGCTCCAGATCTCAACGTAGCAGAGGCTCGGGCGGATCCAGCAGGCCAGTAACGGTTCAAGTCGAGGAAGCTACTCCTACGCCAGAACCGGTATCCCCCTTAAATTAGGAGGGGAAGTGATCTTCGTGAATGCTCAGGTTCTAAAAGGGGTTTTATTGTATTTTTCTTAGGGGAAGAAATGTACAGCGAAAACCAGGCACAGAGTTTGCCCGATCTGCTCCGTAGAACTACCCATTACATGAGTAAAGAAACTCTGTGCCATATGCGCAGAAAACACCATTTCTGAGGAGTCCCCAAGATTCGCATCCGATTTAAAACAATTAATTAAATCGCAAGTAGAGGATGCGTTAAAAAGTGCCAAAGGATTGAAAAAGAAGCGTAGATCTAAACATAGGTCCCCGGAGCCAAGCTCTAGTGAAGAAGATAGAGAGGAAAGCGTACTATCATCCTCTTCTTCCTCGGAGGGGGGTCGCAATTGTTTTCCCATTGAAGAGACTGACGCTTTGGTAAAAGCGGTAAGAACTATCATGGGGCTGGTAGAGACTAAATCCAAAAAAAACGCACAAGACTTTGTTTAGCGGTCTGGAGCAAAGGAAACGTAGGGCGTTTCCAATAAATTATAAAATACATGCCCTAATAAGAAAATAGTGGAAAAGACCAGACAAAAAATGTCCTCTTAACCCCGAAAAGGAAATATCCTTTTGATGATCCAGCCTGTTCTTCCTGGAGTAAAGCACCAAAACTGGACGTCGCAATAGCAAAAGCGTCAAGAAAATTTGCTTTACCTTTTGAAGATATGGGGACCCTATGGATAAGAAGGCTGAGGTATTTCTAAAAGGTGCCTGGGAAGCTGCGGGGGCGGGGGGGGGGGGACTAAAACCGGCTATAGCCTCCACATGTACTGCCAGAGCATTAATGGTGTGGTTGGACCATCTACAGTTACAACTAAAGGATAGATCCCCGAGAGAATCAGTATTAGATTCAATCTCGATAATGAAAGGAGCAGCGGCGTTCCTAGCGGACGCATCTATAGACTCTGCAAGAGTAACGGCAAGAGCTGCTTCTTTCTCAAACGCAGCTAGAAGGGCTTTATGGCTCAAATGCTGATCGGGGGACCTGCAAACTAAGTCCAAATTATGTTCCATACCCTGTGAGGGGGAATTTCTATTCGGCCCTACCTTAGATGATATTCTGGAGAAAGTGGGGGATAAGAAAAAAGCCTTCCCGGGGTTCCCTAACCAATTATACAAACGGTCCTTTCGGAACAGGAAATTCATGCGTAGAATGCCTCCAAAAAATCAGAAAGCAGGATGGGACGATAAAAAATTTAAAGGAAAAGGCTACTTGTTCAACAAGCCTGACACCAAGAAGCAACCCCAATGAAGGTGGTCCCCAGGTGGGAGGAAGACTGGCATGCTTTCTTCCAGCCTGGGAAAAAATATCAGGGAGCCTATGGACCCTAAATATAATAAAAACGGGGCTGAAACTAATTTTTCATTCAAGACCGTCTCGTCACTTTATCATAACACCTCAGAGGAAAGCAGAAGCCGAACAGCTCAGCCTTCAAAAGGAGATACAAATGCTTCTAGCAAAGAATGTCCTACAGGAGGTCCCAAACCACGAGAGAGGCATGGGATTCTACTCTCCTCTGTTTCTCCTGGGACTTACAGGACAATAATAAAGTAAAAAAAATTGAATCAGTACCTAGTGACGGAGAGTTTCAAGATGGAAACAATAAAGACATGTGTGAGAACGCTTCATCCGTCTTGTTTTATGACTGTCATCGATCTAAAGGACGCATACTACCATGTGCCTATACACCCAGACTACCAAAGATTTCTCAGAGTGGCGGTATTAATACAGGGGGAGCTAAAGCACTACCAATACAGGGCCCTTCCCTTCGGTCTAGCCATAGCCCCAAGGGTATTTACGAAATTGATGGCAGAGGTCATGGCTCACATAAGAGAGCAAAACATTCTCATAGTTCCTTATTTGGACGACCTCCTGGTAGTTGGCAAAACTCCCCTCCACTGCACTCAACAATTAAACAAAGTAATGACATCCCTAACGAATCTAGGGTGGTTGCTAAACCTAATAAAATCAATAATCATTCCAACCCAAGTACAACAATACTTGGGGTTAATAATAGACTCAAACCGGCAAGAATGCCGTCTTCCAGGAGAGAAAGTTTCAAATATGATCCAACTGATAGAACAACTCAGGAAATCTCCAGTAATAACTCTACGCAAAGCAATGTCCATATTGGGATCAATGACAGCCTGTCTACCAGCGGTCCAATGGGCCCAGAGTCACACCAGAGACCTCCAGTGGGAGATCTTAGAAGCAGATTCTGTGTTAAAAGGGGATTTGGAAAAGCACTTGAAAATCTCCTTGCTAACAATACATTCCCTAGCTTGGTGGGTAGATCCACACAACCTAACCAGGGGCGTTCCATGGGTATGGCCAACATCTATAACCTTAACCACCGATGCGAGTCCTTGGGGTTGGGGGGCTCATGTGGACAGCCAGGTGGCTCAAGGGCCATGGTCGGAAGAGGAAAAAACAGGGTTCTTCCAACATGAAAGAACTTCTAGCGGTAAAATATGCACTCACCCACTTCATACACTCCCTCCATTCCCATCACGTCAGGATATTATCGGACAACAAGGTAGTGGTGGCCTACATAAATCACCAGGGGGGCACGAGATCTCATACACTGATGGAAATAACAGAATCCATCCTATTAGCAGAAGCCAATCTGTTATCACTGACAGCCCTTCACATGAAAGGGACGGAGAACCAAACAGCAGATTTTCTAAGCCGAACACAACTCAAACTGGGAGAATGGGAGTTGAATCAGACAGTCTTCAACCACGTAGTACAATTGTGGGGTCTTCCAGAAATAGATTTGCGAACTACCAGAATTGGAAGACTCAGGCTTTTTGTTCAATAGACCCACGCGGGAACCCAGTAGCCCTAGATGCATTTTCAATTCCATGGAATTTTCGGCTAGCCTATGTGTTTCCCCCAATAGCGCTAATTCCCTTAGTGTTGAAAAAAATCAGAGAGGACAGAGCGAGAGTCATCATGGTAGCTCCTTTCTGGCCAAAGAGGGCATGGTTTCCATGGCTAAGGATAATGTCCATAACAGATCCCTGGGTCCTTCCAGAAATTCCGAACCTGCTGTATCGGGCTGGTAAATCACCCGCAAGTAAAGAACTTGCATACGACGGCTTGGAATTTGAAAGGAGCTTTCTAATCAAGAGAGGGTTCTCTTCAAACCTAGTCTCCACTCTCCTAAGTAGAAAGCCAGTGACTACTAGAGCATATGGGAAGGTTTGACGAAGATTTTTATCAGCATCAGGTGCCAATTTATCTGAAGAAATCCCAATTAAAAAAAGTACTAGAATTTCTTCAGAAGGGGCTAGAAAAAGGCTTGGCAACGAGCACACTTAAATTCCAGGTAGCAGCTTTGGGCGCCCTTTACAACTGTGATTTAGCGGGGAATCGCTGGGTAAAAAGATTCATTAAGGCCTCGACTAGATCTAGACCAGTGGTACACCATACTACACCTCCCTGGGATTTAAATTTAGTCCTCTCTGCACTGACTAAAACACCTTTTGAGCCACTGTCACAAGCCTCTTTAAAAATAGTATCGCTCAAAACCTCCCTTCTGGTGGCGCTAACGTTGGCACGGAGGATTAGTGACATGCAGGCCCTATCAGCGTATCCACCTCATACACGCATACTAGACGACAGAGTAATCCTTAAAATCGATCCATCCTACCTTCCTAAAGTGGCATCACATTTTCATAGATCTCAGGAGATCTCGCTACCCTCCTTCTGTCCAAACCCCAGAAATGAGAGAGGAACATCTACACACACTAGACGTTAAAAGATGTTTAGTCCAATACCTAGCGGCCACAAGAGACTATAGGAAGGATAGGGCTCTGTTTGTGTGTTTCCAGGGTCCAAATAAAGGGCTTAAAGCATCAAAGGCCACTCTTGCGAGATGGATAAGGGACGCCATCATCCTTGCGTATTCATCAAGTAATGAGGACATTCCAGAGGAAGTCAGAGCTCATTTAACCAGATCGGTGGCGACCTCCTGGGCAGAGAGAGCAGGAGCATCAATCGAACAGATATGTAGGGCTGCCACTTGGCCGTCTCCTTCCACATTTTTAGGCACTACCAATTGGACTTGACCCCCTCTTCAGACCTCACTTTCGGCAGAAGGGTTCTAGAGGCAGTGGTCCCTCCCTAATGTACATCTATGAAATTCTCTCCGTGGTGCCGTCATGGGGGTAAGAGAATATCGTAGTTACTTACCGATAACGGTATTTCTCTGATCCCATGACGGCACCCGTACATTCCCTCCCTTCACGTGTGAGTGTGAACACTAGTTAGTCTTAATACTTAGTCACGCGGTGCCTCTGATAAGTTAAAATTAAAATTTTTTGTTTGATAACGTTTAAGTTACATCTGAAGTTCTGTTAAGGCTCTGTAAACCAACTGATGTGGGAGAGAGTTACCGCCTTTTTCACCTGTAGGTTTCCTGTCCCTGAGGGCGGATCCCTCTCTCCGTGGTGCCGTCATGGGATCAGAGAAATACCGTTATCGGTAAGTAACTACGATATTCAGCCTCTGGTTATATGAAGGCTCCCAGTTCGCTGACAGCAAGCAGAGGACATGGAAAATAGTGGATAATTGAAACCCAGTGTAATGTTAGGAAGTTTGTAGAACTTTTCAGTACATTGTTTTCAGTGATGATTCTCTTTCCTTCAGCTCGGCAGCTGCGTCTGGCGTTCCTCATGCACTCCTGGAAGGACACCCTGGATTATTCTAACAACACCATGGAGTCGGCCGTCCAATACGAAAAGTTCATGAATGTGAGCGGTCTGTACATTGTCATGGATGGATAGTGTTGTTAATGGCTGGAGCTGTCATTGCTATGCGTCCTACAAAATCTAACGTGCGTTTGTCATCATCAGGATGTAGTTCCTGCAGGACACGATACATGTTTGTCATTCCTGATTGCAGGAATATAGCAATGATTTGACACAATCCTACCCCAATGGCCAGGATCGGAAAAAACTCTGATCCTCGTCATTTAATCCTCAGTTAATACCAAACTCCGTGTGCGCAAAAGGAGTACGTCCTCTATTCTGTACCTGTCAGCACTGGCAAAGTGATCGCAGGGGCCGACTGGGTAATCGTTCTGGCCCTGGGCCTGATAAAGTCTCCCATGGCTCTCCAGTAAGAGTATGTATGTATATGTATATGTGTGTGTATATATAATATATACATATTATACAGGTCCTTCTCAAAAAATTAGCATATAGTGTTAAATTTCATTATTTACCATAATGTAATGATTACAATTAAACTTTCATATACTATAGATTCATTATCCACCAACTGAAATTTGTCAGGTCTTTTATTGTTTTAATACTGATGATTTTGGCATACAACTCCTGATAACCCAAAAAACCTGTCTCAATAAATTAGCATATTTCACCCGACCAATCAAATAAAAGTGTTTTTTAATACCAAACAAAAAAACCGTCAAATAATAATGTTCAGTTATGCACTCAATACTTGGTCGGGAATCCTTTGGCAGAAATGACTGCTTCAATGCGGCGTGGCATGGAGGCAATCAGCCTGTGACACTGCTGAGATGTTATGGAGGCCCAGGATGCTTCAATAGCGGCCTTAAGCTCATCCAGAGTGTTGGGTCTTGCGTCTCTCAACTTTCTCTTCACAATATCCCACAGATTCTCTATGGGGTTCAGGTCAGGAGAGTTGGCAGGCCAATTGAGCACAGTAATACCATGGTCAGTAAACCATTTACCAGTGGTTTTGGCACTGTGAGCAGGTGCCAGGTCGTGCTGAAAAATGAAATCTTCATCTCCATAAAGCATTTCAGCCGATGGAAGCATGAAGCATGAAGTGCTCCAAAATCTCCTGATAGCTAGCTGCATTGACCCTGCCCTTGATGAAACACAGTGGACCAACACCAGCAGCTGACATGGCACCCCACACCATCACTGACTGTGGGTACTTGACACTGGACTTCAGGCATTTTGGCATTTCCTTCTCCCCAGTCTTCCTCCAGACTCTGGCACCTTGATTTCCGAATGACATGCAAAATTTGCTTTCATCAGAAAAAAGTACTTGGGACCACTTAGCAACAGTCCAGTGCTGCTTCTCTGTAGCCCAGGTCAGGCGCTTCTGCCGCTGTTTATGGTTCAAAAGTGGCTTTACCTGGGGAATGCGGCACCTGTAGTCCATTTCCTGCACACGCCTGTGCACGGTGGCTCTGGATGTTTCCACACCAGACTCAGTCCACTGCTTCCTCAGGTTCCCCAAGGTCTGGAATCGGTCCTTCTCCACTGCTTCCTCAGGGTCCGGTCACCTCTTCTCGTTGTACAGCGTTTTCTGCCACATTGTTTCCTTCCAACAGACTTACCATTGAGGTGCCTTGATACAGCACTCTGGGAACAGCCTATTTGTTGAGAAATGTCTTTCTGGGTCTTACCCTCTTGCTTGAGGGTGTCAATGATGGCCTTCTTGACATCTGTCAGGTCGCTAGTCTTACCCATGATGGGGGTTTTGAGTAATGAACCAGGCAGGGAGTTTTTAAAAGCCTCAGGTATCTTTTGCATGTGTTTAGAGTTAATTAGTTGATTCAGAAGATTAGGGTAATAGGTCATTTAGAGAACCTTTTCTTGATATGCTAATTTATTGAGACAGGTTTTTTGGGTTATCAGGAGTTGTATGCCAAAATCATCAGTATTAAAACAATAAAAGACCTGACAAATTTCAGTTGGTGGATAATGAATCTATAGTATATGAAAGTTTAATTGTAATCATTACATTATGGTAAATAATGAAATTTAACACTATATGCTAATTTTTTGAGAAGGACCTGTATATATATATATATATATATATATATATATATATATATATATATATATATATATATATATATATATATATATATATATATATATATATATATATATATATATATAATTGATTGCTACTATATATTTACCCCAAAATGCCTGGTCTAATATAAAACAAGGTCTCAATTTACCGTATATACTCGAGTATAAGCCGACCCGGGTATAAGCCGAGACCCCTGATTTTGCCTCAAAAAACTGGGAAAACTTAATGACTCGAGTATAAGCCTAGGGTGGGAAACGCAGCAGCTACCGGTAAACTTCAAAAATAAAAATAGATACCAATAAAAGTAAAATTGATTGAGACATCAGTAGGTTAAGTGTTTTTGAATATCCATATTGAATCAGGAGCCCCATATAATGCTCCATACAGTTCATAATGAGCCCCATAAGATGCTCCATACAAAATACCCCATAGAAACATGTACCCCATACAATGCTGCATAAAGGTTAATAATGGCCCCATAAGATGCTCCATAGATTATGCCCCATAAGATGCTCCATAGATTATGCCCCATAAGATGCTCCATAGGTTATGCCCCATAAAATGCTCCTGCGGTTAAAAAAAAAATAAAAAAAATCACATACTCGCCTCTCTTCGCTCAGGCCCCCGGCACTTGCGATATTCACCTCTCCCCGTTCCACCGCTGCGCGCCGCTCCGTCTTCCGGCTCTCTGACTGTTCAGGCAGAGGGCGCACACTAAACACGTCATCGCGCCCTGCGATCTGAACGTCACAACCAGAGGACGGAGCAGCACCCGGCGGTGGAAGGGGAGAAGTGAATATTGTGCAATGCTCACCCCCGTTATACTCACCTGCTCCCGGCGCGGTACCTGCTTCTCACTGACAGATGGTCTCCAGCTCCGGCAGCTTGTTACGGTGTTCAGTGGTCATATCTTACCGCTCATTAAAGTAATGAATATGCATCCATATTCATTACTTTAATGAGCGGTACCACGTGACCGCTGAGCACAGGAAGAGCTGCGGCCGTCGGAGAAGCAGGGACATGCAGAGACGTGCCGGGAACAGGTAAGTATGATTTGACAGCTGCCCCTCCGCCGACCCCCTGGGACAACGACTTGAGTATAAGCCGGGAGGGGCACTTTCAGCCTAAAAAAATGGACTGAAAATCTTGGCTTATACTCGGTATTTTTTTTCTGTCTTCCAGGAATTCTTTCTAAATGTGAAGGATATTCTGAGGGCTCCCACCGACATCACTGGTCAGTACGTGAAATGGGAATCTCCGGAGATTGAACTCAACAACAGGTGAACCCTCGGATTGGTCTTTTTTTTTTTGCTTTCTGGGACCCTTGTTAGCTTTGTCTTAATGATTTCTCCTCTCCAGTTTCTACAACAAGAAGTCCGCTGTCCACGCCGCCCTGTGCGATAACATTGACACCCGGACCGTCATGGAGGAAATGAGGGCGCTGGTCAGTCAATGCAACTCGTACATTGCAGGGAAGAAGGCCGCTAAGCAGACCCCCAACAGGATGTTACTGGAGAGTATCGGCACCTACCTGACCAGCATACTCCGTGTAAGCCGCTCCGCTTGCCTGTGTAACCATTTCATTAAAGGGATTGTCCACTACTGGAAAACCTTGGCCTAATCCATTCAGGACCACAGTGTGAATAAAAACAATGTACACTCCCCTCCTGCAGTGGCCCCATTCCTGCGATGTTCACGTAGAGTGACTTAACTTGTATAATGTGCCGGCTGAAGCCAGTGAACGGCTGCTCATCAGCTACTGCCTTTAAATCAGAGTGGTCGTCTGCCCTGACAAAATATTAATAAGCTGCAGCCGACATGTGACACAACAAGTCTTGCCACTCTCCGGGAACAGCAGCAATGACATCGTTGGAACAACACCACTGCAGGAGGGGAGTATACACTATTACTATTTTTATTGTGGTTCTCAATCAAACCCCTTTATTTTGTGTTGTATTACGATTGTGTGCACATCACATCAGCTCACAAGCTTAAAGGGGTTGTCCAGTCGTCTGATGAAAGTCTGGAGTCACTCTATGGGCCGTTTTGTGTCTGGTTGTTTCCGTACTTTTGTCCACACTCCAACTAAATGTTTCTGTGGTGGGCGCTCATAGCAATGCTATAATTCAGGTACATAGGAGCAAACTGAGCATCGCTCCTATGTAGCAGAGCCGATCAGGCTATGCCAGCTTCTAGCCTCCCAGGCTATTGAAGCATGGCAAAAGTAAAAAAAAAAAAAAAGTTTTAAAAAGTGTGAAAAAAAAAAATATAAAAGTTCAATCACCCCCCTTTCTCCCCATTCAAAATAAAAACTATAAAAAAAAAAAAATCAAACATACACACATCTGGTATCGCCGAGTTCAGAATCACCCGATCTATCAATAAAAAAAGGATTAACCTGATCACTAAACAGGGTAGCGAGAAAAAAAAATTAAAAACGCCAGAATTACGTTTTTTTTTGGTCACGGTGACATTGCATTAAAATGCAATAACGGGCGATCAAAAGAACGTATCTGCACCAAAATGGTATCATTAAAAACCCCTGACACCAGATCACGAAAAATGCGCTTTTTTTTTTTTTTTTTTTTTTTAAAGCAAAGTTTGGAATTTTTTTTTTACCACTTAGATAAAAAAAAGAACCTAGACATATTTGGTGTCTATGAACTCGTAATGACCTGGAGAATCATAATGGCAGGACAGTTTTAGCAGTTAGTGAACCTAGCAAAAAAACAAACAAAAACTAGTGTGTGACTGCACTTTTTTTGCAACTTCACCGTACTTGGAACTTTTTTCCCATTTTCTAGTACACGACATGGTAAAACCCAATGGTGTTGTTTAAAAGTACAACTCGTCCCACAAAAAAAAAAAACGCAAAACGCCCTCACATGGCCATATTGATGGAAAAATAAAAAAGTTATGGCTCTGGGAAGGAGGGGAGCGAAAAACAAAAATGCAAAACTGAAAAAAACTCCGGGGGTTAAGGGGTTAATGGAGAGGAAGCTTATGCCTGGAAGGTAGTTCTCCTTTTCTGCATTAACAAATCTCAGACTTTCTCTACTGTAATTACCTGCCCAATGCAAGCCGGCTGCTACTTCAATGGAGATGATGTGTCTGATCTTCTCCCTCATTGTTATAATTAGTTTATTTTTCTTCCCTAGCTATATTTAGTTCCACATGTTCAATGTGTAGTCCTACTTCAAAGGAGGTTGAAGTGTCAGCTCTTCTCTATTCTGGAGATGTCTTTTGGATTTTAAGTTTTCTCTGATGACACTGATATATTTAATTTGGGATACCAATCATGACCTTGAGTAAAACTGCTGCCACTGGAAGGTGACACTAAGCTTAGAGAGTGTTATCTCGTCCTACCAGCTATACCACTGCTGATACGCAGCTACATATATAATTGGAGTTAATTGATGAAGAACTCAATGGATGTTCCAGAAGTAGTTGATGGAATTAACACAATGTTTTCCTTTCCTTCCTAGATATTTGGGGCCATAGAAGGCGAGGAACCTATTGGATTCCCTGTTGGAGGAAACGGACAGCATCTTAATGTAAACCTCCCTCCTGCCTCTACTGAAGCTCTGATTTTATATATACATATATTATTATGAGCAAAAAGATTTATGGTACCTGGTTCCAACTACCTGGACGTTCTGACTGCACCTGGATTACACTTCTGCAGCTGGTATCCTCAGCCCGGCATCTCCTTGGCGCCTATGTATTTCTCTTAGGCCCCATGGCATAATGTGCTACCTCGCCACGTGACATCATGGCGTCCATTGCGGTGCCGCTCTGCAATATCATGGTGCTTAGGGGACAACAGGGGCGCCCAGGATATACCAGGCTGATGATGCCGGCTGCAACAGAGGACTGGACCAGAAGTCCTAACTGGTTAATACAAACCTTTTAGCTCATTTCTAATACTCTACCATTAAGGTTGTACTTCATTTGCATCCCTAATGATTGTCCTCAATCATCCTCTTTCTGTTATAAAAAAAAAAATAATAATAATCTGCCCCTATTTTGTTAATTGGAATGCACCTGGTTTATTCTTGCAGTTGGAGTCCACAGTGATGCCTTATCTTCAGGTCCTCTCCCAGTTCAGGGAAGGAGTGCGACAGATCGCCCGAGAGAACAAAGGTAAGATGAGCGAGGATGTCCTGAGACTTGGTGAGTTGCGGTTATACCATACAAACCTAGAACTATAACACTCTAACCCTACAAACCCTGCCCGGCCATATTATAGCGCCACATTATTTGGACTGATGATTTTCACCCCGTGTGCGTATAGATTGATGTTTCTTATATTAATGGGCTATCCTACAATTGACATTACTTTTCTGATTGCTGAGACCCCTAACCAGTTTTGAAAATCAAATATAATATGGGGATGTAGAAAACTCTTTAAGTTATAGTCCCTGTGTTTGCTCCTGCACAGTATTGGGAGTTTTGCAGCTGTGTGACTCTCTGCGGGACGATGTACTTCCAGAGCTCGGCGTCCGACTGGAAGACCATGAAGGTAACAGGCTAGTCTGGTAAATGTTGAGTGTCTATGGTAATAATAAATTAAAACACAAGAGGTCATGGACTTCACATTTTTCTCTTTAATCAAGTTTGATCTAATTAGCGTTTTGCTGTAGAATTTTATCAAAATGTTTAGATTGGCTTCTGCAGCCTCTATATAGAACAGTGCATATTTCTTTATCGCTTCATTGGGGGACACAGGACAACCATGGGTGTATGCTGCTGCTGCTGCTGCTAGGAGGCTGACACTATGCAAAAAAGGAAAAAAGGCGTGGCTCCTCCCTGGCAGTATACACCCACCGACAGGCACCAAGGACCTCAGTTTGTGCTTAGTGTCTGTAGGAGGCGGACCTGGATCTTCAGATCCGTTGCTAACCTTGATTCCTTTACAGGTTTTTGTTGTTTTTATTAATGTTTTGGCTTTTCTTTTTCAGATCACAGCATTCAGGGTTTCGGGGTGCAATCTGCCTCCCCAGGAGGGCGGCTGAGCGAGCAGTGTGGTGTCGCCCGCATTGCAACTCTCAGACCGCCGGCAGGACATTATCCCCTGTCACCCTCCCAGGTGCTCCAGGGTTTTTATGGTGGCGGTCCTTGCCAAACAGTCCCCCTCACCCCTCTCCTCGAAGACGGCTGAGAGGAAGACGGTGGTCACCAGCAGTGACCCTCCCCCTTGTCTTTGGGGTCGAGGCAGTCTTCTGGACGAAGGATTCCGTTTCCAGCGACCCCTCTCTCATCGGGCCCCTGGACGATCCTTTCTCCCTCTACTTGTGGAACCGGAACATGCAGGTACCAGCGCTTCAGCAGCCGCTCCCCCGCAGCAGTATTTCCCTGTCTAAATGTGCAGTGCTTTCACACAAGAGTCACGGCCGTTTTTACTTTCACTTTCACCGCTGCAGCCGGCCACGCCCCCTCCTCGGGCGCGCTTTTTCGGCGCTCTTTTCCTCCTCCACTCAGGAGAGCTCTTACATCTCGGGCACGCCCTTCCCTTTCGGTGCGGCTCTATCAGGAGCCTTGGCTTATTCCTCACAGCACAGCTCCGCCCCTTCTTCACCGCTGCCACTTCCTGCCTCAGCAGCTCCGTGCAGAAGAGACATCGTGCATTGGGGGACACAGATCTCTGCTCTGCGGTGCGGTAGGATTGCAACGCTTTTTTGGCCCCTCCCTCAGTATTATCCATACCACTGTAGGCCCCTTAGTCTTTTCTGTAGTATAGTGCTGCAGAATATCCTTATGTCCAACTCTTCTGGAGCTTTCCTTACCAAACCTACCATAACTCACTACGCCTGTGCTCGTTGTAAGATAAAGTGGTCAGTAGGCCAATCGTCGCCTCTCTGCCAGTCCTGCAGTCCTCCTGCCATGTCTGCCCCGCAGGAAGCTTCTGACTCAAGGGATGGGGGCGCTCTCCCTCCCCCTGAGTGGGCCGTTGCTATCTCGCAGTCGGTCTCTGATTTGACTAAGGTGTCTCAGTCCCTGGTCCAGGCGCTTGAACGTCTTCCACAGCTTCCTTCAGCCACCAGTGCTCCGACCGTCTCCCATGGCGAGTCGGCCGCACCTGACCCTGAACCACAGGGAGACAAATCAGCCAGCCGCTCTAGAAAGAGGACTCTGTCTGGCACTTCGTCTGGTTCTCCGGGTCCCTCCGCAGTGCTCAAATTGCTCTCCTCCTCCCAATTCCCCTCCTCGGAGGAGGACATTGGGTCTGATGTGGATTCCCAGTCCGGTTCTGACTCCGATTCAGACCAGACTTCTTGCATGCAGGCTGTCGTAGATAGTCTTATTTCGGCTATCTCGCAAACCCTCAAACTAAAACAAGATGAGGTTTCCTCCCAGGATTCCTCTGTCTCCTTTAAGCGGGTGAAACGTCCCTCTCGCTCCTTTCCTACCCATGATGAGTTTGAGTCTACCCTGTCTAAACACTGGGAACATCCTGAAAAACGTTTTTCGGGTAGAAAACATCTGGACGTGCTATATCCCTTTAGCGCCGATCTTCTCTCCAAGTGGGCTGAGTCTCCCAACGTCGATCCGCCGATCTCCCGTCTTTCCTCCAAGACGGTTCTCTCCTTACCGGACGGCGCGTCGCTTAAGGACGCATCGGACAGACAAATTGAGGCTCTGGCCAAGTCAGCTTTCGAAGCAACGGGTGCTTCCCTCTGCCCCAGTTTTGCTTCCACCTGGGTGGCTAAGGCCATCTCTGCCTGGGCCAAGATCCTCCATCGGGGCATTTTGGCTTCAGCCTCCCCTACCGAGCTGGCTGACCTCGCAGACCAGATTAACCACGCAGGGAAATACCTTCTCACTGCCTCTCTAGATGCAGCAGCCTGTTCAGCCAGAGCAAGCAGCAACATTGTCGCTCTTCGACGCTTTCTTTGGCTCAAAGCATGGAATGCAGATGCTATTTCCAAAAAGTCTCTCACTAACTTGGCGTTTCAAGGTTCCAGGCTTTTTGGTGCCCGTCTGGATCAAATTATCTCTGACGCGACTGGTGGCAAGAGTACCTCTCTCCCCCAGTCCAAGCTAAAACGCTTCTTTAACCCAAAAAGGTCCTCAAACATTTCGCCCCTTTCGTCCGTTTGCAGCCTTCCCAGGTCTTCCGGACCTCGTTCCAACAGATACCGTTCCAAGTGACGGGTCGCCCCCACCTGGGAGACTTTCCAGGGTGGGAGGCAGGCTTCTTCTCTTCAAAGACACCTGGCTGTCAATGATCAGCGATGCCTGGGTCAGAGAGATTATTACCTCCGGGTACAAGATCGAATTTTCTACCATCCCGTAAAATCGCTTCTTTCTCTCTCGTCCCCCAAAGCAACCGTCCCATTTACCCGGCTTGCTTCAAGCCGTAACGTCTCTGGTCGCCGCCGGAGTCGCAGTTCCCGTTCCTTCCGAAGAACGTTTTCCGGGTTCTACTCGAACCTTTTTGTAGTCCCAAAGAAGGACGGGTCTCTTCGCCCTATCCTAGATTTGAAGCTTCTCAACCGCCACGCCGCCTTGGAACCCGGGGAGTTCCTCTGCTCGGTCGACATCCAAGATGCGTACCTTCATGTCCCATCTGCGTACGGCATCAGTGATTCCTTTGGTTTGCTATCGGGGACAATCACTACCAATTCACGGATCTCCCCTTCGGTTTAGCGTCTGCCCCCAGGGTCTTCACCAAAATCATGGCTGCGGTCATGGCCCTCCTTCGTTCCAGGGGGATCCTCGTTATCCCCTACCTGGACGATCTGTTGATCAAAGGGTCCTCTCGTCTAGACTGTGCCCACAGTCTCCAGGTCTCCCTGGACACACTGACCCGTCTCGGCTGGATTATCAACAGGACCATGTCCTCTCTGATTCCCTCCCAACGACTGTCCTTCCTGGGCATGTTGTTCGACACGAACTTAGCTCGGGTCTTCCTCCCAGAGGACAAGTTCTCAGTACTCCTCAAGGCGGTCCGCCTTCTCAAACGCCAAGATCCTCAGTCACTTCGTTTCTGCATGGGAGTCCTGGGAAAGATGGTGGCCTCCATGGAGGCTGTTCCTTTCGCCCAGTTCCACACCCGCCCCCTCCAGCTATTCCTCCTATCCACCTGGAACAGGTCCTTGGACTCCCTGGACCGTCCCGTCCACCTTCCTCTCCAGGTCCGTCAGCCCCTAACCTGGTGGACGCTGTCCTCCTCTCTCCTGAGAGGAAGATCATTTCTTCCCCTTCAGTGGCAGGTCATCACCACCGATGCCAGCCTTCTCGGGTGGGGAGCAGTCTTCCGACAACACATGGCTCAGGGCCGTTGGACCACCCAGGAATCTCTCCTTCCCATCAACCTTCTGGAGATCAAGGCAATCTTCCTTGCGTTAATCCGCTGGCAGTCTCTTCTGTCGAATCTTCCCGTCCGCATCCAGTCGGACAACGCCACGGCCATGGCGTACTTAAATCACCAGGGCGGGAATCGCAGCGGCCAAGTAATGGCAGAAGTGGCAAAGATTCTTCGGTGGGCGGAACGCCACGTTCCGGCCATATCAGCCGTTCATATCCCCGGGGTCGAAAACTGGGCAGCCGACTTTCTCAGTCGCCAGGGCCTGGCAGCGGGCGAGTGGTCTCAATCAAATTTGCCTCCGCTGGGGTACACCAGACGTCGATCTTATGGCGTCCCGGATGAACCACAAGGTCCCTCAGTTTGTCGCCAGGTCCCGGGATCCTCTTGCCGTCAGCCACGACGCTCTGGTAATTCCATGGTCCCAGTTTCAGTTTCCCTACCTGTTCCCGCCCCTCCCCTTGATTCCAAGGGTGGTAAAGAAGATCAATTTGGAAGGGATTCCAGTCATACTGATAACGCCGGACTGGCCAAGGCGGCCGTGGTACGCCGAGCTCGTAAACATGCTCGCGGACACTCCTTGGAGACTTCCAGATCGGCCAGACCTCTTCTCGCAGGGACCTCTCTTCCACCAGAGTTCTCAGTCGCTGAGTTTAATGGCATGGCCGTTGAGGCCGCAGTCTTAAAAAACTCTGGTCTCTCTCCCCAGGTCATACAGACCATGATCAGAGCCAGAAAACCGGCTTCTTCCCGTATCTACCACAGATACTGGAAAGTTTTCTTCCGGTGGTGTGAAACTAATGAAGTTTTTCCAATGTCCTTTTCTCTTCCGGATCTTCTCGGTTTCCTCCAGTCTGGTCTCGATTCGGGTTTATGTCTCAGCACACTCAAGGGACAAGTGTCTGCTCTGTCGATCCTCTTCCAGAGTGACCTTTCCTCCATTCACCAGGTTCTGACTTTTCTACAGGGAGTTACGCATATCGCCCCTCCTTTCCGTCCTCCCTTGGAACCTTGGGACCTTAACCTGGTCCTTGGTGCTCTTCAGGCTGCTCCCTTTGAGCCTCTTCATGACGTGCCCTTTTCCCTTCTCTCTTGGAAGGTCGCCTTCCTCATTGCCATTACATCTATCAGGAGGGTCTCCGAGTTGGCAGCCCTGTCATGTCGTTCCCCCTTCCTGATTCTTCATCAGGATAAGGTGGTTCTTCGACCGGTTCCCGAATTCCTTCCCAAGGTGGTCTCGGCTTTCCACATCAACGAAGACATTGTCCTTCCATCATTTTTCCCTTCTCCGGCTCATCCTTTGGAGAAGTACCTTCACAAGCTTGACGTGGTCAGGGCCATTCGGGTCTATCTTTCTGGAACCGCTCCTTTCCGTCAATCCGATTCTCTCCTTGTTGTTTCCGAGGGTCGTCGGAAGGGCTTTCAAGCGTCTAAATCCACCATTTCGCGCTGGATTCGCTCGGCAATTTCAGAATCGTACCGTGTTCATGAGGCACGTTCTCCTCCGGGGGTGCGAGCTCACTTCACCAGAGCTGTCGGAGCTTCTTGGGCTGTTCGCCACCAGGCCTCCGCCTTACAAGTTTGCAAGGCCGCAACCTAGTCGTCTTTGCACACGTTTACGAGGTTCTATCGGGTTCATACCCAAGCCTCGTCCGATGCAGGTCTTGGTAGGAAGGTACTGCAGGCGGCAGTCGCACACCGGCCGACCTGAGACATTTTCTCATTTCCTTTCTACCCACCCTTTTCCGGGACTGCTTTTGGACGTCCCATGGTTGTCCTGTGTCCCCCAATGAAGCGATAAAGAAAGAGGGATTTTTGGTACTTACCGTAAAATCTCTTTCTTGGAGCCTTCATTGGGGGACACAGCACCCTCCCTACTTGTTTGTTCTGGTACCGTGTTTGGGGCCTGGAGGCCCTAGTTGAGTTGGTACTTTTACTAATATGAGTTCTGTCGCTTCTCCTACTGCTTTTTGCACTAACTGAGGTCCTTGGTGCCTGTCGGTGGGTGTATACTGCCAGGGAGGAGCCACGCCTTTTTTCCTTTTTTGCATAGTGTCAGCCTCCTAGCAGCAGCAGCTTACACCCATGGTTGTCCCTGTGTCCCCCAATGAAGGCTCCAAGAAAGAGATTTTACGGTAAGTACCAAAAATCCCTCTATTTCACTGGTAACTCACTCTGCAGTCTGCTATGAACATAGAGGCTGCAGAAGCCATCATCTTGGGCCCTGAAATTCAGATATTTCTTCTTGCCCTGGGTTCACCAGCTACTTTTGTGTGCTGCTATGTCGTCAGCACTGTATGTGACGGGGGCGCCTGAGTAACCCTCTTCTCTGTCCATGCACCCTAATATGCCGGCCAAGGTCACACAGAGATCTGATGATGTGCTGACCCATGAAGCCTTCCCTTGTGTCCAGCACATAGCAGCTGTATGGAATGGTTACTACTTTATGGATAGTGGTGTTCACCAGCAGTTGCTTCCTCTTGCATAGAACTACAAGACCCAGCAATCCCTTTCCAGCTGCTTAATGCAAAGTTAATAGGCGTTGTGGCTTATGCACCCACGACCTCTTTAACGAAGGGACAATATCCCACCATTCTTTTTCTAGGACTTCCCACCGTGGTGAAACTTGTGGATAGAGAAACACTGCTGAAAGAGAAGGAGGAAAAGAAAAAGGTAAATCCATCTGATTCATAATGGACATATGATGCCCTTAAAAAGGGGTCTGCCGCCCGAGCCCCACCTATATGAGCCAAAACCATGTGCTTGTATTACCTGGCCATTGTGTAATGCTGGTTGGTAACATCCACCCTGATGAACCCTCCACTAACCCCCGCTGAAAAAAAAACAAACAAAAAAAAATGGTGTAAGAAAAGGTTATCTCTTGTCTTGTGTGTTTCCAGGCTGAAGAAGAGAAGAGGAGGAAAAAAGAAGAAGCTGCTAGGAAAAAACAGGAGCAGGAGGTAAATCTGCCCGATCTCCCTGGGAAACTATTCATTGCTTCCAAAAGTTTTCCAGAATGATTAATGGACGATCATAGAACGAGGATTTTTGTATCTGAGCATGCATGATAGGAAGGAGTGGAGAAACTATGTATAATGCAGGTTACAACAGTATCAACCTGTCCACTTCAAATTGCAGTCGGTGCACAGTGACTGCACCAGCAGAATAGTGAGTGCAGCTCTGGCGTATAATACAGGATGTAACTCCGGATCAGTAATGTAATGTATGTACACAGTGACTGCACCAGCAGAATAGTGAGTGCAAATCTGGAGTATAATACAGGATGTAACTCAGGATCAGTAATGTAATGTATGTACACAGTGACTGCACCAGCAGAATAGTGAGTGCAGCTCTGGGGTATAATACAGGATGTAACTCAGGATCAGTACAGGATCAGTAATGTAATGTATGTACACAGTGACTGCACCAGCAGAATAGTGAGTGCAGCTCTGGAGTATAATACAGGATGTAACTCAGGATCAGTAACGTAATGTATGTACACAGTGACTGCACCAGCAGAATAGTGAGTGCAGCTCTGGGGTATAATACAGGATGTAACTCAGGATCAGTAATGTAATGTATGTACACCGTGACTGCACCAGCAGAATAGTGAGCACAGCTCTGGAGTATAATACAGGATGTAACTCAGGATCAGTAATGTAATGTATGTACATAGTGACTGCACCAGCAGAATAGTGAGTGCAGCTCTGGAGTATAATACAGGATGTAACTCAGGATTGGAATGATCTGATTATGTATGAAGAAATCTGTAACTCTCATTAGCAGGTTAGCACAATGGGAGGATGTCCTGTTTCCTTAATCTTCCGATTGTCACAGCCAGTAATCTTATAAATGTGAGGCTGCTTGAAGGCAATGCTATGCACCATAGGGCATACTCTGTATTAATGAGCTGCGGCTTCTACCCCAGAAAATAATGTATATAAGAAAGCTACAAAACTCTATTACTTCCCTTGAAAGTTTCCATTTAGTTTTACCTCCAGTTTTCTTTCTTTCTGATTTTCCTCGCAGGCAGCAAAACTTGGCAAAATGAAGATCTGTCCAAGTGAAATGTTCAAGACAGAAATTGACAAATACTCAAAGTTTGATGAAAATGTGAGCAGATGGCAGATTATGAAATGCCGGATGAAAGGAATTCTTCTGTACTTGTGCCATTTTTGTCGTCTTATTCATTTTTTTATATTTTCCCCCCCAGGGATTCCCAACACATGATACTGAAGGGAAGGAGCTGAGCAAAGGTCAAACCAAAAAACTCAGGAAATTATATGAAACCCAAGAGAAACTATACAAAGAATATCTGCAGATGGTTCAGAACAGCAACGTCTAACAGATAAACCAGCAACGAGAGTGTGTGAACAAACTGTATGATTTCCTGCGCGTTCCCCAGTGGTTCCCATCATGTAATGCCACCAGTAGGTGTCCATGGCCGATAAGTGCGTGGGTCACAGGGGGTCCTCGCTTTGTACCACTACCAACCTGCCTGATATCACTGTACAATCAGCAGCCGCTTGGACTCCATCACTAGTTATATGCAGCCAATTAAATTCTCTACTAAATGCACCTTGTCTTAATTTCTTTTTTTCCATTACGTCCCTCAGGACAGCACCATGGAGGACGTCCTTCCTTGACCTATAGCGGGACAGGATCACAGAGAGGTTAAAAGGACCCTCCCACCTCCACCCGCCAGTGTTTTTCCTGTCCTTACAGGGGACGGTTGTATGAGAGGTTGCTCCTAGAGCGAATATAGCCTTGGATTCTCTTCCCCCTGTCAAGTGGTCCGTGGCTGACACCTCACTGGGTGGAGGTCCCTCAGCTATCCGTGCTGTACCAGATGGACTCGGAGTTTGGGGGTCTCAAACTTCCCTTTTCCTGGTCAGTTGGACCGTGGCCGACTCCTCTTTGATAGGTTCCTCAGCCAACAGTCAGCCTGTGCAATGGGCTTAGGGGGATCGTGCGGCAGGTCCAATCCTTCCCCCTGTCAAGTAGCCCAGGGTGGAAATTCCCCGGTGGGGAGTCACTCAGCCCCAGAGACCAGTCAAGCGGATGGGCTCCTGGGTAGAGCCGCTTCCTCCTGGTGGGGGGCTCTCGGCTCGGACGCAGACCGGCAAAACACCACTAAGTCCGAAAGTCGTGCGGTGGAGAAGGCCGTTGTGCTTCCGGTGACGTCAGAGAGGAGCGCTGGCACATAGGATTGGCGTGCGTTCCACGATGGAACACAGAAGGGGGCACAGGTGAAGAAATCATTGACAGTAATGCGGCATTCCTGACGGGACGCCGCTTCCTTTCACGGTAGGCTCTCGGCGTTACCAGCTCCCCCTGTCTTCTAGCAGGTATGGAGCCAGCACAGGTGAGTGCATGGTTTAAATGTTGCATTGATGGCCTGGGCCTCTGGGCTGACTCTAGTCTCATGCCTTTGTGCCAAAGCTGTACCTTGAAACCATTTGCAGCTAGGCCTTGGACCTCTAGGCTATGGTAGGGCTATATGTCCAGGCTACATCTCATGACTGGACTTCAGTTAGTTGCAGGTCTTGTCTGCACAGAGCCTTATGATTGGGCTTCAGAGTGATTTTTTTTTTTTTGGAAGCATGCTTTCCATTTCTGGTTCAATAAACAAGTGTTTCACCTTTCTTTGCAACTTAACTACTCCGTCCATAGGAGGACCTAAGGTGTTAATTCAGCACATTGTCTCCATGAAGACTGCCCTCCAGCTGCAGCTCATTAATTAGCTCCTTCGGGTGGAGTCAGTCTGACAAATGAGATGTACTGTTCAGAGTGGAGATTAATCTGGAACTCTGATAGAACAGTTCTAAAGAGGGCGCTGTCATTCCGGGCTCACCTGCATAGGAGCAATCCAAGCTCCCATCACCATAAAGCCCTGATACATGTAGGTGAAACAGAAAAACCAGAACCCTCGGAACAGCCCAGCCAAACCCAACCGGACCAGAACACCAATCACAACAACCTGACAAAAGCCGGAATCAGGAAGATGGCAGATGAAGGCCAGGAGAGGTATGTCAGTGACTGGAAGAATGATATCAACAACTCACAGAAACTGATCATGTACCGGAGTCTACAGAGAAACTACAGACTGGCCCCATATCTGGAGAAACTCCCGGATCCCAGAGATCGCAAGATCCTGAGCCGATATAGACTCAGTGCCCACACTCTGGCCATCGAATGTGGCCGACACAGGCAGAACTACAAGCCCAGGGAGGAAAGACTGTGCCAACACTGTGATCAGGAGGCCATAGAGGACGAAACCCACTTCCTGCTACACTGCTCCAAATACTCAGCAGTGAGGGACACTCACTTCAGGAGACTCTCACATCTCTTCCCGGACTTCATCACCATGAAGGAGGAAGAGAAGACATATATCCTGCTGGGAGAAGAAGAGAGAGCAGTGGAGATAGCAGCGCGGTATGTGAGCGAATGTCATAGACTGCGAGAAAGAGAACTATGATGCCATGGACTATAGCCCCCACAATTGATCTGCCCCCATCCACCTTCCCTATGCCATGGACTATAGCCCCCACCCTGGATCTGCCCCCATCCACCTTCCCTACAGCTCCTACCCAACATCCCCACAGTCCCTACTCCTATTGCCTTTATACACTTGCTTTGGCAAAACTGATGTGTATTTGGTCCTGCCAATAAAGCTTCTTTGAATTTGATTGCTCTTTTGCTTAAAAAAGTGTAAGTCTGGTCTCTTGTTTGGCACCTTCAAGCATGGCCTAGTCTCTCTGTGCATTTCTTGACATCATACTGCTTTTGGAGGCATCAACCCAGCAACAGGACTGGGTATCTGCTGCATTGTGCAAGGAGCACGGCCACAGCCCTCTGGCGAGCATATTGCTCCTCAGACTGTTAGAAATGGGCTCCATGAGGGTCCGACGTCCTGTGGTGGGACCAGTGCTCACAGCTCAGTGTGGTGAAGCTCAATTGCCATTCAGACAACACCAGAATGGGCAGGACCACCATTAGGAATCCGATTCTCTTTACAAATGAGTGGTCTACACTGAACACATGAAACAATCTGCAGACGTCATGGCGAGTATTATACTTCTGCAACATCATCCAATCTGAACGGTTTCAGGGTAGGTCATTAGCCAAAGGAAAAAGGAATTTTTAATTCTATGGTTCCAAGCTTCTTCTTTCCTGGGCAAGAAACTCGCGTTTGCATGCGTCACTCTAGCAAGCTAGCCGGATTGCTGGATCAACTCAGCTTCTGTACCCCTACAGAGGTAACGCTGTCTCTGCAAGCAGTATCAGACCATGAGCAGTTCAGGTTAACAGTGGATATTCATTCCCTTTAGTAGCGGGCACACGTGATCGCCCAGCAGCTGCAGGAGCCGGCGGCTGCGGCTAACACTATGCCCGCTATTAAAGATCAATGAATATTCACTGCTTCACAGGCCCATAGTCCCGGCAGCTGTCCTCTATAGGCAGCACATGACGTCACTGCCATGCGCTGCTTACAAGCATAACACTGCTGCTGGCATCGCGGAACAGGATGCTGCGAGGGAGTGCCGGGAAGGTAAGTGTAATGGTTTGTTTTTTTTAATGTTTTTCTGATGGGGCCATGAATACCAAGATGGAGAGAGGGTGCATAAATGCAAGGATAGGGATACAGGGGGCCATGCCTGCCAGAATGGAGATGAGGGGGCCATGCATACCAGGTTGGAGAGATATAAATACTAGGATAGGGGATATTAGTACAGAATTGACATTTTTTGCTTCAAATTTTTTTTTTTATTATTTCCTCCTCTAAATCCTAGGTGTGTCTTATAGTCCTAAAAATACATTAAATGTTTCAGATCAGGAAACAAATGTAAATATTAGACAAAGATAACACAAAAAAACCCACAACATGCAGTTTATAAATGAAGGTCTTAATTATTAAGGGTAAAAGAAACCTACAGGGCCCAGTGTGATTGCCCCCTAAACGTAATAACTGGTTAGCACCAATATCGGCAACAACTGCAAACAAGCGTATGCTATAACTGGCAGTGAGTCTTTTACAACGCTCTGGGGGAATTTTTGACAATCATCTTTTGCAGAATTGTTGTAATTAAGCCACATTGGAGGTTTCCGAACAGCTTTTTTAAGGTCATGCCACAGCATCTCAATCTGATTGTCAGGACTTTGACTAGGCCACTCCAAAGTCTACATATTATTTTTCTTAAAGGGACTCTGTCACCTGAATTTGGAGGGAACAATTTTCAGCCATAGGGGCGGGGTTTTCAGGTGTTTGATTCACCCTTTCCTTACCCGCTGGCTGCATGCTGGCTGCAATATTGGATTGAAGTTCATTCTCTGTCCTCCGTAGTACACGCCTGCGTAAGGTGGCTACTTTTAAGAACCAAGAATATAAGACATAACAAAAAAGTGTGAAACAACTGAAATTAAGTATATAATTCCACATGTGTTAATTCATAGTTTTGATGCCTTCAGTGTGAATGTACAATTTTCATAGTCATGAAAATACAGAAAAATCTTTAAATGAGAAAGTGTGTCCAAACTTTTGGTCTGTACTGTATATACCGTATATATGTGTACACCGCCCTATCTATACCGTATATATGTACACACCACGCTGTATATACCGTATATATGTACACACCGCCCTGTATATACCGTATATATGTACACACCGCCCTTTATATACCCTATATATGTGTACACAGCCCTATATATACCGTATATATGTGTACACCGCCCTATATATACCTTATGTATGTACAAAGGAAACAAAAAACAGAGCTTGGATAAAGATCCGCTTGGATCGAAAAACGTCGCTCGTTGTCCTGTGTGCCCGTGGAGAGCTTTACAGCCATCGTTTTTAAACAGGATTTAATAAAAATATAACACCTGAATTTTACCATGGAGCTGGATCGTTTTTTGTTTCCTTTGGATTTGACCTCGTTGATCAGCGTGGAATTCCGTGCACCTGCGATGGTGGCTTGGTGAGCTGGCTTTTTTCCCTCTATTCTTATATATGTACACACCGCCCTATATATACCTTATATGTGTGTGCGCCACCCTATATATACCATATATATGTGTACACTGCCCTACACCATGTTCCAAATTATTATGCAAATTACATTTTTCTCGGATTTTCCTAAATGGTCGGTGCAAATGACAGTCAGTCTAATAAAAGTCATCACCCGTTAAGAGTATACATTGAATTTTTTTTTAAGGAACCTCCCAATGAAAACAGTATAATCTCCAAAATTAATAAAAACTCAAAATGCACTGTTCCAAATTATTAGGCACAGTACAATATCTAAACATTTGATCTGTTTTAAAGACCTGAAAATGCTCATTTGTGGAATTTGCAGCATTAGGAGGTCACATTCACTGAAAAAAAAGCTATTTAACGCCAAAACATCCCAACAGGCCAAGAGTCATGTTAACATAGGACCCTTCTTTGATGTCACCTTCACAATTCTTGCATCCATTGAACTTGTGAGTTTTTGGAGAGTTTCTGCTTGTATTTCTTTGCATGAAGTTGGAATAGCCTCCCAGAGCTGCTGTTTTGATGTGAACTGCCTCCCACCCTCGTAGATCTTTTGCTTGATGATACTCCAAAGGTTCTCTATGTTGAGGTCAGGGGAAGATTGTGGCCACACCATGAGTTTATCTCATTTTATGCCCATAGCAGCCAATGACTCAGAGGTATTCTTTGCAGCATGAGATGGTGCATTGTCATGCATGAAGATGATTTTGCTCCTGAAGGCACGTTTCTGCTTTTTATACCATGGAAGAAAGTTGTCAGTAAGAAACTCTATATACTTTGCAGAGGTCATTTTCACACCTTCATGAACCTTAAAGGGCCCTACCAGCTGTTTCCCCATGATTCTGGCCCAAAACATGACTCCTCCACCTCCTTGCTGACGTCGCAGCCTTGTTGGGACATGGTGGCTATCCACCAACCATCCACTACTCCATCCATCTGGACCATCCAGGGTTGCTCAACACTTACCAGTAAACAAGACTGTTTGAAAGTTAGTCTTCATGTATGTCTGGGCCCACTGCAACCGTTTCTGCTTGTGAACACTGTTTAGGGGTGGCCGAATAGTAGGTGTATGCACCACAGCAAGCTTTTGACAGATCCTACACCTTGAGGTATATATATATATATATATATATATATATATATATACAGGTCCTTCTCAAAAAATTAGCATATAGTGTTAAATTTCATTATTTACCATAATGTAATGATTACAATTAAACTTTCATATATTATAGATTCATTATCCACCAACTGAAATTTGTCAGGTCTTTTATTGTTTTAATACTGATGATTTTGGCATACAACTCCTGATAACCCAAAAAACCTGTCTCAATAAATTAGCATATCAAGAAAAGGTTCTCTAAACGACCTATTACCCTAATCTTCTGAATCAACTAATTAACTCTAAACACATGCAAAAGATACCTGAGGCTTTTAAAAACTCCCTGCCTGGTTCATTACTCAAAACCCCCATCATGGGTAAGACTAGCGACCTGACAGATGTCAAGAAGGCCATCATTGACACCCTCAAGCAAGAGGGTAAGACCCAGAAAGAAATTTCTCAACAAATCGGCTGTTCCCAGAGTGCTGTATCAAGGCACCTCAATGGTAAGTCTGTTGGAAGGCAAAAATGTGGCAGAAAACGCTGTACAACGAGAAGAGGTGACCGGACCCTGAGGAAGATTGTGGAGAAGGACCGATTCCAGACCTTGGGGAACCTGAGGAAGCAGTGGACTGAGTCTGGTGTGGAAACATCCAGAGCCACCGTGCACAGGCGTGTGCAGGAAATGGGCTACAGGTGCCGCATTCCCCAGGTAAAGCCACTTTTGAACCATAAACAGCGGCAGAAGCTCCTGACCTGGGCTACAGAGAAGCAGCACTGGACTGTTGCTAAGTGGTCCCAAGTACTTTTTTCTGATGAAAGCAAATTTTGCATGTCATTCGGAAATCAAGGTGCCAGAGTCTGGAGGAAGACTGGGGAGAAGGAAATGCCAAAATGCCTGAAGTCCAGTGTCAAGTACCCACAGTCAGTGATGGTGTGGGGTGCCATGTCAGCTGCTGGTGTTGGTCCACTGTGTTTCATCAAGGGCAGGGTCAATGCAGCTAGCTATCAGGAGATTTTGGAGCACTTCATGCTTCCATCGGCTGAAATGCTTTATGGAGATGAAGATTTCATTTTTCAGCACGACCTGGCACCTGCTCACAGTGCCAAAACCACTGGTAAATGGTTACTGACCATGGTATTACTGTGCTCAATTGGCCTGCCAACTCTCCTGACCTGAATCCCATAGAGAATCTGTGGGATATTGTGAAGAGAAAGTTGAGAGACGCAATACCCAACACTCTGGATGAGCTTAAGGCCGCTATTGAAGCATCCTGGGCCTCCATAACATCTCAGCAGTGTCACAGGCTGATTGCCTCCATGCCACGCCGCATTGAAGCAGTCATTTCTGCCAAAGGATTCCCGACCAAGTATTGAGTGCATAACTGAACATTATTATCTGATGGTTTTTTTGTTTGTTATTAAAAAACACTTTTATTTGTTTGGACGGGTGAAATATGCTAATTTATTGAGACAGGTTTTTTGGGTTATCAGGAGTTGTATGCCAAAATCATCAGTATTAAAACAATAAAAGACCTGACAAATTTCAGTTGGTGGATAATGAATCTATAATATATGAAAGTTTAATTGTAATCATTACATTATGGTAAATAATGAAATTTAACACTATATGCTAATTTTTTGAGAAGGACCTGTATATATATATATATGTATGTGTATATATATATATATATATATATATATATATATATGTGTATGTATATATATATATGTATGTATATATGTGTGTGTATGTATGTATATATATATATATATATATATATATATATATATATATATATATATATATATATATATATATATATATATGTATATACACACACACACACTCACCAGCCACTATATTAGGTACACCTGTCCAACTTCTTGTTAACACTTAATTTCTAATCAGCCAATCACATGGCGGCAACTCAGTGCATTTAGGCATGTAGACATGGTCAAGACAATCTCCTGCAGTTCAAACCGAGCATCAGTATGGGGAAGAAAGGTGATTTGAGTGCCTTTGAACGTGGCATGGTTGTTGGTGCCAGAAGGGCTGGTCTGAGTATTTCAGAAACTGCTGATCTACTGGGATTTTCACGCACAACCATCTCTAGGGTTTACAGAGAATGGTCCGAAAAAGAAATAAAATTCAGTGAGCGGCAGTTATGTGGGCGTAAATGCCTTGTTGATGCCAGAGGTCAGAGGAGAATGGGCAGACTGGTTCGAGCTGATAGAAAGGCAACAGTGACTCAAATCGCCACCCGTTACAACCAAGGTAGGCCTAAGAGCATCTCTGAACGCACAGTGCGTCGAACTTTGAGGCAGATGGGCTACAGCAGCAGAAGACCACACCGGGTACCACTCCTTTCAGCTAAGAACAGGAAACTGAGGCTACAATTTGTACAAGCTCATCGAAATTGGACAGTAGAAGATTGGAAAAACGTTGCTTGGTCTGATGAGTCTCGATTTCTGCTGCGACATTCGGATGGTAGGGTCAGAATTTGGCGTAAACAACATGAAAGCATGGATCCATCCTGCCTTGTATGGAGCATCTTTGGGATGTGCAGCCGACAAATCTGCGGCAACTGTGTGATGCCATCATGTCAATATGGACCAAAATCTCTGAGGAATGCTTCCAGCACCTTGTTGAATCTATGCCACGAAGAATTGAGGCAGTTCTGAAGGCAAAAGGGGGTCCAACCCGTTACTAGCATGGTGTACCTAATAAAGTGGCCGGTGAGTGTATATATATATATATATATATATATATACACACACACACACACACACACACACACACACACACACACACACACACACACACACACACACACACACACACACACACACACACATATATATAATGTGTGTGTATGTGTATATATATATACACACACACACACATATACACACACACACATATACACACACATACACACACACACATATACACACACACACACACCACCGTATATATGTACACACTGCCCTATATATACACCTTATATATGTAAAATTTAAGCTGGCAGCCGGGGTTCTCCTTGGCGTCCATGGATGTGGTCAACCTGTACACTAACATTCCACAAAAGATGGGGGTACAGGCCATTAGAGGCATTCTATATAGTCAGTTTACCTATATTTACAATGTACTATTTTTTCTGACTTGAACGCCCCACCCTTCACCATGCTGTGATTTTAATTACCGTACATCCAAACACAGTTGGTTCCGACCTTCCTATAAATGCAGGCTTTACCATGTTATTAGCCATAGGTAAGTGTTCACACTAGGCAGTCAGGTCAGGGACCCATCCGATCTGAGATTACCTTGACGTTTGGTGGATGGGCTCACATTTTTTGGCCAAATCTTGTGCTAAGCATCTCATGTGTTTTTTTCATAGATTTCACAAGCCATTATGCTATTCACATTTCATATATCGCACATTTCCTTGCTTTAGTACAGTTGAGTGCAGCCATTGATCTATTTGCTATGTTAGTCTTTTTTGGTTATGCACCAGTTCAGACTAGATTGCTGTTCAGTCAGTTTACCTATATTTACACTGCCCTATATACATCGTATATATGTATACATCGCCCTATATATGTACACACCGCCCTATATATACCGTATATATGTGTACACAGCCCTTTATATACCGTATATATGTACACACCGTTCTATATACACCGTATATATGTACAGGAACATCATACCAACAGTAAAATATGGTGGTGGTAGTGTGATGGTCTGAGGCTATTTTGCTGCTTCAGGACCTGGAAGACTTGCTGTGGTAAATGGAACCATGATTTTTGCTATTTACCAAAAACCCTTGAAGGAGAATGTCCGCCCATCTGTTCGTGACATCGTCCTGAAGCGCACTTGGGTTATGCAGCAGGACAATGATCCAAGACACACCAGCAAGTCCACCTCTGAAGGGCTTAAAGGGACTCTGTCACCTGAGTTTGGAGGGACTTGATCTTGAAGCTCATCAAGAGAATGCCAAGAGTGCAAAGCAGTCATCAAAGCAAAATGTGGCTACTTTGAAGAACCTAGAATATAAGACATATTTTCAGTTGTTTCACACTTTTTTGTTAAGTACATAATTTCACATGTGTTAATTCATAGTTTTGATGCCTTCAGTGTGAATGTACAATATTCATAGTCATGAAAATACAGAAAAATCTTTAAATGAGAAGGTGTGTCCAAACTTTTGGTCTGTACTGTATATAGGGCGGGGTGTACATATATAAGGTATATATAGGGCGGTGTACACATATAAACGGTATATAAAGGGTGGTGTGTGCATATATACAGTATAGGGCGGTGTACACATATATACGGTATATATAGCGCTGTGTAACATAAGGTGTATATAGGGCGGTCTGTACATATATACGGTATATAGGGTGGTGTGTACATATGTACGGTATATGTAGGGTGGTGTACACATATATACGGTGTATATATAGGGTGGTGTACACATATATACGGTGTGTATATATAGGGCGGTGTACACATATATACGGTATATATAGGGCGGTGTGTACATATATAGGGCTGTGTACACATGTAAGGTATATATAGGGCAGTGTGTACATATATACGGTATAGGGTGGTGTGTACATATATACGGTATATACAGGGTGGTGGGCACATATACGGTGTATATATAGGGCGGTGTGTACATATATACAGTATATATAGGGTGGCATACACACATATACGTATATAAAGGGCGGTGTACACATATACGGTGTGTATATAGGGCAGTGTACACATATACGGTATATATGGGCTGGTGTACACATATACGGTATATATAGGGCGGCGCACACACATATAATTTATATATAGGGCAGTATACACATATACGGTATATATAGGGCGGTGTACACGTATATACAGTGCGGTGTGTACATATATATAGGGCGGTGTGTACATATATAAGGTATATATAGGGCGGTGTACACATATATACGGTATATACAGGGCGGTGTGTACATATATAAGGTATATATAGGGCGGTGTACACATATATAAGGTATATACAGGGTGGTGTGTACATATATACGGTATATATAGGGCAGTGTGTACATATATATATATAGGGCGGTGTACACATATATACGGTATATATAGGGCAGTGTGTACATATATATAGGGCGGTGTACACATAATAAGCGGTATATAAAGGGTGGTGTGTAAATATATACAGTATATATAGGGTGGCGTACACACATGCGTATATATAGGGCGGTGTGTACATATATACGGTATATATAGGGTGGCGTACACACATGCGTATATATAGGGCGGTGTGTACATATATAGGGCAGTGTACACATAAGGTATATATATAGGGCGCTGTACACATATATACGGTATATATAGGGCTGTGTACCCATAAGGTATAGGGCGTTGTACACATATATACGGTATATATAGGGCGATGTATACATATATATAAGGTATATAAAGGGCGGTGTGTACATATATACGGTATATATAAGGCAGTATACACATATATACGGTATATATAGGGCGGTGTACACATATATATGGTATATATAGGGCGGTGTACACATATATACGGTATATATAGGGCGATGTATACATATATAAGGTATATAAAGGGCGGTGTGTACATATATACGGTATATATAAGGCAGTATACACATATATACGGTATATATAGGGTGGTGTACACATATATATGGTATATATAAGGCGGTGTGTACATATATACGGTATATATAGGGCGGTGTACCTGTTATATACGGTGTGTGTGTGTGTGTATATATATATATATATATATATATATATATATATATATATATAGGGCTGTGTACATATATTACTATATATACGGTATACAGCCCATTAGTACAGTAGCAGCATGGACACTACCTGTTGGGGCAACTGCTGCGGATGACGACCACGTGACTGCAGGAGTGACAACAGTTTCACCAATCAGCGTTCGGCTGCGTGTTTGCGTCATTCCTCCCCAGCCAATCATTACCCTGCGGTTGAGCAGTTCCTGGTAGGCGCTGAGGAGCAGAGTGCGGTGATCTGAGGCGGCTGGTAAGCGGGTGTGACCGGCGGTGGAGGACGTGTGGCGGGCGGGGATGAGTGCGGACTGCGTGGCCGAGAGCGGGCGCTGACCAGGGCTCTGTGTGAGGAATGATGGCAGTAGCAAGTGTAGGCCGGAGCCGGGCAGCGCCTGAACTCTGACAGCTCCCCAGAGTCCGCACCACATGCCGCCCCTCACTGCCCGGACACAGAGCAGCGCTGTCCTGCGCGATATCACCCACAGCCGGTACAGAGGCCTCGTGCTGCCCTGACATGTGCCCACAGCCGGTACAGAGGCCCCTGCCTCTTCCCTGACGTGTGCCCACAGCCGGTACAGGGGCCTCTTCCCTGACATGTGCCCACAGCCGGTACAGAGGCCTCCTGCCTCTTTCCTGATGTGTGCCCACAGTAGCTGCTGTGTTTTTACTCCCAATTCTCTTTAGACTATGTGTACATGCTGCGGATCTGCAACGGATCTGCAGCTGTTTTCCATGCAGTGTACAGTACCATGAAAACCTATGGAAAACCAAATCCGCTGTGCACATGCTGCAGAAAATACCGCGCAGAAACGCTGCGTTGTATTTTCCGCAGCATGTAAATTCTTTGTGCGGATTCCGCAGTGGTTTACACCTGTTCCATAATGGGAATCTGCACAAAAACCGCAGTGCGTTTTACCTGTGGATTTTTTAAAAAAAGGTGCGGAAAAATCCGCAACGTGTGCACATAGCCTTACTATGGAGGATGGTGTGGGGCCCTTATTACCTGACCGACCTGCAGAGCTGTTCTCATTGTCTCTTATTCGATGTAACGCTGCATTATGGCACCTTGCCACCAGAGAGAAGTGACATGCTGTCCTTACCATGGTAGTACGTTTTACACGCGTATCTTCAGCTGTCAGCAGGGCCCAGCAATCCTAATTTAAAGGGGCAGGTTCTAGGTTCCTGCTGCATTGTGTATTGCTGTATTTGCCACATTAGCGGTGGCAGCTGTCATGTTAGCGACCCCTGTAATCCTACACGTGCGGCACATATGCTTCAGGACGAAATGTGTGAAGTTATTAATAGATCGGGACTGGCACAGCGGGCACACATGGCCCTGGCACATGTTATTCTTGGTATTTATAACTAATATCCTAATTAAAAAAAACTTAATGTGCTATGTGGGCCTCAGATCTGTACTGCAGGCCAAGGACAAATGATTGGCAGTTCTGTAAATTGTGACGCTGTAGTAAATTATTGCCGCCAGAAAATTTAAAGGAGACTTTGTCCTGAATTAGCTGCCAGTTTAATTAGCTCAAGACTCCTGGAAACTTGGGCAAAGCCCTTTCTGCCGCGTAAATGTTGGAGGGTCATCTGAGAACTGGAGATGCAACATAAAGCATGTCAGCCTCTTTTCAGACTTTATTGCAAGCTATTGTCCCCTGTTATCAGCCACTTAATACAGCCCCCTGTCCTGCAGTTTCCTGCAGGTTAACATTGTTTGTCTGTCTGATGAAGGCCTCCTTATAGAGGGCTGAATAGACCCTCGTCTGGACAGCAGGGCTATGCAGGCCTGTCACTTCTGTTATCGAAATGTCCTGGTTTTCTATAAATGAAGTCTGAGATGGTCGTTAGTCCCACCAACCCTGCTGCCAGTGGTCTAACGCTAAAACAAAACTTATGGTTAAGTTCCCACAATGAGTTTTTGTTGAGCGTTTGACGCCGTACAAAAAAACCCGCAGCATATTACAGTTCCAGCAAAATGAATGAGGTGCATAGACGTTTCACGCACACTCTGGTTTGTTTTTAAAAACCGAAGCAGCTTTATGTAAAACATAACATGAAAGACAAACGCAATGAAGAAAAACCCAAGTAACCTAAGTTAGCAAATTGATCCAGAAAATCTGCAACATCATGTCCTCATCCTGTGAACGTAGCCTTACCCTAAGTTCACATTTGCGTATGTGTCCGCAGCGTATTGTCTGCGTGCGCAAAAGCATTCTTACGCCTGTGCATCATCTTGCGCATGACGCAAACAAAAACGCTGCATATGCATGCATTTAAATGCGTTTTGGCAAGCGTTTATGTTTTTATGCGCATAGAGGAGGCTGTGACATCATTTTCTGGACATGCGCAGTCTAAAGTACGCATGCGTATCGACAATGCATTTGTACGCATGTCATTGCGTACCAATGCGTTCCCATATACAGGTATTCGTTTTTTTTACGCAATCGCCCGCATACAGACGATTGCGCAATATTTGACCCCTCAAAAAAATTCAACATGTTGCATTCGCCTGTCCCCGCCGCACAACGCGAAACGACGCATTCGTAAGCAAATGCATGCAAAAACATGTCCCTGTGTACACAATGTTAACGATATCTATACAAGACGCATGCGGATCGTACGCTGCGCACACAGACGCAAATGTGAACTTGGGCTTAGAAAGGTTGTCGAGACTTGCTTATCCATTGACTAGGTCACTAGAATGTGATCATTCGGGGTCTGTGACCTGGTACCCCACCAATCAACTGTGAACTCTTACAGCAGTGTCCAGAAAGCAATTATGCTGGGAAGTACAGCAGCCCCGTCCATTGCTTAATGGCCTCTGCCATTCAAATGAGGGAGAGATAAAGAACAATACTCAGCGGAGGCTTTTTACTCATATTCAATGGATAGGCCTTCAATATGTCATTCATGGACAACCCCTTTAATTCTCGCAGTGGATTTTTATTTATATTATGTTACATTTTATGTGAGAGATAGATATACATTTTGCTTCTACACAGTTCATGACATATGGACCTTTTTTTGGTGCTGGTTTTCATGCTCTTTGCAAGGGGGTGTGGTCAATGATGTAATTATGCAGATCAGCCTAAAGACACTCCCCAGAGGATCCTGTGAGCACTGCTTCATTAGTAAAGACCATAAAAATTAACATTTCTCTGAAACCGTATGGTGTATTTCCCCCCAAAAAATGGAATACTTAAGAGAACAGCAGGAGTAAAATTAGAGCATAATCTGGCCACTTTTGACCTGGTAACAGTTCCTATTTAACTTAACAACCCCAAAGGAATAAATGAGGCTGTTGCGTTTAGGTTCGGAGACCTCAGCCGATCCTTACATTTTTGGTCCGTGCTCGGACGTGTGAATCCAGACTTAGGCTACGTTCACATTTGCGGCCAGCGCCGCAGCGGCGCCGCATGCGTCATGCGCCCCTATATTTAACATGGGGGCGCATGGACATGCGGCGCACTTGCGTTTTGCGCCGCATGCGTCGCTGCGGCGCCCGCGTCGGGGCGCAGAGGACGCAGCAAGTTGCATTTTTGCTGCGTCCAAATTCAATGAAAAAAACGACGCATGCGGCGCAAAACGCAGCGTTGTGCATGCGTTTTGCTGCGTTTTTGTTTGCGTTGTGCGCTGCGGCGCCGACGCTGCGGCGCACAACGCAAATGTGAACGTAGCCTTAGTGCATGGTGTGATGCCGAGGGTCCAGAGCGGGAGAGTAATATTCAATTTTTCAACTTTTTTTTTTACTTCCTGGAGTTTCCCGGCTGCCTCCCTGACCTATAGTCCTGCCCACTGGAGGCCTCTCACTGTGTGATTAGAATACTGGGATGACAGCACTGTATAAAAGTAAAACTTTTCTTGTCCATGGCATCCAATCACAGCACAGCTTTCATTTTACTAGAGCAATAAAAAAAAAAAACCCTTAGCTCTGACTTCTTACTTAACTAGCATCAATGACTAAACCCTTTTTGATGAAGAGCAATGTGTCCTGTGTCAGTGATCTCTTGAATCACACTAAAGCAAATGGATATCTAGTGCTCATACTTTCTTATCTGCACCCAGGTCGTCGGATTTGTACCTGATATTCGGGTTCAGTAATTGTCAAACGAGTATAGAAGTGTAGAAACCATCTTTTCTGATTCGGCACATCTAAACAGGCCGGCACCTGCCTGATGAACAAATAAAATGCTAAACAGGCCAATAACCTACTTGTACATGGAAAATAGGTAAATTGTTTAGTGGCCTGGATCGGCCGGTCTGAATGGGAAATTAGTTCACCCTTTGGATCTGTGGTAGGTCTGCAGTATCGGAACACACAGGGTTTGTTTATAGTCTGTAACCGTGGAGACAATTGATCCTAACAGGAGCTGTGTGCACTAAAAAGTATGAGATTTGTAAAATTTAATCAAGGCTATTTGTACTGTTTTAGTTTTTAGCTTAGTTGCATTAAAACAAACAAGTCTGGGCACCCCTTCACAGTGACTAATAAATTAAGACCTGTCCTGTGCTGTGCAGGGTGTATCCCAGGTCATGGCCGCAGCACGTGAACGCTGGAGTGGATCCTAAACGGGTAGGACCAGTCTGCGGATTAGCATTTGGGAGGAGACGCGGTTTATAAACTTGAGCACCTCCGATACTTGCTGCAGTCTTGAAGTGACCTCTAAAAAGTGCTGGCCGTCTACAAGCTATGACCTGCAACCAAGCACCAGAGCAAAAGGTCTCTACGTCCCTTGCATGAGCCAAGACCCTTCTGAGATGCCTGGATAGTGTTGGCACTCATAGCCTGCATATCCATCAATCTTGGTACATGGGGGAATTTATCATTCTAATGATATTTGGGCTCTCCGACCCCCTAGATGTGGTCCCCATGTCGAAGTGCACTAATTTATTGTCTGATGCTACATGAGATTTTTGCAAAGGGCACTGACAAAATATAGTGTAGGATAATACCAGATGATTTTAGATGTCCCCATTTAGGGGTTATTGGTGGGGGGGGGGGGGGGGCTCGTCTGTCTTTGTGTGGTAGTAAATACTCTTAATTATGAGAATTTTTGACAATTTTTTTTCTTCTGCAGCAAAGCTGACAACTGCTGGAGCGTCCATGGAAGGGAATAAACATGCAGGCGATAAGAAAGGTGAGACCCTGCTCTGAAATGTCAGGACCAATCATTAGTTTATATTGCATTGTAATTCATCATGTGGCATTCCCAGAATTGCAAGTTTTCCTAGGAGGGTCTGACTGCTGGAACCCCCAGCGATCCTGAGAACCAGGCTGCAGTGATCTGCTCAATTTATATCCACAGTCCCTGAGCTAATAGAGCAGAGGTCGAACATGTGCACCTTCTCTCCATCTAAGCTGGGATTCTGTGCACTGTTCTCTGGGGCTCCCATTAATCAGGAAGTAATACCAATACTGGTAACTTGCAATTCTGGTAAGAAAATAAAAATTTAAAAGGTGTTTCCATGACCAGTGCAACTTTGCTACGTGCTAAAATAACGGTAAATGCAGTAAAATAAAACTAGCATCACTCATAAGGCGAGTCCTGTCACTCCAACACCTTTGCTGCTGTGCTCCCCTCTGGCCTTAATGATCTTGTGCCATACACCTCAGTGATTGGCTGCAGTGGTCACGTGTGTAGGTGGCACATGAGCATTGCAGGGAGGGGGGGTACCACTTAACCCCTTCACCCCCAGAGCTGTTTTCGTTTTTCGCTCCCCTTCTTTCCAAAGCCATTACATTTTCTCTCCCCCCCCCCCCCCCGTCAATATGGCCACGTAGGGGCTTATTTTTTGTGCGACGAGTTGTACTTTTGAATGACACCATTGGTTTTACCATGTCGTGTAACAGAAAGCGGGAAAAAAAATTCCAAGTGCAATGAAATTGCAAAAAAGTGCAATCCCACACTTGTTTGTTGTTTGGCTTTTTTGCTAGGTTTACTAAATGCTAAAACTGACCTGCCATTATGATTCTCCAGGTCAGTACGAGTTCATAGACATCAAACATATCTAGGTTCTCTTTTATCTAAGTGGTAAAAAAAAATTCCAAAGATTGCTTAAAAAAATTAAGCAATTTTCCGTTACCCGTAGCATCTCCATTTTTCATGATCTGTGGTGAGGGCTTATTTTTTTTGCGTGCCGAGCTGACGTTTTTAATACCATTTTGGTGCAGATACAAACTTTTGATCGCCCTTTACTGCATTTTAATGCAGTGTCGCGGCGACCGAAAAAAACTTAATTTTGGCTTTTGAATTTTTGTCGCTACGCTGTTTAGTGATCAGGTTAATCCTTTTTTTTTATTATTATTATTGATCGGGCGATTCTGAACGTAGCAGTACCAAATGTGTTGATTTTTTTTTATTATTTTTTTTTATTATTATTATGTGATTTGTACATATATATTTTATTATTATTATTATGTGATTTGTACATATATATAATATTATTATTTTGGCATGCTTCAATAGCCTCCATGGGAGGCTAGAAGCTGGCACAACTCGATCGCTTCTGCTACATAGAGGTGATGCACAGATCGCCTCTATGTAGCTGAATTACATCATTGCCATGACCGCCGACCACAGGGTGGTGCTCATAGCAATCTGCCATAAACAACCATAGAGGTCTCGAGGAGACCTCTGGTTGTGATTGCAACGCACCAGTTACCCCCGATCACGTGACGGGGGTCAGCGGTGTGAGTACTTTCGGCCGTGCCACCGGCAGCACTTGTTAAATGCCGCTGTCAGTTTGACAGCGGCATTTAACTGTTAATGGCCGCAAGCGGAAAACAGCTGACATGTCTCGGCTTTGATTGAAGTGGACTCACCGCCGGAGTTCACCTCAAAGCAGGGGATATTGCCAGCTGACGTACTATTCCGTCAGCTGGCAGAAAGGGGTTAATTATATTGTCTTAAGGCAAAATCTGAAAATTTGCATAAAAGCATGGACCAGTAATATTAAATCCATAGATGATATTTTATTTGGCAGGTTTTTCTTTAAAACACTTTCTAGAGTAGACTGCATTGTGTCACAAGGGCATCGTGCACAAGAACACAGGAAGCCTATGGCTAAATATTACTTAATATATTATATTTTTTATTTTATTTCGTAAGCCATGGTGAGATGGTGGATTTTGTGAAAACCTAGATGGGTCCACCAGGGTTTTCTCTGCGCCGCTATATAGGTTATCGCATGTAGGATAGCTGCGGAGACACCATCACGTGTTTCTCAACGCAAGCAGTGAATAGCCAGACCTTTCCCCGGGAAGGAACAACCACGGGAAGGGCAGCATCCAATAAAGAAAAACATCCAATACAGGAAAACCACCTATGCCAAGCATGGTATCCATCCACAGACAGCTGTTTTGGGGTGTTTGCCCCTCATCAGTGTGGAGTAGGAATCTGGCTATTAGGAGCAGTGCCGTTTGCATATTTCCCATAAGGGATGGGGGCAGTGTTCTGGATCACTGCGTTGAGAAACACGTGATGGTGTCTCCGCGGTGTTGGATGTTTTGGTCTCCCCGAGGCCAATCATCTGTGCCTTTACAACTATATAGGGTATGGCAGCACCCATTACTGTGCCTCTGCTAATAACAGGAGTGCCATTCATCTGACGTTACATTCGGTAATGCTGACACTTCACACACCATTGGTATTGTTTGCAGATGGCTTTTTTTTCTCAAGGGCATTTTCAAAAGGGCAGACGTGACTCATGTCCTTATACATTTTGGAACACCGCTTATAAAAAGGGTATCGAGGTTAAAAATGAGTGCACACCTGGCAGAGACTACAAGGACACAGTCGGCATCTGTCAGGTGGATGGAGCCATATATGACGAGACCCTTTATACCTTGAGCTGGGGATGCACTTTCACCGCTGATGTTTCTATTCTTGTCAACAGAAACACTGGCAGACCAGATAATGCAGAATCCTCAGGTTCTCGCTGCCCTTCAGGAAAGGCTCGACAGCGTCTCTCAGACACCTTCAAGCTATATTGAAACGTAAGTGACCCCCTGGAACTGTGAGTAAAATCTTGGGGTGCAGTCCGCACCACAAATCCACAGCTAAATGTGAGCATGATCTTGACAAATGAGCATTACGAGGCTTACTCTAGTTTATTGCCTTATTACACCCACATATTCCACAGCGCTGTACACAGATTGTGATCACATCCATCACAAGTTCTCACAGTTTAAGAGCTGATTCAGACTTCCGATTCCACATATGAGTGCTATACATGTTTCTCACAGATGTCACTCGTACTTGTTGTAATGGTGTGTGGGGCCATTCATACGTCCGTGTGTGTGTTGTTTTTTTATCAAGTAAGAAAAACAAATGCCCTCTGATCAAACTCATCCGTGTGTTTTTTTGTTTTTTTTTTGTTTTGTTTTGTTTTTTTTTTTGGGGGGGGGGGGTTGTTTTTTTTTCTTGTATATGAAGAAAATTGGACACCTTAACCCCTTAACGACCGCCGATACGCCTTTTAACGGCGGCTGCTAAGGGTACTTAAACCACAGCGCCGTTAATTAACGGCGCTGTGTAAAAAGTGAATAGCGCCCCCCAGAGTCGGATTTTCTCTGGGGTCTCGGTTGCGGAGGGTAGCCGAGACCCCAGAGAACATGATTCGGGGGGGGTTTTACCGACCCCCGAGTTGCGATCGCCGGTAATTAACCGTTTACCGGAGGTCGCAACAAAAAAAAACAAAACGCGATTTGCCATTTAATTTCTCTGTCCTCCGATGTGATCGCACATCGGAGGACAGAGAAATAGTGTCCCCGATGGCCCCCAATACTCACCTATCTCCCCCGGTGCTCCTCGTGGCTCCCGATGGGCGCCGCCATCTTTTTTCTGGGAAAAAATGGCGGGCGCATGCGCAGTGCGCTCGGCACCCGGAAGATCTTTGGGGTCTCGGCTGCCGGGGGTAGCCGAGACCCCAAAGAACATGATGGGGGTCGGTTCTTACCGACCCCTGTTTTGCGATCGCCGGTAATTAACTGTTTACCGGCGACCGCAAAAAAAAAAAAAAAGCGATCTGTAATTCTCTGTCCTCTGATGTGATCGCACATCAGAGGACAGAGAAATAGGGGGATTCGGGGACCCTATCATACTCACCCGGTGTCCCCGGGTCCTCCTGCGTCTCCTCTTGCCGGCCGGCTTCTTCCTCTGCAAAGAAAATGGCGGGCGCATGCGCAGTGCGCCCGCCATCTGCTGCCATCTGCCGGCCGGCAGGAGAGACTAGTTGGGGCTAAAATTAGGGTTAGGGCTAGGGTTATAGGGTTAGGGTTATAGGGCTAGGGTTAGGGTTATAGGGCTAGGGTTAGGCTACTTTCACACTAGCGTTTTTTGGCTTCCGTCGCAATGCGTCGTTGGAGAAAAAACGCATCCTGCAAAAGTGCTTGCAGGATGCGTTTTTTTTTTTTCTCCATTGACTTGCATTAGCGACGGATTGCCACACGTCGCATCCGTCGTGCGACGGATGCGTCGTGCTTTGGTGGACCGTCGGCACAAAAAAACGCTACATGTAACTTTTTTTTGTGCAACGTGTCCGCCATTTCCGACCGCGCATGCGCGGCCGGAACTCCGCCTCCGCCTCCCCGCACCTCACAATGGGACAGCGGATGCGTTGAAAAAACAGCATCCTCTGCACCCGTTGTGCGGCGCTTACAACGCTAGCGTCGGTACGTCGGCCCGTCACACTGCGATGGGCCGAGTACGACGCTAGTGTGAAAGTAGCCTTAGGCTTCTTTCACACTTGCGTCGGTACGGGGCGGTCGCAATGCGTCAGCCCGACGTACCGACGCACGTTGTGAAAATTGTGCACAACGTGGGCAGTGGATGCAGTTTTTCAACGCATCCGCTGCCCAGTCTGTCTTGGGGAGGAGGGGGCAGAGTTACGGCCACGCATGCGCGGAAATGGCGGACGCGACGTACAAAAAAAAGGTTACATTGAACTTTTTTTGTGACGACGGTCCGCCAAAACACAACGGATCCAGTGCACGATAGATGCAACGTGTGGCCATCCATCGGTAATACAAGTCTATGGGCAAAAAAGGCATCCTGTTGGCACATTTGCAGGATCCGTTTTTTGTCCAAAACGACGGATTGTGACGGATGCCACACGACGCAAGTGTGAAAGTAGCCTTAGGGCTAGGGTTGGGGCTAAAATTAGGGTTAGGGTTGGGGATAAAGTTAGGGATAGAGTTGGGATTAGGGTTAGGGTTTGGATTAGGGTTGGGGTTTGGATTAGGGTTGGTATTAGGGTTACAGTTGGGATTAGGGTTACGTTTGGGATTAGGGTTAAGGTTAGGGTTGGGATTAGGGTTAGGGGTGTATTGGGATTAGGGTTAGGTTTGAGGTTAGGGTTGAGATTAGGGTTAGGGGTGTGTTGGAGTTAGAATTGGGGGGTTTCCACTGTTTAGGTACATCAGGGGGTCTCCAAACGACAGACAATTTTGCGCTAAAAAAAGTCAAATGGTGCTCCCTCCCTTCTGAGCTCTGCCGTGCGCCCAAACAGTGGTTTACCCCCACATATGGGGCATCAGCGTACTCGGGATAAATTGGACAACAACTTTTGGGTTCCAATTTTTGCTGTTACCCTTGTGAAAATAAAAACTTGGGGGCTAAAAATCTTTTTTGTGGGGAAAAAAAATATTTTTTTATTTTCACTACTCTGCATTATAAACTTCTGTGAAGCACTTGAGCATTCAAAGTTCTCACCACATATCTAGATAAGTTCCTTAGGTGGTCTAGTTCCCAAAATGTGGTCACTTGTGGGGGGTTTCTACTGTTTAGGCACATCAGGGGCTCTGCAAACGCAACATAATGCCAGCAGACAATTCTATCAAAGTCTGCATTCCAAAACGGCGCTCCTTCCGAGCTCAGCCATGCGCCCAAACAGTGGTTTACCCCCACATATGGGGTACCAGCATACTCAGGACAAATTGGACAACAACTTTTGGGGTCCAATTTCTCTTGTTACCCTTGTGAAAATAAAAACTTGGGGGCTAAAAAATCTTTTTTGTTAAAAAAAAAAATATATTTTTTATTTTCACGACTCTGCATTATAAACTTCTGTGATGCACTTGGGCATTCAAAGTTCTCACTACACATCTAGATAAGTTCCATGGGGGGGTCTAGTTTCCAAAATGGGGTCACTTTTGGGGGGTTTCTACTGTTTAGGCACATCAGGGGCTCTCCAAACGTGACATAGCGTCCGATCTCAATTCCAGCCAATTCTACATTGAAAAAGTAAAACGACACTCCTTCTCTTCCAAGCTCTGCGGTGCGCCCAAACAGTGGTTTACCTCCACATATGGGGTATCGGCGTACTCAGGAGAAAATGCACAACAAAATTTGTGGTTAAATTTCTGTTTTTACAATTGTGAAAATTAAAAAAAATGGTTCTGAAGTAAAATGTTTGCAAAAAAAAAGTTAAATGTTCATTTTTTTTTTTTTTTTTCTTCCACATTGTTTCAGTTCCTGTGAAGTACGTAAAGGGTTAATAAACTTCTTGAATGTGGTTTTGAGCAGCTTGAGGGGTGCAGTTTTTAGAATGGTTTCACATTTGGTTATTTTCTATCATATAGACCCCTCAAAATGACTTCAAAGGTGATGTGGTCCCTAAAAAAAAACATGTTGTTAAAATGAGAAATTGCTGGTCAACTTTTAACCCTTATAACTCCCTAACAAAAAAAAATTTTGTTTCCAAAAATGTGCTGATGTAAAGTAGACATGTGGGAAATGTTATTTATTAACTATTTTTCGTGACATATCTCTGATTTAAGGGCATAAAAATACAAAGTTTGAAAATTGCAAAATTTTAAAAATTTTCGCCATATTTCCGTGTTTTTCATAAATAATCGCAAGTAATATCGAAGAAATGTTACCACTAACTTGAAGTACAATATGTCACGAAAAAAACAATCTCAGAATCAGCGGGATCCGATAAAGCGTTCCAGAGTTATAACCTCATAAAGTGACAGTGGTCAGAATTGTAAAAATTGGCTCGGTCATTAAGTACCAAATTGGCTCTGTCACTAAGGGGTTAATGATCCCTGAAGGAGCCAAGTATGTATATAGCATTGTTTGGCTGGTCATCAGCCGTTGCAGAATTACAACTCCCAGCATAACCTGACTAGACTGAAAGCCAGAGTGACGACTTCTATATATATATATATATTTCTGGCAAACAAGGGTAGATTTGCCTAGGGAAAACTTATTGTAAATATAAAGGCAAATTTCCTGCTTGAACAAGCGCCGATTGACTAGATGAATCAATTAATACGTGTTTAAAGGCCATTTTATACATAATCATGCCAACAGAATTTGTGCAGGTTTGCTGTTTACAGGGCCAAGATAGCTGAGTGGGTGCTCCTATGGCAGCTACTTTGTTTGTCACACAACTCTCCCCCAAAAAATCAGATCCTGCTGAGACTTAAGATTTTCAAAACCTTTCCCATAAGGGCTCCCGGGAGTATTTGTGGGGGGAAATGGGGTGATTGCAAGATAGTCAAATATAACTGACTGTGTTTTCTCTTCTCCCCAACAGTTTGCCCAAACCAGTGAAGAGAAGAATCAATGCGCTAAAGCAACTTCAGGAGAAATGTTCACACATAGAAGCAAAATTCTATGAAGAGGTGCATGAGCTGGAAAGAAAGTACGCAGCCCTGTACCGTCCCCTGTTTGAGAAGGTATGTAGCACACATGCTGTCATATACTGTATGGCCGTCGGCTTCATATGTACTTGTAAAATACAGTATCTAGATGTTAAATGATTTCCAGAGCAAACCAACGTGCATTATTGGGCCACCATGGCTAATTTAGGTTTTGTTTTTTAAAGTTTTCTGGTTAGTCATGTTGCTGCTTTCTCCTACGCCTCATTGGAGGACACAGGACCATGGGTGTTATGCTGCTGCCAGTAGGAGGACACTAAGTAAACACAAAGAATAGCTCCTCCCCTGCAGTATACACCCTCCTGCTGGCTCTCAGTGAACCAGTTCTTGCTTAGTGTCTGTAGGAGGCACTTGGGTCTGTTTCAGACCCCACCGTTTTTATTTTTATTTTTTATTTTTTGTTCTATTTTTTTCCTTTAACCCCTTCATGACCTTGGGATTTTTCGTTTTTCCGTGTTCGTTTTTCACTCCCCTCCTTCCCAGAGCCATAACTTTTTTTTATTTTTCCGTCAATTTGGCCATGTGAGGGCTTATTTTTTGCGGGACGAGTTGTACTTTTGAACGACATCATTGGTTTTACCATGTCGTGTACTAGAAAACAGGAAAAAAATTCCAAGTGCGGTGAAATTGCAAAAAAATTGCAATCCCACACTTGTTTTTTGCTAGGTTCACTAAATGCTAAAACTGACCTGCCATTATGATTCTCCAGGTCACTACGAGTTCATAGACACCTAACATATCTAGGTTATTTTTTTGGTGAAAAAAAATTCCAAACTTTGCTAAAAAAAAAAAAAAAATTGCGCCATTTTCCGATACTCGTAGCGTCTCTATTTTTCATGATCTGGGGTCGGTTGAGGGCTTATTTTTTGCGTGCCCAGCTGGCGTTTTTAATGATTCTAATTCGGTGCAGATACGTTCTTTTGATCGCCCGTTATTGCATTTTAATGCAATGTCGCGGCGACCAAAAAAATGTAATTCTGGCGTTTCGATTTTTTTTTTCTTGTTACTCCGTTTAGCGATCAGGTTAATGCTTTTTTTTTTTTTTTATTGATCAGGCGATTCTGAACGCAGCGATACCAAATATGTGTAGGTTTGATTTTTTTGGGATTTATTTTGATTGGGGCGAAAGGGGGGTGATTTAAACTTTTATATATATATATATTTTTCGCTGCAGGTACCTCTTGTAAGGTATCATTACCCCGGGGTCACAATACTGCATTATGCACAGCTTGTGAACCGGCGACGGCTCAGGAACCACCTGTTGCTGATACTGAACCCACTGAGCCTAGTCCCCCTGAGTGGGCTACCTCCCTTATCCGGTCTATGGCATTCCTGGCAAAAGCGTTAGGCCGGAGACACACTGGTGCGAGATACGGCCGAGTCTCGCTGGTTAAAAGCAAGCTGTGGCACCTGTACTCCGGAGCGGAGCGTGCAGCTGCATAGCAATACATGGAGCCGCACGCTCCGCTTCGGAGTGCCGGTGCCACAGCTTGCTTTTAACCAGCGAGACTCGGCCGTATCTCGCACCAGTGTGTCTCCGGCCTTAGACTCGTTCCGAGACCCTTCCTCTAACCAGGGCACTAATACAGACGACGCTTCCGATGCTCAGAACCCCTCGTACTCCAGGGGTCGTACCTTGCCAAGGAGTTTTCATTCTTCCAGGAAAAGGACTCATGCCATATCCCCAGACCATCAACGGTTTTCGCGTTCTGAGAGCTCCATTTCTTGCTCCCCTTCCATTGGGGCTAGTAGAGAAGCTGTTTCAGAGGACGATTCTGATACGTCCCTAGATCAGGAATTTCATCACGATCAGGAGACTCTCGACTCTCTAATTGAGTCAGTGAATAAGACTGAGGAGGAACCCTTATCTAAATGGCTCATGCCATGTCCTTTAAGAGGACCAAACGAGCTCACAGAGTGTTCGCCACTCATCCCGAGTTTAAGCAAATTGTGGAATCTCACAGGATCGTCTAGATAAGCGATTCACAGGGCAGAAGCCCATGGAGTCCAAATATCCCTTTGCCCAGGATCTAAGAAAAGATTGGTCACAATCTCCCCCAGTAGATCCTCCGGTATCGCGCCTGGCTACCAAATCTGTTTTATCCTCCTCAGAGGGCGCCTCTATCAAAAATCCAACCGATCGTCAGATCGACAATATGGCGCGTTCAGCCTTTGAAGCCTCAGCGGCCGCACTCTGTCCATCTTTTGCCGCTACGTGAGTGGCTAAGGCTATGACCCACTGGGCTGAGGTCTTGTCTTCAGCAGTACTGGATACCAATCTCTCCCCCCCCCCCCCCCCCCCCCCCCCCTCAGAGATAGCTGACCTCACTACTCAGATAGCCAGAGCTGGAGATTTTGTAGTGACACTGTCCCTGTATGCCGCTAACTGCGCCTCTCAAGCAGCAGCAAATGCCATCACCATCCTGAAGTCCTTATGGCTCAGGGACTGGCGTGCGGATTCTACTTCCAAAAAGTCATTGACTTCTCTCCCATATCAAAGCGGTCGCTTTTTTGGCGAAAAGCTCGACCAGTTAATTTCTGACGTCACTGGAGGGAAGACTAAATTTCTTCCACAACAGAGACCCTCTCGGCCCTTTCAAAATCTGCAACCACAGGTTCATTCCCGACTTTTTTTCTTTTTTTCTTTTTTTTTTTTTTCCTCGTTACAACTCAAACTGGTCCTCTACTTCCACATCTCCCGGTTCTGGCCGGGCACAACGTGGAGACAGAGGTTCACAGGCCTCTTTCAAGCCTTCCCCTTAATGGAGAGGCAGGCCAAGGCAGCCAGGATCCAGAGGCGCCAGAACGGGCAGACCTTCCACACAATGACTCCCTGCGGTATCCGGGGGACACCCTCAAAGTAGGCAGCCGCCTGCTTTCCTTCAGTGCCGAGTGGGTCCGCGATCTAGTGTCCTCCGGATACAAGATAGATCTCTTATCTCATCCTCCAAACCGTTTTTTCCTGTCTTCTCCTCCCAGGGCAAAAGCATCAGAATTCTTCAAAGCTATAAGCTCTTTGAGAAAAGATGGAGTTATTATTCCAGTCCCTCAAAGCGAAAGGTTTCAAGGTTTTTATTCAAACCTCTTCATTGTTCCAAAGGACGGTACAGTACGGCCCATACTGGACCTAAAACTGCTGAACAGGTTCGTCAGGGTACGACGGTTCCGGATGGAATCGCTTCGTTCTGTCATCGCCTCCATGGAAAAATGCGAGTTCCTGGCATCTATAGACATCCAGGACGCATACCTCCACACTCCTATTTTTTTACATCCTCACCAAAGGTTTCTTCGCTTCGCAGTTCAGGAAGATCACTTCCAATTCGTTGCTCTGCCCTTCGGCCTCGCCACCGCTCCCAGGGTATTCACCAAAGTCATGGCGGCTGCCGTGGCCATACTCCACACCCGAGGAGTGGTGGCGCTCCCGTATTTAGACGATATCCTCATCAAAGGCCCCTCTTTCCGCCCTCCTGCAAGGAAGCCGTGGCCATCACAATAGATACTTTCTCACCTGGGTTGGAAGATAGACTTCAAAAAATCTTCCCCAGTACCGGCTCAGCGAATTTCCTTTCTAGGAATGATACTCTACTCGTCCCGGGGGTTGGTTCTTCTTCCCCCGGAAAAGATCTCAGTCTCTGCGCTTCAGTATGAGAGTCCCCGGCAGGATGGTAGCAGCTATGGAGGCTGTTCCATTTGCCCAACTACACCTCCGTCCTCTACAGCATGCCCTCCTGGCTGCTTGTTGTTACAGGAACCCGTTCTCCCTAGACCGTCGGTTCCTCCTTCCCCAACGAGTCAGACAGTCTCTCAGGTGGTGGACATTGAAATCCTCCCTGAATCAAGGGAAGTCTTTTTTTCCAGTACACTGGCTGGTTGTGACGACAGACGCCAGCCTTCTAGGCTGGGGGGCGGTGTTCCTTCATCACACTGCTCAGGGCCGCTCGTTCCCCCCCCCCCCCAGGAGTCACGCCTTCCAATCAACATCTTGGAAATCCGGGCGATCAGGCTGGCACTTCTCCTCCAGTTCCATCCCTTCCTAGCAGGTCGCCCAATCAGAATTCAGTCCGACAACGCCACTGCAGTGGCATACATCAACCGCCAAGGGGGAACCCGCAGCAAGGCGGCCATGACAGAGGTAGGCCACATCCTCCGATGGGCCGAGGAAAACCGCTCAATGATCTCTGCGGTTCACATCCCGGGAGTGGACAATTGGGAGGCAGACTTCCTCAGTCGGCAATGCCTCGACTCCGGGGAGTGGTCTCTCCATCCGGAGATCTTCCACCAGATCTGCTGTCGTTGGGGAACCCCGGACGTGGATCTGATGGCCTCACGGCTGAATTCCAAGGTTCCCGACTTCATGGCTCGATCCCACGATCCAGCAGCCATCGGGGCAGACGCTCTTGTACTCCCATGGCATCATTTTCGGCTTCCGTACATATTTCTCCCGCTTCCTCTCCTACCGAGAGTCCTCAAGAAAATCAGAGCGGAGAGGGTACCGGTAATCCTGATTGCGCCAGATTGCCCGCGCCGGGCGTGGTACGCGGAACTAGTTCAACTAGTTGCCGACGTTCCCTGGCGATTACCGAATCGTGCAGATCTGCTATCTCAAGGCCCCTTTTACCACCAGAACTCAGAGGCCCTGTGTTTGACGGCATGGCCGTTGATTCCTGGGTCCTAACCCAGGCAGGGTTCTCTCCAGAAGTCATAGCTACCATGATCAACGCTAGAAAGCCTACGTCTATGCGTATCTATCATCGCACTTGGAAGACTTTCTTTTCATGGTTTGGCGACCGAGGACGTTCTCCTCTACATTTTTCCATCCCTTCCATTCTTGAGTTCTTACAAACGGGATTGAACTTGGGTCTAGCCCTTAGTTCTCTCAAGGGTCAGATCTCAGCCCTGTCTGTTCTCTTCCAACGCAGGATTGCCAACAGATTACAGGTCAAGACCTTTATTCAGGGAGTCTCCCATCTGGCGCCCCCCTATAGGATGCCGTTGGAACCATGGGATCTTAATCTGGTCCTCGGAGTTTTGCAACAGGCTCCTTTCGAACCTCTACAGGAGGGTTCCCTGTCTCTCCTTTCATGGAAAGTTGCTTTTCTAGTTGCGGTCACCTCTATCAGATTAGTCTCCGAGCTGGCGGCTCTGTCCTCTCAAGTTCCGTTCCTGAATTTTCATCAAGATAAGGTGGTTTTGAGGACATCCCCGTCTTTTCTACCGAAGTTGTATCCTCTTTTCATCTCAATGAGGAGATTGTCTTACCCTCACTCTGTCCGGCACCAGTCCATCGCATCGAGAAGGCCCTTCACACACTGGATTTACTGAGAGCTCTTAGGAGATACATCTCGCGGACAGCGTCTTGCCGCAAGTCAGATGCCCTATTCGTGCTCCCGGAAGGACCGAGGAAACTGTTTCCCGCTTCCAAGGCAACAATAGCCAAATGGATCTTTCGGCTATTCAGGAGTCCTACCGAGTCAGAGGTCTTCCTGTCCCAGCAGGGATTAAGGCTCACTCCACTCGGTCAGTGGGTGCGTCTTGGGCCATCCGGCACCAAGCTTCGGCAGCACAAGTTTGTAAGGCTGCGACTTGGTCCATCCTGCATACCTTTACAAAACATTACCATATTCACTCTCAGGCCTCGGCAGATGTGACCGTCGGCAGACGAATTTTGCAGGCGGCTGTGCCGCATCTGTAACTTGTGGGTGCAAGTAGCAATTGCAGTTAATTGTTTCCCACCCAGGGACTGCTTTAGGACGTCCCATGGTCCTGTGTCCCCCAGTGAGGCGCAGGAGAAAAGGAGATTTTCTCCGAGCCAATCATTGGGGGACACAGCACCCACCCTGTTAGCCTGTTGGCTTTGGTTTTTGTTGAGTTAACTTGGTTTTTGACATAGTTCATCCTTGTTAAATATTAAGCTTCTGCTTTGTTACCGAACTGGTAAACTGAGAGCCAGCAGGAGGGTGTATACTGCAAGGGAGGAGCTATTCTTTCTGGGTTTACTTAGTGTCCTCCTAGTGGCAGCAGCATAACACCCATGGTCCTGTGTCCCCCAATGATTGGCTCAGAGAAAAGGATTTTACGGTGAGTACACAAAAATCTCCCTTCATCTTCTCAAGCGCCTTTAGGAAATTTCAGGGTAATGTGTGAAAACGTTTGAGGCGTGTCAAACGTTTTTGACTAGGGTCGTCTAGGTCTTAATTCCCAAAATCAAAATATGGTTTATAATGCGCACACTTTTGTACCAATATAATGTAGTTTTGAATCTGTCTGTATTGCACATATCGCAACTAGTGATTAGCGAGTATACTCATTGCTCGGGTGGTCTCCGAGTACTTGTTAGTGCTCGGAGATTTAGTTTTCATCTCCGCAGCTGCATGATTTACGGCTGCTAGACAGGCTGAATACATGTGAGGATTCCCAGGCAACCCCCACATGTACTCAGGCTGGATAGCAGCTGTAAATCATGCAGCTGAGTCAACAAACTAAATCTCCAAGCAGTCATAAATACTCGGAGACCACCCGAGCGTGCTCAGGAAAACCCAAGCAACGAGAACACTTGCTCATCACTAATCACAACACCACCACCTTTAAAGGATGCTCCTCCAGGTTCTTATTTACCCTTCATTTGTCACTGGGACCCTCCTGTAGTTCCAGTGCTCCCAATCAATCATGCTCGGTGTAGTCTCTGTTGCCTTCTTGCCACCATATCTCTGCTCTGGGACTAAGCTGCTCTCATTAGGGATGGTGTGATGGAAAGTAGCATATCTTCCTACAGGGCAGAGCTCATACCAGGAAGCAATGGCATACTGGTTACAGATGACCCATGTGGCTTATATAGGGAGACTAGGCAGGGGTGCCCACTATCTGCGCTGCTTTTTGTGTTGGCAGTGGAACCCCTAGCACAAACATTTAGGAATTCGGTTTCAGTTAGGGGGTTCCGGTATGGTATGATAGAGGAGAAAATAGCCCTATATGCAGATGACATGCTCCTATTTTTAGAAAATTCTGGAGAGGCCTTGGAGGGTGCGATGAATATTCTCAGGACATTTGGTGATATATCAGGTCTTGAAATCAATTGGGAGAAGTCAAATATCTTTATAGTGGATAAAGGGGGTGATGACATCCCGATATCAGGGGAAGGTAGTAAGCTGACAATGGTTTCACAGTTGAAATATTTAGGTGTTCAAGTGTCTTTTCCTCTTTCGAGCTACGTCGATCTGAATCTGTCCCCATTGTTGGACAGGTTTAGGAAGAAAATAGGGGCGTGGTGCAAACTATACCTTTCAGGGGTGGGAAGGATAAGCTTAATTAAAATGATTCTTATGCCCCAATTATTGTATGTATTGCATAATTCCCCTGTTTGGTTGCCCCGAAAGCGGTTTCAAACCATTAACTCCTATATTTCGAGACCTTGTTTGGGGGAAGGAACAGCCAAGAATTAGGCTGGAATTGCTTCAGAGGCCTAAAGATGGGGGGACTGGGGGGGACTGGCCCTTCCGAATCCCTGGATCTATAAATTTATTTATTTATTATTTTTTTTTTTTTGCAGCAAAGGGTCCGCAGGTGAGAAGTTGGAGAGGTGAATGGACTGGGTTCGGTTTAGTGGATTTTGGTTTGGTTGGTGGGAAGGGACCCATTGGTTCAGGGATTGGAGGCGGGGGGATTCAGGAAGTTTGGAAGGGCTCTTCCTACCTTGACATTGATTCAAAAGGTATGGGAGACAATTAAAAAGACAAGGGGAGTGGGACTTTTAACAAATCTCTCCCCAATATGGCACAATGAAATATTACCTGAATGTATTAAAATGGGGAAATTCAAAAATTGGAAAGCATTGGGTATTCAAAATATGGCTCAGATTCAGGACGCACAAGGACTGTTATCCTTTGAGGCACTGCAGGAGAGGTACGGGTTGCAGGAGACCTGTAGGTTTCAATATGGACAGTTGAGACATGCCTATCTTGCGCAGAGCAAAATGATGGATAGATGGATATGGGAATTAATAGAGACATTCTGGTGGACTATCCAAATATTAGAAAATAGCCAACAGCACAACTGATATAGGGATGCCCTTCCTAGTTCGGACCCAAATGGAAAAGTACATACCGCAGCAAAGTGAAGGACCGCATCCAATTCAGGTGAAGTATAAAAAGTGCTTTGTTGTGCCAAATGCAACGTTTCAACCATATAGGTCTTTTTCAAGCATGCTTGAAAAAAACCTATATGGTTGAAATGTTGCATTTGGCACAATAAAGGACTTTTTATACTTCACCTGGATTGGATTCTGTCCTTCACTTTGCTGCGATTCTGCTGGACTATGTCTGTGCGACGGGAGGAACGAAAGGGGTAGTCTTGGATATTTATAGGGATTTGTTATATACCTTTCTTAATATATTCCATATTAAAGCAATATGCAAATTGCCTCTTCTGAGAAAAAGAGGACTTTACTCTATAGCGCCACCTATTGGAAGTAGCGATCCTACAAGTCACAATCAACCCTTTAACGAGTCGTGCAATATGACTTAGGATAAAAGCCAAATCAGTATCTCAATTCGCAGACACGGTGTTTCGGGCTATCGGCCCTCGTCAGTGCGAAGCATGAGAACTGATTTGGCTAGGTGAGAGGCTCTGGAGAGAAATGGGAGGAAGAGCTAGGAAGGATAGAGGAGGCTATCATTTAGTATATTCCCCAATTATCATTAAGTGAGCCGGGTAGACTTTCGCAATTATATGTACTTCACAGAGTATATAGAACTCCAGATAGGCTATATAAGGCATGACTGAGACAGACTTCCGAGTGTCCTAGGTGTCAATCCGAGGGGGGCAGGGATTCTACACATGTTATGGCAATGTGCAAGATTGAATTCATATTGGTTGGAGGTGGGAGAAGCAATTTGTACAGCCATACGATTTCCCATCGCAAGCGATCCTGTGATATTTATTTTGGGATATGTGGAAGAGATCCGAGTTCCAAATCATCATAAAGTGGACATAGCTAGACTACAATCGCAAGCTAATTATGTTGCGCGAAAGCTAATTGCCAGGCACTGGTTGAGTGAGGTATCGCCGACTCTGCAGGAATTTTATAGACCGTCTGATATTGTTATTAATATGGAAAAGGGTATTTAGGGGGGGGGGGGGGAGGGAACTGGGGACTGTTTCAAAAACTTTTTTGTAAACATGTTTGTTCTCCTTTTTGACACAATTGTCTGTCAACTTGACTACTGTTAATAAAAAATTATCTGATTTAAAAAAAAAAAAACAGATGACCCATGTAATACATAAAGGGGCTCATCATCAATGTATTGCAGGATGGTGCTGTATATAATTGACTGAGGAGCGATGTGCTGCAGGATGAGGCTGTGTATAATGGGGACTGAATAGTATGATCTATTGTCAGATGGGGCTGTATATTGAGGGGCTGAGACTAGTGATTTACTGCAGCATGTGGCTGAGGAGAGTAATGTACTCCAGGATGGGGGCTGAGATGGGGCTCTGTATACAGGCGATGAGGTGCAATGTACTGCAGGATAGGATGGTACACACTTGTCTGACCAGATTGATGGGCTGTATATAGAGAGGCTGACGGGAGTAGAGCTGTTGCCTGCTTCTGTGAGCTGTGATATGAAACTTCCAGTGTTGCTCTGTTGATGCCAATGGCAGAAGATAACTCTGCCATGTGCATCAACTTAGCGCCATTTTCAGTTTCACATCTTTGACCTGTCAGCAGCAGGCAACAAACAATCGGCTCTGCACTGACGAAACATTTACAAGCTCCATTGTGGCGAGGAGCAGGAGAAACCAGCTAATCATTATATACAGCTATGGCCGAAAGTGGTGGCTTGAAATAATTCCAGCAAACCAAGTATTTCTCCCAGAAAATTATTGCAATTACTTATGTTTTGTTATACATGCTGTATACTTTGAGGCTGATCTTGTTAATTTATTTCCAGAGGAGACTCGTTGTTTCAGGAGCAGAAGAGCCAACAGATGCAGAATCTGAATGGCACAGCGGCGGTGAGGACGATGACAAAGACAAACTATCAGTAAGTAACAAAGATTGGATTAGTCATCTCCTCCTTTAGTGTCACCCCGGAGCACTGTCCTGGGACCCCCTACTCTTCTGCATCTATACTGTTGGCCGGAGATGGCACACGGCATCCCACCGCCTTCAGCACTTTTATTGCACTTACTTGGCATCAGTAACTTTTTTTTTTTTTTTTTGTACTGTTGGGGTTCAGTACAAAAACAATGTTTTTGCACATACAGCACCATGGAATTAAGGGCACTTATAAAATCTCTATTTGTAATCTTAGGAAGATGTAAAGAAGAAAATGACAATATCAGACGCACCAAATACAGAAGACCCTAAAGGGATCCCAGACTTCTGGCTCACAATATTTAGGAATGTAGACATGATTAATATATCTTTGCACGTAAGTAGTGCCCAGTTTATAGAAGTATGAACCGTAATGAAATTATACATGGCTTTCTATTGGGTAAGATGCAAGGTGTCCATAAAGTGCAGGAGCAGCAACACTAGGGGGCGCTATAAGATCAACATTACAGAATGGTAATCATTGCTGTCAGTGGTCGAAGTTTATGGACTACAGATGTCAATTGCTGATGATTATTTTCTTTCTCTCCCTTCATTGCTTTTTATTACTAAGACTAGATGGTAGCCCGAACGCATCGGTATTCTAGAATATGTATGTAGTTTATTTATGAAGATTTTAGAATAATACATTGAATACACAGGATTCGGCCAACCGTGACCAATTAGTGAAGCGTGGTTCAAATCCCGCGCCAATTCGCAGCCGGACTGCGCCTGTCGCTGATTGTTCGCGGCCGGCCATGTAGTATATAACAGCCCACGGAGTGTGTAGCACAACCCGCATCATATCCCTGTTTAAAAAAAAAAAAAAAAAAAAAAAAAGAATTAAAATAAAAAATAGTTATATACTCCCCTTCCATTGGCCCAGGATCCAGGTGAAGCGGTTACCGATGCTCCTCGCGCGCTCCAGTCCCAAGAGTGCATTGCGGTCTCTCGAGACCGCTACGTCATCATCTCGCGAGACCGCAATGCATGGAGCGGTCACCGGAGCGTTGCGAGGAGCGGGAAAGGCCTGTTCTAGATCCGAGGGGCCGACGAACGGTGAGTATATAACTATTTTTTTATTTATTTTTTATTATTTTTAACATTAGATCTTTTAACTATTGATGCCGCATAGGCAGCATCAATAGTAAAAAGTTGGTCATAAAGGGTTAATAGCAGCGGTAACGGCGTGCATTACACCGTGGCATAACGCGGTCCGTTACCGCTGCCATTAACCCTCTGTGTGAGCGCTGACTGGAGGGGATTATGGAGCGGGCACTGACTGCGGGGAGTAAGGCTATAAACATGAGGATGAATGACCTCGGGGAGATCAAAACATCCAACACTGCGGAGACACCACGTGTTTCTCAACGCAGTGATCCAGAACACTGCCCCCATCCCTTATGGGAAATATGCAAATGCATGTAGAAAAGCCGCAGAGACACCATCACATGTTTCTCAACGCAAGCAATGAATAGCCAGGTCTTTCACAGGGAAGGAACAACCACGGGAAGGGCAGCATCCAATAAAGGAAAACCACCTATGCCAAAACATGGTATCCATCCACAGACAGCTGTTTCGGGGTATTTGCCCCTCATCAGTGTGGAGTAGGAAACCTCCGGGAGATCAAAACATGCGGGGAGTAAGGAGCGGCCATTTTGCCGCCGAACTGTGCCCGTCGCTGATTGGTCGTTGCCGTTTTGCCACGACAAATCAGCGACTTGGATTTCCATGACAGACAGAGGCCGCGACCAATGAATATCCGTGACAGACAGACGGAAGTGACCCTTAGACAATTATATACTGTAGTAGATTATGACATATGGCCTAGAATATTTGAGGATTGGTGGTGAAGTCCTTTTAACAATTTAGCTTCTGTTCATAGTGATTTTTGTTTTTTTGTTTTTTTCCCCACTTCTTGCAGGAATACGATGAGCCAATATTAAAGCACTTGCAGGATGTAAAAGTGAAGTTCTCTGAGCCAGGGCAGCCGATGGTGAGTAATTTGGGATTTTCCGCAGTTGATGTCTAGTATTTAGGACATTAATAATGGCTGCGGTCAGGTAATGTCGGCACTGTTTTTAGATGGTGTCCAGATCTACTGTATGGTTAAAGCTCAGATCACTACAAGACTCGTTACTATGTAACCCTTTTTATTTTCCAGTCCTTCACATTAGAGTTCCACTTTGAACCAAATGAGTATTTTGCTAACCATGTACTGACAAAAACCTACAAGATGAAGTCTGAACCGGACTCTACCGATCCCTTTTCATTTGAAGGCCCTGAAATTGTCGATTGTGATGGGTAAGATTTGTGTCCTCTGATATGTTCTAGATTTATTCTGTCTACCGCCTGCGATTACACAGCCTGAACGTCCTGCTTTCACCTCTCCAACATGGGTGAAGGATCAGGATTCAAGACGCGCTGTAAATCCTGGCAGCATTTATGACTTAAATAATTAGTAAAAACTTTGCTCAGCGTCTCCACTTTCTCCTACGCTACTCTCTGATATTGTCATAAGACACCTGATGGTTCAGTTTTAACCCCTTCCCGACATCTGACGTAATAGTACGTCAGATGTCGGGTCCCCTGCTTTGATGTGCGCTCCGGTGGTGAGCGCACATCAAAGTCGCGACATGTCAGCTGTTTTTTACAGCTGACATGTGCGCGCAATAGCGGCGGGTGAAATCGCGATCACCCGCCGCTATTAACTAGTTAAATGCCGCTGTCAAACGCAGACAGCGGCATTTAACTACCGCATCCGGCCGTGCGGCCGGATATGAGCGCATCGCCGACCCCCGTCACATGATCGGGGGTCGGCGATGCTTGTACATTGTAACCATAGAGGTCCTGGAGACCTCTATGGTTACTGATCGCCGGTGGCTGTGAGCGCCACCCTGTGGTCGGCGCTCACAGCACACCGGCATTTCTGCTGTGTAGCAGCGATCTTATGATCGCTGCTGCATAGCAGAGCCGATCGCGTTGTGCCTGCTTCTAGCCTCCCATGGAGGCTATAGAAGCATGGCAAAAGTAAAAAAAAATGTGAAAAAAATAAAAAAAAATAAAAGTTTAAATCACCCCCCTTTTGCCCCAATCAAAATAAATCAATAAAAAAAAAACCCAACCTACACATATTTGGTATCGCCGCGTTCAGAATCGCCCGATCTATCAATAAAAAAAAAAAGCATTAACCTGATCGCTAAACGGCGTAATGAGAAAAAAATAGAAACGCCAGATTTACGTTTTTTTGGTCGCCACGACATTGCATTAAAATGCAATAACGGGCGATCAAAAGAACGTATCTGCACCAAAATGCTATCATTAAAAATGCCAGCTTGGCACGCAAAAAAATAAGCCCTCACCTGACCCCAGATCACGAAAAATGGAGACGCTACGAGTATCGGAAAATGGCGCAATTTTGTTTTGTTTTGTTTTTTGCAAAGTTTGGAATTTTTTTTCACCACTTAGGTGAAAAATAACCTAGTCATGTTAGGTGTCTATGAACTCGTACTGACCTGGAGAATCATAATGGCAGGTCAGTTTTAGCATTTAGTGAACCTAGCAAAATAGGCAAGCAAAAAAACAAGTGTGGGATTGCACTTTTTTTGCAATTTCACTGCACTTGGAATTTTTTTCCCGTTTTCTAGTACACGACATGCTAAAACCAATGATGTCGTTCAAAAGTACAACTCGTCCCGCAAAAAATAAGCCCTCACATGGCCAAATTGACGGAAAAATAAAAAAGTTATGGCTCTGGGAAGGAGGGGAGCGAAAAACGAAAACGGAAAAACGGAAAAAGCTCCGTGGGTGAAGGGGTTAAAGTGAATGGTTGTAAGCTGAAACCTCTCACAACTGGAATTATATCCCTGTGGATGAGAACTATTTCACATAATTATTTCTTCTGATAACAGATGTACTATCGACTGGAAAAAAGGCAAGAATGTTACAGTTAAAACAATAAAAAAGAAGCAGAAGCACAAGGGACGTGGCACCGTACGGACTATAACAAAGCAAGTTCCCAATGAGTCTTTCTTCAACTTCTTCACTCCAATCAAAGGTGAATCAACAAGCTTCCATTATCTATAATCCTCTTGTCTTCTAAACTTCCACCATTAAGTATGACACTACTGTTCCTGCCTAAAAATTATATTTCATTAGTGCAGATTTTGTGCTGATCAAATGATAGACCTCCGGTCTTCCCAAAAAAAAAAAAAAAAAAATGGGTTTCTGACCTCCCCCCCCCCCCCCCCCCCCCTTGCAGTGGTTGTACTGTACATACTTCCCACTGCTCCATTTAACTCTCTACATCACTGTTTTAGTGCTTTTTGGATTGGCAGCCTGAGCAGTGCCTAATATTAATATGTAATTGTAGTTCTTTCTTCCCTGTCATCTATGACCCCCTGCATTGCCTTTATGGTATTATGTTTGGCCATAATTGATATACATGTGTTGATTTATTCTTTTTCCTCTGTTTTTCAGGACCTGTAGAAGGAGAATTGGTAAGTGAAATGTGAATGTTGTGTGATACAGGTGTTTTTTTTTTTTTTTTTTTGTTTAATTGGTCTCTTAAAGAATATATAGTAAACATTTTGTGTGTAAAATACTTGTCATAGAGGTTCAACCTCTAAGTATTTGTGTTGTGGGAAATGTCAATGTGAACGTGTCTCTTACCCACAATGTCATCCCTTTCTTTACAGGACGAAGAGATGGAGAATTCTTTAGCTGCTGACTTTGAGCTCGGACACTTTTTCCGGGAAAGAATAGTTCCTCGAGCTGTTCTGTATTTCACTGGAGAAGCCATTGAGGATGAGGACAGTGTATGTTTTATTGCACCAAATGTTTACGATCATGAAGCATTTGGTAAAGGGCTTGTCTCATCAGAAATGACGTTTTGCAATAATGCATCCAACCTTACATCTCTTACCGTGGGCTTCGAGCCTTTAGATACTATTTGCTCTTCACTATTGACAACCACAAAATAAATGAACTAAACAAACATGCCTAGTAAAGTTTCTGTGACTAAAATGTTCTGTAATGTCTCCATAGAATCATCTTTGAAAATAACGCTTTGATTTTATTTTTTTCTTCTTTTGTAGTTTGAGGAAGCGGAGGAAGTAGAAGAGGAGGTGAGTTCACAACACTATTTATTATATTTTAAAGGACAAACCTTGTTCACGGGGCCCCCTATAAGATTGTCCAAACCGATTGCTGCTGACTCACAGGCGGCTTTGTTTTGTGTGTATCAGTGAGAACAAATGTGTACTGACCTTCATGCTGTACCTGGAGCATAACAACTGCGTTTATTAGGTATTAATCGGCACCCATTGCAATCGATGAACGTCCAATAGACGGGCAGATATTAACAAATTGCCATCCCGTCATATTGATTTAGGGAACATTCACTCGCCTGGGGCATTTTCTGACATGAGGTGCAACCTTTATTCTTCCAACGGACACCAATAAGACTATATGGGACCTTTTAAGTGGACATTACTTAACCCTTTATTGTAACATCCTGTTATTGAAATATTTGTCTCCATTATCTCCTTGGGGTGTAACCTTACTAGTGATAGTGGTAAGCGGTCACTTTTATATTTTCTTTTTGGATGTTGAGTTAGACATTTTTTTTTAATTTTTTTTACATTTTAGGAAATGGAAGGGGAAGAAGAATGTGAGGAAGATGATGAAGAGCCAAATGCTGACAAAGTACGTTCTGCCAAATAGAATATAATTCTTCATTCTGAACTTGTCAGGCTTTTTTGTTTTATGAAGGGAATGATAAGATGGGCTGTGACAGTTCGCCCCCTATTATTACCAGTAGATAAAAAAAAAAACCTTTGTAAGTAGAGATCCTATAATTGGCAAGGAACAGAACTGATGAGGGGTAAAAATGAATGAGCAGCTCTGCGTGCAGAATAAACTTTGATCCCTTCTAGAAGTCATGTCTCGGTAGCCGTATTTGCCAAATACCCCTCATATGTACAGACTGCACGGCACCTTCGAGCTGCTTGTAGTCACCCATCTAGGATGTAGACTGCTTGTGGCACCCATCTAGGATGGTCTTCAGCAATTGCATCCATCATTAATGTTGCAAATTCTTTCTGCAAATAGTCCTTTTCTAATCCAGCTAATCTGCTCTGGCACGTTCTGTGTACTGCATGAGCTGCCTACCTGTGAGCTGTTCACTCCGTTGTCCTTAAGGGGGCGCTGTCTGAAGTCCTGAATGTCTAAATATTGTTGTGGTCGGTAGAGCGGAACTAAACCAAAAGAAGAAAATGTATACATTTATATAGTAAGGAGATCACTCCACTCAGCTCTTGATGATGGGACCATTTATATATGCTATAAGTATAGATATTTGTGGTGCAGGTGACTTGAATGCATCTGATCAATTACCAGAACCTGCTGCATTATTAATCCACCTGAGTAATAGCGGCCATAAGATACGCTATCAATTCATACATGGCAACTTTCCAAATATATTACATTTACTTATCCTGTGCTGGAGTATGATACATGATAATGTACGTACACTGACTGCTCCAGCAGAATGAGGGCATCTCTGGGGTATAATACAGGATGTAACTCCGGATCAGTAATGTATGTACACAGTGACTGCACCAGCAGAATAGTGAGTGCAGCTCTGGAGTATAATACAAAATATGTACCGTATATACTCGAGTATAAGCCTGGAATTTTTTTTTATTTTTTTTTTTTTTTTGGGGGGGGGGCGCTCAAAGTGCCCCTCTCGGCTTATACTTGAGTCATTGTACCAGGGGTTCGGCGAGGGAGGGGGAGCGGCAGGAGCCGGCGGCTGTCACAACATACTCGCCCTACCTTGTGCGCCTCTGCACGTCTCTGGCTCCTGCTGCTCTTCCTGTGTTCAGTGGTCACATGGTACCCTTATTAAAGTAAAGAATATGGACGCGTCTCCACTCCCAGAGGCGTGGAGTGCATATTCATTACTTTAATTAGCGGTACCATCTGACCGCTGAACACAGGAAGAGCTGCAGGCGCCAGAGACCATCGGAGAAGCGGAGACCACGCCAGGAGGGTGAGTATGACGGGGGAGGGTGAGCCTTGCGATGTTCACCTGTCCCCTTTCCATCGCCGGGCTGTGTCTTCAGGGTCCTCTGTGCCCTCTGTCCTGAACGTCACAGCCAATGACGTGGTTAGTGCGCGCCCTCTGCCTGAACAGTCACAGCCAGAGGACACGGCAGACACAGCGGCGCGTGGCAGTGGAACAGGGACAAGTGGCCTGAGCCAGCGGCAACACCGGCACCTGTCCCTTAGCGACGACAGTTGAGTGTCAGTTTTTTTTTTTCTTTTAATCGCAACAGCGTTATAATATTTATTATTAATAATTATAATAATAATAACATTATTATTTATGTAGCACCATTAATTTCATGGTGCTGTACATGGGGAAAAGGGGTTGCATACAGGGTTATAGATATCGTTAACAGTAAACAAATTTACAGTGACAGACTGGTACTGAGGGGAGAGGACCCTGTCCTTGCGGACTTACATTCTTCAGGATGATGGGGAAGAGACAGGAGGTTTGTGTGCTGCAGCACTGGTGGCCGGTGACGTGGCGGCAGCTCGGGTGGTCTGTGACGTGGCGGCAGCTCGGTCGGTGAGGCGGCAGAATGGTTATTGTAGGCTTTCCTGAAGAGATGGGTTTTCAGGTTCCGTCTGAAGAAACCGAGGGTGGTGGATAATCGGACGTGTTGAGATGTGGAATTCCAGAGGATGGGGGATATTCGGGAGAAATCTTGGAGGCGGTTGTGTGAGGAACGAATAAGTGTGGAGGAGAGTAGGAGGTCTTGGGAGGATCGAAGATTACGTGAGGGAAGATATCGGGAGATTAGTTCAGAGATGCAGGGAGGGGACAGGTTGTGGATGGCTTTGTAGATCAGTGTTAGTAGTTTGCACTGGATTCCTTGGGGAATTGGGAGCCAGTGGAGGGATTTGCAGAGGGGTGAAGCAGGGGAGTAGCGAGGAGAGAGGTGGATTAGCTGAGCAGCAGAGTTGGGGACAGACTGGAGTGGTGCAAGGGAGTTAGCGGGGAGGCCATAGAGGAGGGTGTTGCAGTAATCGAGGCGGGAGATGATGAGGGCATGCACAAGAGTTTTAGTAGATTGTGGGCTGAGGAAGGGACGGATTCTGGCAATATTTTTGAGTTGGAGGTGACGAGTTTGGACGTGCGGTTTGAAGGACAGGGCAGAATTGAGTTACCCCGAGGCAGCGGATTTCAGGTGCGGGAGAGAGCGTGATGCCGTTTACTATAATAGATAGATCAGGTAGGGGAGATAACGCGAGATGGGGGAAAGATGATGAGTTTGGTTTTGTCTACATTGAGTTTTAGGAAGCGAGAGTTGAAGGAGGATATGTCTGACAGAAACTCCGGGATTCTGGACAGCAGAGAGGCGACATCTGGGCCAGAGAGGTAGATCTGAGTGTCGTCCGCATATAGGTGGTACTGGAAGCCATGGGACTTTGAGTTGTCCTAGGCCAAGGGTATAGATGGAAAAAAGTAGAGGCCCTAGCACAGAGCCTTGAGGGACTCCAACGGAGAGGGGGCGGGGTGAGGAGGTAGTGTGGGAGTGGGAAACGCTAAACGTGCGGTCGGAAAGGCATGAGCCAATCCAGGACAGGGCAAGGCCTTTAATGCCGAGGGAAGAAAGAATCTGTGGAGGTGGTCGACTGTGTCGAAAGCAGAGGACAGGTCGATAAGGAGGAGGATGGAGAACGGTCTGTTAGCTTTGGCTGTGAGTAAGTCATTAGTAATTTTGGTCAGAGCAGGTTATATGGGGCTTATTATTCTATGGAGCATCTTATGGGGCTCCTGATTCAATATGGATATTCAAAAACATTTAACCTTCTGATGTCTCAATCAATTTAACTTTTATTGGTATCTATTTTTATTTTTGAAATTTACCAGTAGCTGCTGCATTTCCCACCCTAGGCTTATACTCAAGTCAATAAGTTTTCCTAGTTTTCTGTGGCAAAATTAGGGGTCTCGGGTTGGCTTATACTCGAGTATACACTGTAATTTATTTGGAAAGTTGTCTGTTATATTTCCTGCTCAGTGGTAATCCTATACTGTGCCGACTATCCATCAGATGATGCATGTATTATGGAGCAGAGATAATCAGAAGACTATTTAATACATTAAATCTAGTCTATAGATAGTATTGATAACGCAGCATATTTTTGGCTGAATTAAGGAAACTTCATGGTATATTTTCTCTTTGGTGTAGCTCCGCCTGTGACTAATTACGTCTGATCAGATTTTTATTTTTCCATTCCATACTGGCTTTGATTGATCTTTTCCATTTTTTTCTGTTTAGGTGTAATATTTTTTTTTCTTGTTTTGTCATTCATGCAATCCTAGGTAAGGTGGCTCGCCATTCCTGTCATCCTTCCCCACCTCCGATTTTTCTTTCTTTTCTCTATTATTGGTCACGTTCACTAATCCCCATTGTACTGGGGTCTAGTTGGACAAGCTTCCTTTTATCAGTTTGTTTTTTCCATGTCTGCTGCTTTAAGTGTTGCTTTTATTCTATTTCCTTGTCCTTTTACAATATCTGTGCTTGTTGTCAGTGAATGGGAACATTTTTGGTTACATCTAGAGGTGAAAAACGTGTGGTCTTGGAATTACAATTTTCTGGTTTATGAACTGGCATGGAGACTGGGGCAGAGGCAAAAACTGGCAATAACAGGCAATGGTTGTAGGGTGCGATAATCAAGGGGGGAAAATTAGAATTAGAACTTACTGGTAATTCTCTTTCTAGGAACCTTCCACGACAGCAGTATCGGAGGATGTCTCCCCGCCCTAATAGGGGACAGGAAACAGAAAGAGGTTAAATACCCCTCCCCTTCCTGCAACCACCAGTGTTTTTTTCTGGACACCATAGCATGTATAGTTACCACTTAAGTGCAGGAAACATCTAATACATAAATCAGATAGGGAGGGAAATTAGTGCTGTCGTGGAAGGTTCCTAGAAAGTCTTAGTTACTCACCGGTTAACGGTGTTTTTCGGAGTCCATGACAGCACTACGGAGAGAGAGGGGATCCGCCCTTCAGGAACAGGAAACCTACAGATACATAAGGGCGGCACCTCTCCCACGCATCAGTTGGTTTACAGAGCACAAGAGGACCACCAAGGTTAATAGCATACATAATAAACAATGATACAAATAACTAACTATTCACTACCCGTGAATTATATAAATAAAGGAAGAGGTGTACACCCAGAACTTAAGAAGACGGGAGGGTATGTACAGGTGCTGTCATGGACTCCGAAAAACACCGTTAACCGGTGAGTAACTAAGACTTTATCGGTCGTCCATGACAGCACTACGGAGAGAATTACAGAGAGTAACTAACTAGGGAGGGACTACAGCTTGCAGCACCCTTACACCAAACGAAAGGTCAGAAGAGGCACCCAAGTTCAATCTATAATGGTTATAGATTGTGTGTGGAGAAGACCAAGTAGCAGCCTTACAAATTTGGTCGATCGACACCTCCAATCTTTCCGCCCACGAAGCCGCCATAGCTCTAGTGGAATGCGCTTTCAGACCTTCAGGCGCCGGCTTGCCCTTTGAGATGTATGCCAGCGAGATAGCCTCCCTGATCCATCTAGCTAAAGTAGATTTTGATGCCCTGTGACCCTTCCTACTACCCTGATAGGACACGAATAGGGCGTTATCTATCTTCCAGGGATCAGTTACTGCCAGATATTCCAGGATACATCTTTTTACATCTAAAGTGTGTAGCTTCCTTTCCTTATCGTTAGTAGGATTGGGGAGGAAGGATGGAAGAACTATTTCCTGTGTTCTGTGGAACCTGGACACTACTTTAGAAAGATATGCTGGATCAGGGGATAGTATCACTCTATCATCCCTAAGCTGCATGTAAGGGGGAACCCTGGATAATGCTTGATGTCGCCTATCCTACGCGCCGATGTTAGGGCCACCAGGAAGGCTACTTTAAGTGATACATTTTTAATAGAGGCTGATGCAATTGGCTCAAATGGGGCCTCTGTCATGGCTGAGAGGACTAGGTTCAGGTCCCATGGCATGACCCTATTCTTCACCATTGGCCTGGACCGTTTTGTCGCTCTGATGAATCTGCTGACCCAGTGATTCTCAGCAATGTTGCAGCCAAAGAGGGCCCCTAAGGCTGATACCTGCACTTTAAGTGTATTTGGGGATAACCCCATATCTAACCCTTTCTGTAAGAATTCTAAAATCTGGTCTATTGGTATTGACTGACCAGCTATTACCCCCGAGTTTTGAAGGAACCTCTTCCAGATCCTAACATAAATCTTTGTGGTGATTATTTTTCTGCTCTTCAGTAGAGTGTTAATGAGGCCCGGAGAGAACCCCCTATCCTTTAACAGCGCCCGCTCAAAATCCACGCCGTCAGATGAAGGCCAACCGCCCGAGGATGGTAGACTGGGCCCTGGGACAGGAGATCCGGGATGTCTGGCAAGACCCATGGGTCGGATATCGACATAGCCCTCAGGCATGGAAACCACGTCCTTCTGGGCCAGAAGGGGGCAATTATTATCACTGTGGCTTTGTCCTTCCTGATTTTCCTCACCACCAGAGGAAGTAGAGACAGGGGAGGAAAGGCGTAGGCTAGCCTGAAGTTCCAGTCTATGAGGAGGGCGTCTACTGACAGAGGATTTTCTCTGGGGTTGAGAGAGCAGAATTGTGCCACTTTCCTGTTTTCTTTTGTGGCAAACAGGTCTATTTCTGGTTGACCCCATCTTTCCACGATGAGGTTGAAGATGGAGTCGTTCAGGGACCACTCCCCCTGCCTCAATGTGTTGCGGCTTAAGAAATCCGCTGTAGTGTTTTCTGCCCCTCTTATGTGAAGAGCCGTCAATGAGAGAAGATGTTGCTCTGCTAGATGGAATAGACGATCTGCTACGCACATTAGGGATTTGGAACGAGTCCCGCCTTGGTGATTTATGTATGCCACGGCGACCCGATTGTCCGAGAATACCCGCACGTGGTGGCCCTGTAGATAGATAAGGAGTGATTTAACTGCCTGTTCCACAGCCGTTAACTCCTTTAGGTTGGAAGACATTTCTATCTGATCCTGATCCCAAAGCCCCTGGATCAATGTATCCCCCATGTGAGCCCCCCATCCAGAAGGGCTAGCGTCCGAGGTGACTATACGAGTTACATTATATTCCCAGGGGACCCCTGTGGACAGGTTCTCTTGGACTAGCCACCATCCGAGGGATATAATAGCGTCTTGGGATAGGGTCATCAGGCTCTCCAGACATCCCCCCAACCTTTTTTGTTGTAACAGCACCTCGCCCTGAAGTATCCTCGTATGATACTGGGCCCATCGGACCGCTGGAATACAGGACGAGAGAGAGCCCAACAGAGACATGGCTCTTCTAAGGGACATGGTGGGGTTTTTAGAGGCATTCAGCACCTGAAGGTGCAGGCGATCAATTTTCTCTTGAGGCAAACGGCATTCCTGAACCTGGGAATCCAGGGTCAGGCCTAAAAATCGCTGCACCGTCATGGGCTGTAAGCGTGATTTTTTGACATTTAGCATCCACCCCAGACGCTCCAGAGCAGACATCACTTTATGTAACTGTTCCAGACAGTGATCCACCGTTTTACCTACGATAAGGAGATCGTCCAGGTAGGGGATTATTAGAATGTTGGACTCATGCAAGTGAGCCATAACCTCCGCCATAACTTTGGTAAACACTCGAGGGGCGACCAATATACCAAAGGGGAGGGCCCTATACTGGAAGTGTCTGATTACCCCATCCAACCTTACCGCCACCCTCAGGTATCGTTGGTGACCTGCATAAATGGGGATATGGTAATGGGCGTCCTTCAAATCCAATACTACCATAAAGCAGTTTTTAAACAGCAGCTTTATTGCGGTGTTAATAGTTTCCATCTTAAATGATTGGACGGTCAGGAAATTATTAAGAGCCCTAAGGTTAATAATTGTTCTGAAGGAGCCATCAGGTTTACTTATTAGAAATAGAGGAGAGTAGAATCCTCTACCCTGTTCTCCTTCCGGAACCTCTGACAGGACATTCTTACTGAGCAGGTCGTGAACTTCTGCTTCCAGGGCCGCCTGTTCTGCTGGAGAGGACCTGAGTGGGGTAACTCTGAAGAAGTTCTGAGGGATGGAGGAGAACTCTAGCCGCAGACCCGTGGCTATTAACCCCAAAATCCAATCACTACTGGAGATTTTGGACCAGGCCGGGTAGAAGGCAGATAGTCTACCTCCCACCGGGGCAACTAGTCATTGGGGTGGTTTTTTGACCTCACGGGATGGCTCCTGACGTCCTCCACCTCCAAACATAAATCCAGTACCTTTCTTCTTTTTCTCATCCCATCTGCTCTGGTCTCTGGCTGGTCTCCTCCGAAAGAATCTTTTCCCTGTGAAGGGACGCCTGTAAGAGGTAGCTGGTAGATTGGGAAACTTTTTCTTCTCGTCTCCAGCCTTCTCCAGCAGTTCGTCTAGGACTGGACCAAACAGGTATTCCCCTTCGCATGGGATAGAGCACAGACGGGATCTGGATTGAAGGTCACCTGGCCAACATTTCAGCCATAGGGCCCTGCGTGCTGCGTTTGATAGTCCGGCCGCCCTAGCCGCCATTCTTGCCGAATCCGCAGATGCGTCCGCGAGAAAGGCAGCGGCATTCTGAATTGTTGGCAGGAATTTCAACATAGAGTCTCTGGAAACACCGCCTTCCAACTTAGACCCTAGCTGATCCAGCCAGACCATCATCGATCTGGCTGCACATGTCGCAGCTACAGCAGGTCTCAGGGCACCCGCCGACATCTCCCATGTCCCTTTAAGGAATGAGTCAGCCTTCTTATCGAGAGGGTCCTTTAGGGAAGCCATGTCGTCGAAGGGGATAGATGATTTTTTAGACGCCTTAGACACCGCTGCGTCCAATTTCGGCGCCTTATCCCATGTATTCACCATGGGGTCCTCAAAGGGATATCTGCGTTTAAAGACAGGTGGAAAAGAGCCTTTCTTCTCCGGTTTTTTCCATTCCCTTTTGATGAGGTTCTGGACCTTGTCATTGAGCGGAAAAGACCTACGTTTTTTAGGGTCTAGACCGCCAAACATTAGGTCCTGTGTAGAGAGTTCTGGCCTTTCATCAGCCACCCCCATGGTGGATCTAACTGACTTAATAAGTTTGTCCATTTGGTCCAATGGGAAACAGAACCGGTTAGACTCTTCTTCCGAAGAGGACGCTGAGGAGACAGAGGCGTCTGACTCATTCTCCCTACTAGGGCCAGCGGACAACTCCGACTCTGAGGCGCTAGGCTCCCTTCTTCTTTTTGAAGACTCCCCCCGGGACAGGGATTTCAGGGAATCTTTCACCTCCTTCCTGATAATCTCCCTAAGGCTTGATGTGAAATCAGGAGACTCTTCCGCCACCTATGGGAGCGGAGAAAAAGGCTATGTAATTTATCTGGCGCTACCGCTATCAGTGTTCCCATCAATTTATTTCCTACCGTCTGCCGTACACACGACTGACAAAGTCTCTTAGGGTAGGCGTCTGGCAAAGGGCAAGCGCATAGCGCGCACTCCTTGTTTTTTGATTTACCAGCGCTTTTTTTCCCCTACGGAAATAAACATAGGAAAAGACTGCATCAGGGTACATTCACGAAGATCTCTTACCCAGGCAGTAGCGGTAGGTACCGGATTACTGGGGGGTCGGTCCAGATCCTTCTGCTTAGATCTGCGACTGGTCTGGTTACTGCGTCCGCGGGTCTTCAGCTGGGGGTTCGCATGGGACTTCTCCGAGGATCCATCCTGCTCCTGCTCCTGCTCCAGCAGACCGACGGCAGCTTCCGGCTCATCCATAGCTGCAGATGGGCTCACAAGCAGTGCTGCAGCATTCTGTTTGGCTATAAATAGCCCTCCCCCGGATCCGGAATCAGTGCAGGTGTGTGGCCAAATCCACCCCCCCCCGACTTGCAGGTGACTGCTCCACCCCCCCCTGCACCCAAACGCCCCCGCCCCCGCCGAATGCAGGACAGCGGCGTTTTTAGAAAAAAAACCGGCCGGCGTTTGACTTCCGGTTTTGGCCCCGCCCCCTGCGCGTCACTTCCGGTTTCGGGCAGAACGCTCAAACGTGCCCGGAAGCCGGGGAACGGTGCCGCCGGACCATCCAGCCGCCCCCCCCGCTACGCCACCGCCGCTTCCACGGCCGCAGCCCAGCGGTGACCGCGGCAGAGGCCGGCGTCCGACCCCCAGCTCCGGTCCCGAATCGAAAGGAGCACACAGGACGCCGCGCTGCACCGCACCGACGGGGATCAGAGTGGGGAAGACCGAGGCCCAGGGGGGAGAGCGGACCCCGGGGAGGACATACTCACCTGCTGACCACTGGGGATGGACCTCCTCCGGACGTCACTCCACACTGCACCGCTCACTGTCGTGGAGCCCTACCCGGACCCACCGTGGCGCTTCCAGGGACCCGCACTGCCCGAGGTAGGAGACCCCCTCGCTACCTGGGTCGGACAGCCGGCCTGGGTATTGATAGGAGAAACGAAGTCGTATCTGCAGGGAATCCTGTCCTCCAGGAACAGGAAACCAACTGATGCGTGGGAGAGGTGCCGCCCTTATGTATCTGTAGGTTTCCTGTTCCTGAAGGGCGGATCCCCTCTCTCTCCGTAGTGCTGTCATGGACGACCGATAAAGAGAATTACCGGTAAGTTCTAATTCTATTTTCTCCAGTCACCTTCCACGACAGCAGTATCTGAGTGATACCAACTGCTAATTTCTTTAGGGAGGGACAACAGCTTGGAGAACTCATCTGCCAAACGATAGGTCCCTATTGAAGTTGAGCCTGTAGTGTCTGGTGAATGTATGGACTGACGACCAGGTGGCGGCTCTGCATATCTGCTCCGATGATGCGTTACCCCTCTCTGCCCAGGAAGTTGAGACTGAACGCGTGGAGTGTGCTTTTAGAGAAGCTGGAGGAGTCAGATTCTGGGATGAGTAGGCAAGACTAATGGCCTGTTTAATCCAATTTGCTATTGTACTTTTGGCTGCCTTCTTGCCTTTATTTCGTCCTGACCACTGGACGAACAGATTCTGATCCACCCTCCAACTTTCTGTCTGAAGATAGAATAGGACCACTCTACGGACGTCCAGGGTATGAAAGACCTCCTCTTTTGGATTAGAGGGATTCGGACAGAATGAGGGTAACATGATCTCTTGATTTCTATGGAATTCTGAGACCACTTTAGGCATAAAGGAAGGATCTAATTTGAGGATTATGCTGTCCATAGTTATGGTCAGGAATGGCTCCTGGATTGACAAAGCCTGTATTTCCCCTATACGCCTGGCGGTAGTTATAGCCACCAGGAAGACAGTTTGAAGGGTCAAGATTTTTAAGTTGGAGGCTGAAAGGGGTTCAAAAGGGTCACCGGTCAGACTCTTTAGAACAAGATTCAAGTCCCACGGAGGGGTGTGGATAAGACGTCTCGGACAGATTCTAGTTGCTGAAGTTATGAACCGTTTGATCCATCAATGATTTGCCAGATCTTGGTCGAAGAAAGACCCCAGAGCTGACACCTGAACCTTTAGGGTACTAGGTGAGAGCCCCAGCTCCAAGCCCTTCTGGAGGAATTGAAGGATTTGTGCAATCTCTGGGTTGAATGAATCCGGTTTGTTCGGGAAACACCATGAAGAAAATTTCTTCCATGTTTTGCCATAAATGGCATTAGTTATCGGCTTCCTACTTTTTTGTAGGGTTTCAATCACGTCTTGAGAGAGCCCTCTGGCTTTCAGGATCTCTGCTTCAGAAACCAGGCTGCTAACTTCAGCTTGTGCAGGTCTGGATGAAATAGGGGACCCTGTTGAAGCAGGTCGCGTCTTTGGGGAAGCAGGATCGGACCTTCTAGACTTATGCCTGTTAACGCGTTGAACCAGCTTCTCCCTGGCCACAATGGGGCTATCAGAATCGTTGTAACTTGATCTATCCGGATCTTCTGTAACGTTCTGGATAGCAATGGGATTGGCGGAAAAGCATATGCTAGGGCAAATTCCCAAGGATGGGAGAATGCGTCCAGCCCCTGTGCCTCGTTTGAGGTGCTTAGGGAGAAGAAGGTGTCTGACTTTGTATTCTGCCTGCTGGCGAACAGGTCCACCTCGGGGGTTCCCCACCTCTGGACCAAGGATAGGAATACCTCCTGGTTTAGGGACCATTCCCCTGGATGAAAGTCCCTCCTGCTGAGGTAATCCGCCTGGGAATTGTCCAAACCCTTTATATGCACTGCGGAGATGGACAGGAGGTGCTTCTCTGCCCAGGGAAAAATCCTTCTAGCAGTTAACTTTAGGCTTGAGTGTCTTGTGCCCCCTTGGTGTCGGAGATAGGCGACAGTGGTCATATTGTCGGACATCACTCGTACATGGTGACCCTGGACGAGGGCCGATGAGGCTTTCAGCGCTTCCTCTACTGCTTTTAATTCTCTCAGATTTGAGGAGCTGCGTCTCACATCTGGGTGCCACAACCCCTGAAAGTGGGACTTCTCGATCACGGCACCCCAACCTCTCTGACTTGCGTCTGTTGTGAGTACTCTGAGAGGAGTCTGATCCCAGCTGACTCCCCGATGTAGGTTTCGGGAGTTCAGCCACCATGAGAGGGAGGATTTTACATGAGTGGGAAGAGGGATCTTCCTGGATAAAGCCATCTGGTGTCCTCTTGAATATGACAGGATGTGAGCTTGAAGAATTCTCGTATGGGCCTGGGCCCAGGGAACTGCCTGGATGCATGATGTTAGTGAACCCAGGATTGACATAGTCTCTTAGAGTCGGGAATTTTTGGCCTCTGAATCTGGAGATCCTGTGGACAAGATCGATCTGACGGTCCCTGGGTAGGAAGGACATTCTCTTCTCTGAGTCCAGAAGAACTCCTGGGAATTTCTTCTGTTGAGACGGCCGGAGATCAGATTTTGCCAGATTCGGAATCCACCCGAGAGATGTTAAAATATTGAGAACCATCGTCACGTCCTGATTGAGGCGTGAAGCTGATGGGGCAATGAGGAGGAAGTCATCCAAGTATGGAATGACACAGACCCCCTGTTGTCGGATAAAGATTATCACTTCTGACGTGATCTTGGTGAAGACACGCGGAGCTGATGATACTCCGAAAGGAAGGACATTGAACTGGTAATGGCTGATCCGCTTGTTTTGGGAAATAGCGAACCTGAGGAACTTCCTGTGGTCTGGATGTATTGGCACATGGTAGTATGCGTCCCTCAGGTCCAATGTGGCCATTACCCAGGTCTGTCCAATCAGCGGGATTGCTGATCTGATAGATTCCATCTTGAATCTTCGATATCTTATCACCTGATTCAGAGGTTTCAGGTTTACGATGATACGGTGTTTCCAGGAGGGTTTCTTCACCAGAAAGAGATGGGAGTAATGGCCTTCTCCTCTTTCCCGATGTGGTACATGGGAAATCACCTTTGCTTGAAGTAAGCTTAGAATATCCGACCTCAGAGCTTCCTGAAGTTTTGGAGATTGTGGAGAAGTGATCGTTAGACGGTGAGGAGGAGGACTCTCGAATTCCAATCTTAGGCCATCCTGTATGGTACGCAGGACCCACTGATCCCTGGTGATCTCCTGCCACCGGGAGAGAAAATCCGAGAGTCGACCCCCGACCTGTGAGCAGTCATTGCTTCTCAGAGGACTGCTGGGGTTGGGGGACCAGGATATTTCTCTATCCCCCATGATGGCACCACGGAGAGAGGGGTCCGCCCCCAGGGACAGGAAACCTACAGGTGAAAAAGGGCGTACCTCTCTCCCACATCAGTTGGTTTCCTGTCCCTGACGGGGAACCTACAGCACGTACCTGAAGAACCAGGGGCTGATCCAGTTCGGTTCCTGGCAGGGGGCGCCCTGTCACGGCTGGATGGAGCGGTTTTTTTCTCCCCCCTTTTTTCTCCTTCCCTGAAGCACCACCGCTGAGGTCGGCGGACCTGAAGGGTGAGTGAGTAGGGGGAGGCAGTGAAGAGGATTAAGCCTGCCTTCCCCAAAGAAAAAAAAAAAAGGGGAGGAAGGAGTCTGGTGACGGCGGTCACAGAGAGAGCCTCTGTACCGCTGCTCTGCGGCGCATGGGGGCAGCGGCGGCTACCAGCCCATGGGGTCCCAGACGAGAGGCCGTATGGATGGAAGGCTGGACGTGGGACCGATGAAGCGCCATCGCCGCCGGGGGCAATCAGTGTTCAACCAGATCATAAAACGTTGGGGGCGTCCAGAAATAGACTTGTTTGCGAACAGTCAAAATCAGAAAGTAGAGACATTCTGCTCAATCGATCCCTGGGGGGGCCCAGTAGCGTTAGACGCCTTCACAATTCCCTGGAACTATCATCTCGCTTACGCATTTCCCCCGATATCCCTCATTCCCTTAGTACTGAGGAAGATTCGGGAGGAGGGAGCAACAGTGATAGTAATAGCTCCATTCTGGCCACGCCGAATATGGTTTTCGTGGCTAAGAAAAATGTCCATATCCAGCCCTTGTGTCCTACCGGACACTCCGAACCTGTTATCCCAGGGACCAGTTTTCCACCCCAATGTAAAGAGCCTACACATGACAGCTTGGCTTTTGAAAGGAAGCTACTAAGCGATAAGGGATTCTCCCCCAATCTAGTATCCACTCTACTGCAGAGTAGGAAACTTGTAACCACCAAAATATATGGGAAAGTGTGGAAAAAATTCATGTCAGTATCCGGCGCAGACCCAACAGGGGAAATCCCAATACAAAAAATCCTTGAATTCCTGCAAAAGGGACTAGAAAAAGGTCTAGTTACAAACACTCTAAAGGTCCAAGTAGCAGCCTTGGGGGCTTTGTACAACCATGATCTAGCCAGAAATCGCTGGATCATGAGGTTCATTAGAGCTTCAAGTAGGTCCAGGCCTATTCCCCTCCATACCTCTCCTCCCTGGGATCTAAATCTTGTTCTAAACGCTCTAACCAAACCTCCCTTCGAGCCCTTGGCAGACGCTTCTTTAAAAATTGTATCTCTAAAAACCACACTCCTGGTAGCCTTAACCTCGGCCCGTCGCGTTATCGATATACAAGCGCTGTCTGCATGCCCACCCTTTACTCAGATTCTCGAAGATAGTCATCCTTAAGGCTAGGTTCACATTGCGTTAGGGCAATCCGTTTAGCGCTAGCTCTAGCAGAATGCGCTAACGCAATGTATTTGTTGGGGTCGCGTTAACGTCCCCGCTCTCGCAGACCCCCGATCTGCGAGAGCGGGGAACGGACCTCGGGCACGCCGCAGACGCTGCAAGCAGCGTCCGAGGCGCGCCACAAAAGAACGGCACATCGCTAGCGCGAGCCGAAAAAGGCACGCGCTAGCGATGCGCTTCAGGTAGAAACAACATTGCTGTCAATGGGTGCGCTAACGGACCCGTTGCACGGCGTTAATTGCGACATTTTCGCCGTGCAACGCTGTCCGTTAGCGATCACCCAATAACGCAATGTGAACCTAGCCGAAGACTGACCCAGCTTACCTCCCTAAAATGTCATCGCAATTTCATAGGACCCAAGAGATCCCTTTGCCCTCCTTTTGTCCCAGCCCCAAAAATGAGGGGGAAAAAACACTGCATACCCTTGATGTAAAAAGGTGTCTGGTCCAATATCTGTTAGCCACTAGGGAGTGCAGGAAGGACAGGGCTCTGTTTGTCTGCTTCCAGGGTCCACGGAAGGGACAGAAAGCATCGAAAGCCACGCTGGCGAGGTGGATAAGGGACGCCATCACTCTATCCTGCTCATCCTGTGGGGCGACCGTTCCGGAGAATATTAAAGCCCATTCAACCAGAGCAGTGGCGTCATCCTGGGCGGAGAGAGCTGGCGCATCAATACAACAGATATGTAGAGCGGCCACTTGGTCTTCCCAGTCTACATTTTTCAAACATTACCGCTTAGACTTGACCTCCTCAGATCTCACCTTTGGGCGAAGGGTTCTAGAGGCTGTGGTCCCTCCCTAAGAGTTACAATCTATGCAAATCTCTCCGTGGTGCCATCATGGGGGATAGAGAAAATCGTAGTTACTTACCGATAATGGTATTTCTCTGTTCCCATGATGGCACCCGTATATTCCCTCCCTTTTCACACACAGGTGTGCACATTATAATGTATTAGTCATTAGCTTAGTCACGGTGCCTCTGTTAAGTTAAATTGGTTAAGTTTTAATTTGTGTAAATGTTGAGTTGCAGCTGAAGTTCTGTATAAAGGCTCTGTAAACCAACTGATGTGGGAGAGAGGTACGCCCTTTTTCACCTGTAGGTTTCCTGTCCCTGGGGGCGGACCCCTCTCTCCGTGGTGCCATCATGAGATCAGAGAAATACCGTTATCGGTAAGTTACTACGATTTTCTGGCTTTCCCACCTTTTGGGGTAGCTCCATCGTCCCAATTTGCCCTTTCCCCTATAATTCTGTTGGGGGGGGTTGGTCACGAGGGGAACGAAAAAAACGCTTCCTAGGGTTCCTTTGTTCCGGAAGAACTTTCTTTTTGTCCGAAGCCTTGTCCAGGATGTCATCTAAGGCTGGCCCAAAAACATGATGACCTTGGAAAGGAATACCACAAAGTTTGGACTTTGAGGTAATATCTCCTCCCCAGGACTTAAGCCACAAGCCCCTTCTAGCTGAATTTGTGAGGACAGCGGATCTAGCGGCTACCCGAACTGATTCCGCGGAGGCGACCGCGAGGAATCCAGTTGCTTTTTGGAGCAGCGGGAGAGAATTAAAGATGTCTTCCCTGGATGTACCCTGTACGAGGTGATTCTCTAAGGTACGAAGCCAGAGAAACAACGATCTGGCCACACATGTTGAGGCTACGTTGGATCTCAATAAATTAGTTGAGGTGTCCCAAGATTTCCTCAATAAACTCTAAGTTTTGCGATCCATAGGATCTTTTAGCTGGGAGGAATCTTCAAAGGGTAGGGCCGTTTTCTTGGTTACCCTTGACACCTGAACATCCACTTTGGGCATTTAAAATAAAGAACAGTCTCCCTCAAGGAGGAAGCGATTTTTAAACTCAGATGGGACGTTTAACCCCTTTTCCGGCAGGCCCCACTCTTGGAGGATAAGGTTCTCAATGTTTTTGTGTATGGGGAATCCCTTTACCGACCTAGGTTTCAGACCCCCGAACATATCATCCTGCACGGAATGGCCCTCTACCTCCTCTTCTACCCCCATGGTGCCTCTCACCATGGAAATTAACTCTTCCAAATCCTCAGAGGAGAAGAGGTATTTTTTACTATCAGATTTGGGAGCAGAAGTAGAACCCTCGTTTTCCCAGCTATACTCTGACTCAGGTGAGATACATACCTCCGGTTCAGAGTCTGAGGCTACCGGGCCCATCTTCCTTTTCTTAGGAGGGGGAGGCTGCAGAGTCGGGGCCTGAGAGAAGGCCGCCATAGAGGACTGAACCTCCTGTCTAATGAGGGTTCTGATGCTATCCATCAAAGAAGGCTGTTCGCTACGCAGCACTTCGTCTGTGCATGGTTGGCAGAGCTTTTTATGCGTTGAGGGAAGCTTGGATGCACAAGCAGCACACTTGCGGCTGGGCATCTTGACTTTCTTAGGGCCAGGGACCTTGTCTCCCTGGAACGAGAGAGGAAGGTGGACTAAGTCGCTTAAATTTAAAAAATGGACAGCAAGGGACATCATCCCACTACTTACGGTAGAGGGGTGTGTGCTGGGCTCTGCAGGAGCAGAGTGTAAGGGTTTATCGCTGTCCATAACGTCAGAGGTCCAGTGAGGGTCACAGACAGACGTCTTACTTGGAGGCTTCCCCAGTCAGGAATAAATAATCTTACCGAGACTCCAGCGAGTTTGGTGCTCCTCCCCCTCGATAGTGTCCCTGGGGGGTCCGAGACGCCCGCCCTGGCCGCCGCTGATGATCCAAAGTCCAGGACGCCGGCCGGCACGCGCCGGAGCTCCAGCCCGAAAAACCGGAAGTTCTGGTGCGCGTCACTTCCGATGCGCGCGCGCCAACCCCAGCAGCAGCGTGGAGGGAGGAGGAAGCCGGGGAGCTGCAGGAGGACCCCGGCGCACTACACCGCTCTGCATTGCCTCCCGAAAGTGGCGCAGGAAGAGCGGGCGAAGGTCCCAAGTCACGCGGAGATGGGAGCAGTCTAGAGGAGGAGGAGAGCGGAGCTCCCGACCGCGACTGCCCGGCTATCAGGTAACAGCACTCCAGTTTGCCGACCACGGCAGCACTATCAATGAACCTCTTCATGCCCCATAAGGGACAGGAAAAAACACTGGTGGTTGCAGGAAGGGGAGGGGTATTTAACCTCTTTCTGTTTCCTGTCCCCTATTAGGGCGGGGAGACATCTTCCGATACTGCTGTCGTGGAAGGTGACTGGAGAAATTGTGAGATCTGCGCTGAAATATTGCCATATATTGTGATCAAGTTAGTGCAGGTTCCAGTCCTCTCTGTGGACCAAATAGAAACTTAAGTGCGAAAGTTTAAAAATATACATTGATACTACCCCACTTTTCCTAGTTAAAAATAAAAAATAAGTTATTGAACCCTTAGGGTATGTTTCCACGGTCAGGAAACGCTGCTTGTTTGACGCTGTGCAGAGCTGCAGCGTCAAACAAGCAGCGTCCAGATGTTCCAGCATAGTGGAGGGGATTTTATGAAATCCCGTCTCCACTATGCGTGGAAACCCGCACGCGGCAGCCCTGCGACTCCGGACATGCTGCGCGTCTTTTCAGATCGCAGCATGTCCGTACACCTTGCGGGGACGCAGCGTCCCCGCAAGGCATATCACAGGGCGCTATGGGAGAGAGCGATCATCCCGGATGTGAAGAGTTAACACATCTGGCATGATCGCGTCCCAGAAAGGAGGCGGGGCTTAGCGCCGAGCGGCTTCGCCGCTGCAGCGATACCGCCGGCCATCCTGACAGTGGAAACATACCCTTATGATAAAGTTGTAAAGAAGGGGGGGGGGAATCCAGCATTGCGTTCTTGTTTTTTTTTTTTTGTTTTTTGTTTTTTCTTTTGTTTTTTCAAGCATGAAGTATTTTTGTCTTTGACTTTACTAACTAGGATTTCCAGTGCTGGCAAGGTACCAGTAGGCGAGACTCCCACTAAAGACTCATACTCATCTGTGTATAAATCGGACGAGTGAAATCTGATACTAACCAGTAAAGGTGAAGTAGACAGCTGTCAACAGATATTAATAGCCTGAGAAGCTCCATGTGTATTACCCCCTTCCCAGTCTATAAACATCTGCCCCCAGTAGTCGGCTTTCCCTCGACTGGTTTAAAAAAAAAAAAAAAAAAAAGGGGGGGGGGGGGGGGGGGGCCCATACGGGCGGCTTTTAATTAATTACCGTATAAGCTGAGATTTTCAGCCCACTTTTTTGGGCTGAAAGTGACCCTCTCGGCTTATACTTGAGTCATTGTTGGAGGGGGAGCGGTGCGGTGACATACTCACCTGCTCCTGGCGCTGTCCCTGCATGTCCCATGATCTTTGGGAGCCGGCGGCATCTTCCTGTGTTCAGCGGTCACGTGGTACCACTCATTAAAGTAATGAATATGGACTTATATTCATTACTGTAATGAGCGGTATGTGACCGCTGAACACGGGAAGATGCTCCCGGAGACCATCTGACAGTGAGACGCTGCCATGGACCGCGGCGGGAGCAGGTGAGTATAACAGGGAGGTGAGCATTGCGCAATAGTCACCTTCCTCGTTCCACCGCTGCTCGCTGCTCTGTCTTCCGTCCTCTGCACTTACTGTTCAGGTCAGAGGGCGCGATGATGCGTTAGTGTGTGCGCCGCCCTCTGCCTGAACAGTCAGTGCGGAGGATGGAAGATAGAGCGGAGCGTGGAACGAGGAAGGTGACTATCGCAAGTGCCGGGGGCCTGAGCGAAGAGAGGCGAGTATGGTTGTTGTGGTTTTTTGTTTTTGTTTTGTTTTTTTTATTTTAATCACAGCAACAGGATATGGGGCCACAATGTATGGAGCATCGTATGGGGGAGCATCGTATGGGTCCACAATGTATGGGGGAGCATCGTATGGGTCCACAATGTATGGGGGAGCATCGTATGGGTCCACAATGTATGGGGGAGCATTGTATGGGGCCATCAACCTTTATGCAGCATCTTATGGGGCCATCATGAACTGTATAGAGCATCTTATGGGGCCATCATGAACTGTATGGAGCATTATATGGGGCTCCTGATTCAATATGGATATTCAAAAACACTTAATCTACTGATGTCTCAGTTAATTTTACTTTTATTGTTATCTTTTTTTTATTTTTGACATTTACCGGTAGCTGCTGCATTTTCCACCCTAGGCTTATACTCGAGTCAGTAAGTTTTCCCAGTTATTTTGTGGCAAAATTAGGGGGGTCGGCTTATACTTGAGTATATACGGTAGCTAAATACATGTATGTTAAAATGCACACAATGCACTAATTGATAACTCGTCTATTTCTGTGCATAAGAGTTTTTAGCATTGACTAAATTATCTTGACATGACATACAGTAATTCTTATGTAAAAGCGAATGTTAAAATCACATTGCTCACCTAGCATCCGTATGCAATCGCATTTTACTTGCATGACAAGTGTTCTACTTTTCTGGATCAACATTAGAATGATTTTATTTACGCTGATGAGTATGAGCCTGAAAGTGTAGTATGTGGAGGTCTTGGTGTAGGACTTGTGCATGCTTAAGGGCTATCAGCCGGACCCCAGCTTACTAATTGATCTACTGCGAAAGCCCTTACATGTGTTGCTTTTATGTGCTCTCTCGACTTGTCTCATGTAATATTACAACTCACACGCCGCAATCTACTTATAAGGCTGCATTCACACAACAGTATTTTACAGTCAATGCTTGGACTGCAATGCCCTGATGTAACAGCCTCATACATGCCTATAAAGAGACCACTGAGGACTCTTTATAAAAAAAATATTTAGAATTGAGAGACCAGCAGTGTGGCTGAGCAAGGACTGTATAAAATTCAGTCTTAAGAAATGCAACCTAAAGCTAAGCCACCAGCAGAATAGTGAGTGCAGCTGTGGAGTATAATACAGGAGGTAGCTCAGGATGAGTAATGTAATGTATGTACACAGTGACTGCACCAGCAGAATAGTGAGTGCAGCTCTGGAGTATAATACAGGATGTAACTCTGGATCAGTACAGGGTCAGTAATGTATGTACAGTGTGTGTATTATGGCGCACACATCTGCAGTAAAAACAGCATCTTTATTACGTGTGAACACGGCCTGATATAGGGGGCACATCCTGTAAAGTTCCCACTGATTGACCTGCGAGTTCCTGACACTTTTTTTTTTTTTTTTCTTTCTTATCCTGTATCTTAATTTCAGAGTTAAAAAAAAAAAAAAAAATTGGGCAAGTAGTGTTACCATTGAATAAACTTGCCTTCTAGAATGTGACTATTGCTTTTCTCAAGGTTATTAGGAGGAGGTTCTCTGTACCTCTTAGCCCCCCCCCCCCCCCCCCCCGCTCTCCACCTGTATTATCGGTGTCCCCCTTTATGCTCCTGTCTCTATAGATTTACCCTCTGATTGCGTTTTTATCTCTACCTAATTGCTGTTCCTATTTCTCGTTTTCCACCCAGCCGAAAGAAGCCGTCCAGCCTGCTGAGTGCAAACAGCAGTGACCGGAGACGACGGATGCATTTCTAGAGGAAACCTTTCCAAATATTCAGGATTCTACTGTGCTGCAGCATATTTTTTACATCAAAGCTTCACTTTTCTATGCATGAATTCTTTCCCCCCCCCCCCCCCCCCCCCCCACATTTTATTTCTCTTCTCACTTTTGTTTTTTGTTTTTTTAAAGCCTGGTATCTTCCAATGATTTCTTAAAACTTTTGGATCTGTTTTTGGATTCAGGAGGAGCAGAAGCACAGTCTAAGTCTACACGCGGTGTTCTTTTTTTTGTTTTTGTTTTTTCTTTTTTTCTCCTTCGAATACACAGCTACCTTACGAAGTAACCAAATGATAAAAAGACAAAAAAAAAATGAGTGTTCAATTGTTTCTAGCACTGGTCTGCAACTTTATGGATCTGCACCTGTTCAGACTGGTTGTAGTGTGTCAGGGCTTGTTGGGGGTTGTGGTTTTCACAACATCTGGAAACCGCACGTTTCAGACCATTAAAAAAAAAAAAGTCGCTTTTTTTTAGTGTTCATCCAGTGATCTTGCAGAGAACAATCCTGTTTTGGATTTTTTTTTTCTTTTTTCCAATTTTCGGCACTGGGTCTTCAGATTTGGACCTCTACACTTTCTCCTTACTATGCAAATAACCAGCCTTTTCTAATTTGCTTGACTGCAATTGTAGGCAAGTGGTGGTCATTTACATAACCAAGAGAGGGTCCTATGATCTTACCCAGGAGTCATGGTGGGATATTTAAAGGGTTATAGTGGAGCCACTCACTACTTTGTCAGTAGGCAAGTGGTGCCGTTAAGTGTGCAGATGCGTGCATCAACGAATAAACCCTACTTCATCAACTGAGTGTCCCATCATGACCCTTGGTTCCTAAAAGGGTGGTGTGTACTGCCTCTTGGCCAAAATAGAACTTGATTACCTCTTTCTTCTGGACACATCCTTCCCATGAATAAAGTGTCGTTATCACTGCTGTAGTTTCAATGACGGTATGTTCCTGTGCTGAACATCCATGTCGGCACGTGGCTAAATCCAGCTCCCCCCTCCCAAAAAAAAAAAAAAAAAAGTGGCGTCCTCCATGGAGGGTAAAGGAGGACACAAATTTAAAATAATTAATGTTGAAACCTTTTACGTCTCAAGATATTCTACTTATTTAAGTTGTATAGTGTATTTAAGATGCAATAAAATATAGAATGGCTGAACCTGCTGCATACGGATATACATATAGGTCACTGTTACAGAACGATGGCTTCTCCAGGCTGCATTTTTACCTGACCTAGTTTGGGGTTTTCCACTTTCACTTGGGTTTCCAGACCATTTATCCAAGTCCATGAAACAGACTCGCTTCTGTCTTAAGGGTTACGTCTGGGATTGCAAGCGGATAAAAATTGGGTTGCAATACCAGACATGGCCCAATAAACAGAAGTGGCATAGTTTAAGGAGAAGTGAATCCATTTTTCTTATTCCAAGTAACCCACTACAACTCTTGATTCATGCAGCTCAGGTTGGACTAAAACGTGGAGGTCGTGTGAAATTGACTATTGCTTATACCTGATGCCTTATATTGTTTATACCGGAGTCAGGCTTGCGCTGTTGTACAATGGCCGGGGTGAGGAGGCCAATGCAATCTGCTTCCAAACTTTTTAAAAAAAATTTTTTGTTCTGATTTGCACACACTATGAAGTCAATGGACATCTACATTGATTTGTGACTGTGTGATTTATTTATTTTAATTTTTTTTCCTTCCATTAATGATGCAGCCCAGTGCAGTTGTGGACCCCCAACCTTCCCAGACCCTTCATTCTCTGGGCCAGAGTCCTATATGACTCTACAGAAGAAGGGACTGTGAATTAAACGGTGATGTTTAACTCTTTCTGGGCCTGTAAAAGATGCCTAAAAAGAGTTAAAACAGGCACACAGTTCCCTGAACAACTTTTGGTGCCAATTGGAAGTCTTAAGTGACATCGTTTTGGGGATCCAATGGCCCCTGTGTGATTATAGGCTGTAGGACATTGATGATAGATATGAGTTATTAAGTTTTGGATTCCCTCTCTGGGTGCGGTTCTACTCTATCATACACTGTATGTTTCGGGTTCTCATCTATAGGTGTAATGGCACCACCGAGGGGCGTTGTCTTCAGCCTCTTATAAACTGATGCTTCCAGAATGTCGTTTCATCTGTGTGTTTTTTTTTTTGGTGTTTTTTTTTTTTTTTTTTTGTTTTGCAGGCTTCATTATTTATTGATCCGTCAGTTACATCATCTTGTGTTTTTAGGGTTTCTCCTTTTTGTTTTTTCAAGGACAATGTAAAAATATTAATAAAGCGAAAACCAGAAATGACTGAACGATCATGTGGGTCATGTGTTTTGTTTTTTTTTTGTTTTTTTTGTTTTGTTTTTTATTAAAATCTAGAATGTAAAATGAAACGGGAATATGGGTATCGGCAATTTGTTCTTTAAAGGGGCAGATGTCGGGAGGATGGAGTGGTGTGGGTAGCTCATTATCCCCTGCAGTGACCACTATAGCTATAATGTAAATATTGAAGCATTAATAGCGCGCATAATCAATATCTAGGTCAGGAACAAGAGTACGCCCACCCTAAATAAATAAATCAGACTAAATGTATTCAGGAGGTGGAGTACTCCAAACATAATCTACTACAAGAAATGCCAACAGAGTAGCCATGAACCACCAGTAAGGTTAAAACATGGTTTCTCCTTTGCATCGTAGGAGGACACGGGACCATGGGCGTTATACTGCTACATGGTTTATTGAAAAAAAAAAGATATAAAAATTACCATTATATGGATATGGGTCCATAAACGAGGAAAATAAATGGGGAGTATCAAAATCCAATATACAGCATGTGACACTTCCCCCTTGAGCCCACCACACTGCCCCGACGCGCGTTTCTTGTATTAGTTGTTTCGCTTATACTGTCTGTGAATGTTTTGCTGAGTTGCATTGTATATTGGATTTTGATGCACCCCATTTATTTTCCTCCTTTATGGACCCATATGCATATAATTGTAATTTTTATAATATATAGTTTTTTCAATAAACTGTTTAAACCTTATTAGTATATACATATAATGTGTTAGATGGCGTGTGTAGGTTCTCCTGTATGTCCACCATATTCCCCTTTTTTTTTTCTTTTTTTTTTTAACAAAGTGTTAATCACATTTATTGGTGAGTTTAAAAAAACTCACCAATAAATGTGATTTTAACACTTTTTTTTTTTTTACTAAAAAAAAAAAGTTTGTTTTATTCTTTATCGGATTCTCAGAAAGCTGGGTAAAATTAATATGGTCACCATTGCCCACAACTCTCAAACATTCTTAGTCATCCCCATAATACACATGGCAAGTGTTTGTTTTTTTTTGGGGGGGGGGTTTCCTCTTTTCTCCCCTTTCTTTTATGTTGCATCCTAACAGAAAGCAGAAATTCCAAACTTTTTTGGTGCATTTGTTGTGTCGAAATGCTGCAGCTTTAGGCCATGTTCACACTTCGCGGTTTTTACCGCGGATCTGCGGCGATTTTGATGCTGCGGGTCCGGAGCAGTTTCCATAGCGTTTACATTAACATGTAAACCCTATGGAAACCGCAGTGCACGTGCTGCGGGAAAAACCGCACAGAAACGCAACGGTTTACAACCCGCAGCATGTCACTTCTTTGTGCAGAATCGCAGCGATTCTGCACCCATAGAAATGCATTGAACCGCTTACTTCCCGCATGGGGCTGTGCCCACGATGCGGGAAGTAAGCGGATCATGTGCGGTTGCTACCCGGGGTGGAGGAGAGGAGACTCTCCTCCAGGCCCTGGGAACCATATTAGTGTAAAAAAAAAAAGGAATTAAAATAAAAAATGATGCTATACTCGCCTCTCAGCGCTGCACGCGGCCGTCCGGTCTGGTTGCTGTGCGAGCAGGACCTGCGGTGACGTCGTGGTCACATAACCGTGATGACGCCGCGGTCACATGACCGTGACGTCACGAAGGTCCTCCTTGGCACAGCATCTTTGGAACCGGAGCGCCGCGTGCAGCGCCGAGGAGATCCGGACATCAGAGGGTGAGTATAACCAATTTTTATTTTTACCATTACTATTGATGCTGCATATGCAGCATCAATAGTATAGGAGTAATCCCGCAGCGGAAATCGCAAAACAAACCGCGATAAATCTGCAGGGATAACCGCAGCGGTTTTGCCCTGCAGATTTATCAATTCCGCTGCGGGAGAACCCGCAGAGCACGCCGCAGAGCGTGCACATAGCCTTAGATTGTGAACATCCCCAGTGTATGTATGTATGTGTATGTGGTTTATACTGCTGGTAAATTTCCGCTGTGAATTTTCTTTTGCAGCATTTTTGTAATTTAGCACAACTTTTTGACAGTGTAGACCCATACGTGCAGTTTCAGTTGCATACGCAAGATGGCACCGCATACATGTAATTTTTTTCCCCTAGCATGTGAGAGACAGCAGCCGTCCCCAGGAGCTTACAATCCGTCAGGTATAACATTTCTCCCTTTGAATAATAGTCACTTGGACCAACAAAAACTTGCAACAAGCCAGGCAAATAGTTCCTCAGTTACTTTTGTCATTCTTTCTATTATTGAATGGTGGGAAGGGGGGTTTCTTAAGTAGCAAAAAGGGGGTACTTTAGGGTTGTTGGCCTGCTTGGGTCCACAGCAAGTAGCCATTCACTAATTATTGCTTATTGTTGAGACTGACACTTGCATTAAAACAGAAGGACAATAATAGAAAGTAATTCAACCGTGCACTTATATCTACCATTCAGGGGAGGTGGAAAGCTGGGTGACAACACCTTTTGGGTACTGTAAGAACTAGTAATCACCAGTGATCTGTTTTCTTCACTCGAGGGTAGGACACTTGTATTTTGGGTCAATAAATTAGACGTAACACCTTCCCTTTTCCCATGACCCAATTTATGGTCATACAAGGATTAAAGAGGTCCCGAGCTTACCGCATAGGTAAGCCTATTACTAATGCCAGCGGTGCCGATGGCAGGACCCGCGCCTGCAGGAAAGTCTGTAATAGCTGGGGAGGTGGGTGGCGGAGAAAATATATTTGTTTTTCATGTATAGGACAGAGCACTGATTGTACCTTCAGGTTATCCAGGGAGTGGAGCTCATTCATCCGGCTCCAGACAATGGATAAAGCTGGGGCTGAGCGATAATCCGAGAAGATCTGCGCTGCGATAAACCGTATTGTAGCACAGGTGCATGCTGGTGGGAATTGTGATACTTGTAGTGCACGCCACATGCAATGCTTTATACAAGGTGGTGTGATGAGTCTCAGATGTTGTGCGGCACATGGAGGGCCGCTGATAGATGGGTGTAGATTCACGGGACTTGAACCAAAATTTTAGTACGGCTGGTTTCACATGTCCTGATATTTCTGGTACTGGAAAAACCGGTGCTGGAGATGTCCATGTGATACATCAGTGTGCTGCATCAGTACCACACGGACAGCCGCCGCGAAGCAGCGCTACAGTAAGCGATGTTCCCCTGCTTGTGCTGAAGCCGGCTGTCATCCTTTCTCCCCTGCTCACCCGGCAGCAGTGTGACCAGGGGCGAATGAATTAAAGAAAAAAAATGATGTGGGGTTCCCCCTTTTATTTTACAACCAACCCGGCAAAACTCGCAGGTGCGGGCTGCTATTCTGAGGCTGGTAAGGGACAGCCTGATTTTTCCCACGCTATTTTCCCATTACTAATCCTATAGTTGTTAAAGAGTTAATCAAACACACCACAGTTAGAAAAAAGTATTTTAATGAAATAAAACAATACACACAGTTTTTCCATCTTTATTACTCTGCCATTCCAAGTGAAGCCCTCGCTGTCCTGGAAACAATGTCAAAAAAATAAACCAACAATATACCCATACCTGTCCAGTGTACAGTCAGTCCCACGCAGTAATCCATAGCTGGAGTATATATAGTTTACAACCGGGAGTGGTGCTAATGTGACCGTCCCAGCTGTAAGCTACTGGTGAAGGAATGAAATGCTGGGAGCGGGGCTTCAGTGACATCACCGAAGCTGCGCTCCCTGGTGTTGTGAACTCAAATGAACTCTTCAGCGTGGGAAAATCAGGCTGTCCCTTACCAGCCTGAGAATAGCAGCCGCACCTGTGAGTTTAGCCGGGTTGGCTGTAAAATATAGGGGGGACCCCACGTCGATTTCCCCCCCCCCCCTTTCCTTCTTTCATTCATTGTCCCCTGCTTGTGCTGCTGCTGGCCGAGCAGAGGACAATGGATGAAAGCCAGGTTCAGCACCACATGCAGGGGAACAGTGGCTTACAGTAGCACTGCTTCCCCCACAGCAGGACAGTGTACACTGTTCGCCGTGTGCGGGACGTGTGTCCAGGTAAAAATGGACGTGTGTGTGTGTTTTGCACATGGACACACGGTCCGTCAAAACACGCTGACATCTGCATAAACCCATTCATTTGAATGGGTCTATGTGTGTCAGTGTCTCCGGTATGTGAGAAAACTGTCACCACACATACCGGAGGCACTGATGTGTGAAAGCGGCCTCAGGTAGTGAGGTAACATCCTGAAGGTCAGGGCATAGTGGTATGAAGCCGCACCATGAGGGTGTGCCAGCGTCCTGTCGTTCAGATGGTGGTAGCGCTGCTGCTTCTCAGCTTGTACAGCTGCTCTAGCACTAAGGTATGTTCACATATGGCGGTTCTGTGGAAATTCAATTATGAGGTTGAGGAAAATAGGCAGTAAGAATGCATAAAGAATTAATGAGTCTAAAAAGCACAATAGGGCAGATAAAATAAAATCTGCGTATAATGAAGAGGGAGGGAAGTGCAGGAACATCCCTTTAACTGACCAGCATGCCACAGTTCAATGCATAATGGTCAGATCCCTGACCATCATCAGTAATCTTATACCAAGTTGTCAGGAGTTGGTAGTCGGCGATCTCCATGATATAATAGTCCAGGAAACCTCACTTTCCAGGATTTGTTTGGTGTTTGTCGCATTCCGGTTCATATTCATAAACCTCATTATGGCTTTATGCTAATCTGTATACTATCATATATATTTGTTTCCACTCCAACCCACAAAAAGGGAACAGCGTAGGGATTACAGGGCAACGTGTGGCATAACTTTCACCCGACACTAAGGGGGGGGGGGGTGCTACAAATGATAGAACATCCCCTTTAAGAGCCTTCCCCGCATGCTGTATTAATTTTTAGTGTAATTTTCCATAATCCAACCGGATGCTAAAGTGATGTCCATACAGGTCTTGGATGTCCATGAATAGAATTCCAGAAGTGCAGTCCGCGATGGCATTCGCCCAATAAAACCCAAATAGTAGATTGCCACATCCACAGGTTAGTTGATGTGCAGATTCTGGTTTGACATGTTTCAGGTTGCTCATTTTACAGTAAAAAAATAAAATACAATATATGTGTATATATGATGTATGTATGTAGATATATACACACAGTCTGTTTTCAGCTGTAGAGAGTAGCGTGACCGATCTCTCCCCCCCCCCCCCCCCCAATATCTGTCATGCAAACTGAACTTCAAACAAACTCTGAAGACTTCAACTTCACCATGAACTGTAACCTCCTCCTCAGCACAACAGGAGAGGAGCTAATCCGCTGCAGCCAAGAGGGAAGGGAGAGCGGGGAAGATGTTACCTGCACATGACCGCTGAATGTAATAGCATAATGTAAAAGGTGCTCACTAATTATATGTACAAGAATATAACTACTATAATACTGCCTCTATGTAAAAGAATATAACTACTATAATACTGCTCCTATGTACAAGAATAGAACTACTATAATACTGCCCCTATGTAAAAGAATAGAACTACTATAATACTGCTCCTATGTACAAGAATATAACTGCTATCATACTGCCCCTATGTACAAGAATATAACTACCATAATACAGCTCCTATGTACAAGAACATAACTAGTATAATACTGCCCCTATGTACAAGAATAGAACTACTATAATACTGCTCCTATGTACAAGAATATAACTACTATAATACTGCCCCTATGTACAGGAATATAACTACTATAATACTGCTCCTATGTACAAGAATAGAACTACTATAATACTGCCCCTATGTACAAGAATATAACTACTATAATACTGCTCCTATGTACAAGAATATAACTACTATAATACTGCTGCTATGTACAAGAATATAACTACTATAATACTGCCCTCTATGTACAAGAATATAACTACTATAATACAGCTCCTATGTACAAGAACATAACTAGTATAATACTGCCCCTATGTACAAGAATATAACTACTATAATACTGCTCCTATGTACAAGAATCTAACTACTATAATACTGCCCCTATGTGCAAGAATATAACTACTATAATACTGCTCCTATGTACAAGAATAGAACTACTATAATACTGCCCCTATGTACAAGAATAGAACTACTATAATACTGCCCCTATGTACAAGAATATACTATAGTGCTGCTTCTATGTACAAGAATATAACTACTATAATACTGCCCCTATGTACAGGAATATATCTACTATAATACTGCTCCTATGTACAAGAATAGAACTACTATAATACTGCCTCTATGTACAAGAATAGAACTACTATAATACTCCTATTATTATTATTTATTTATAAAGCACCATTGATTCCATGGTGCTGTACATGAGAAGGGGTTACATACAAGTTACAGATATCACTTACAGAAAACAAACTTACAATGACAGACTGATACAGAGGGGCGAGGACCCTGCCCTTGCGGGCTTACATTCTGCAGGATTAAGGGGAAGGAGACAGTAGGTTGGGGGTTGCAGGAGCTCCGGTGTTGGTGAGGCGGTAGCTTCGGTGGTGATGAGGAGGTAGCGGGGTCAGTGCAGGCTGTAGGCTTTCCTGAAGAGATGAGTTTTCAGGTTCCGTCTGAAGGATCCGAATGTGGTGGATAACCGGATTTCTTGGGGCAGAGAATTCCAGAGGATGGGGGATATTCGGGAGAAGTCTTTGAGGTGATTGGATGAGGAGCGAATAAGTGTGGAGGAGAGAAGGAGGTCTTGGGAGGACCGGAGATTACGTGAGGGAAGATAAAAGGAGATTAGTTCAGAGATATATGGAGGAGACAGGTTATGGATGGCTTTATAGGTCAGTATTAGTAATTTGAACTGGATACGCTGAGGGAATGGGAGCCAGTGAAGAGATTTGCAGAGGGGGGAAGCGGAGGAGTAGCGAGGAGAGAGATGGATTAGTCGGGCAGCAGAGTTAAGGATGGACTGGAAAGGTGCAAGGGTGTTAGCAGGGAGGCCGCAGAAAAGGATGTTGCAGTAGTCAAGGCGGGAGATGATGAGGGCATGCACAAGCATTTTAGTAGATTGAAGGTTGAGGAAAGGACAGATTCTTGAGATATTTTTGAGCTGGAGGCGACAAGAGGTGGAAAGCGCTTGGATGTGCGGTTTGAAGGACAGGGCAGAGTCGAAGGTTACTCTGAGGCAGCGGACTTCCGGTACGGGGGAAAGCATGATGTCATTGATTGCGATAGATAGGTCGGGTAAGGAAGATATGTGGGATGGAGGAAAGATGATGAGTTTGGATTTGTTCACATTGAGTTTGAGGAAGCGAGAGGAGAAGAAGGAGGATATGGCTGATAAGCACTCTGGGATTCTGGACAGCAGAGCGGTGACGTCTGGGCCAGAGAGGTAGATCTGGGTGTCATCAGCATAGAGGTGGTACTGGAATCCATGGGACTTTGAGTTGTCCTAAGCCAAGTGTATAGATTGAGAAGAGTAGGGGTCCTAGAACAGAGCCTTGGGGGACTCAAACAGAGAGAGGGTGGGATGAGGAGGTAGTGTGGGAGTGGGAGACGCTGAAAGTGCGGTTGGAAAGGTACGAGGCGATCCAGAATAGGGCGAGATCTTTGATGCCAAAGGAGGAGAGGATCTGTAGTAGGAGGCAGTGGTCAACTGTGTCAAAAGCAGAGGACAGGTCTAGAAGGAGGAGTACAGAGTATTGTCCAGTAGCTTTGGCGGTAAGTAGGTCGTTAGTGATTTTGGTCAGGGCAGTCTCAGTTGAGTGGTGGGGGCGGAAACCAGATTGCAGATTGTCGAACAACAAGTTAGATGAGAGGTGAGAGGAAAGTTCAGCGTGGACGTGCTGCTCCAGGAGTTTGGAAACGAATGGGAGCAGCGATATTGGGCGATAGCTGGACATGGCAGTTGGATCGAGGGTTGGCTTTTTAAGGATAGGCGTGATTGTGGCATGTTTGAACGCAGAAGGGAAGGTGCCAGAAGTTAGTGATAGGTTGAACAGGTGGGTTAGGGATGGGATAAGTGTGGTGGTGAGGTTGGGGAGGAGGTGGGATGGGATGGGGTCGAGCGCACAGGTGGTGAGGTGCGATTTGGAGAGGAGACAGTTAAGCCCCCGCTCAGTGATGTTGGATAGGGATGTTATGGGGTTTGGGCATTGGTCTGGTATACAAAGGGGTTGTGGTGGTTGAACAATGAAGACTTGTCTTGTTTGGTCGATCTTATTTTTAAAGTGTGTGGCAAAGTCCTCAGCAGAGATGAGGGAGGTTGGAGGGGGCAGTGGGGGGCGGAGGAGGGAGTTAAAGATTTTGAATAACTGTTTGGGGTTGCAGGATAGGGAAGATACGAGGGTTGTGAAGTAGGCCTGTTTAGAAGCGGTGAGAGCAGATTTAAAAGTGAGTGTTGCCTGTTTGAATGCAGTGAAATCGTCTTGCGAGTGTGTTTTCTTCCAACGCCGCTCCGCAACCCTGGACGCTTGCCGGAGCTTTTTAGTGGTGTTATTGTGCCAGGGTTGTCTATTGATACGTCGCACTCTGCCATGGACGAGAGGGGCAACCATGTCAATAGCTGATGCGAGAGTGGCATTGTAGAAAGCAGTGGCAGTGTCTGTGTCGTGGAGTGAGGATATGGATGCCAGTGGTAGGATGGAGTCAGAGAGTGTGTGGGCATCTAAGTGTGCAAGGTTTCTGCGGGGGGTGCGCATGTTGCTGGACACAGATGGCCGGTGAGGAGGACAGGGATGAGAAGGTGAGCAGATGGTGGTCGGATAGAGGGAGAGGGGAGGTGGTGAAGTTAGATAGAGAGCAGAGACGGGTGAATACCAGGTCTAGTGTATGCCCGTCCGTGTGGGTGGCTGCGGAGGACCATTGAGTAAGTCCAAAGGATGAGGTAAGGGACAGAAGTTTGGAGGCTGTTGACTGAAGGTTATCAATGGGAATGTTGAAGTCACCCATAATGATGGTGGGAATGTCAGGAGAGAGAAAGTGAAGAAGCCAGGTGGAGAATTGGTCAATAAAAGCAGTGGTCGGGCCTGGAGGTCGGTATATGACGGCCACTTGGAGGTTGGAGGGGGAGTAGATGCGGACAGAATGGACTTCAAAAGAGGGGAGGATAAGGGAGGGAGGAGGCGGGATTGGGTTAAGGGTGCAGTTTGAGGAAAGGAGAAGACCCACTCCTCCACCATGTTTGTTGCCGGGTCGAGGAGTGTGGGTGAGGTGGAGGCCTCCGTAACATAGCGCAGCAGGGGAGGCTGTGTCAGAGGGTGTTAGCCATGTTTCTGTGAGGCCAAGGAAGGCAAGATTGCGGGAGAGAAAAAGGTCGTGAATCACATGAAGCTTATTGCAGATTGAGCGGGCATTCCAGAGTGCTCCAGAGAGAGGGAGCAGGGGGGTGGGTGTCAGGGGCACGGGTTTTATGTTGGAAAGATTGCGGTAGTTCATATTGGATAGGGAGCGATAGGAGGGAGTAGTAATGGGAGGTATGAGATGTGGGAGTCCAGGGATGGGAGATATGTCTCCAGCAGTGAGGAGAAGCAGAGAGAGAGAGCGCAGGTGGGAGAAAGAGAGTGGCCGGCTTGTTTTATGTTCTCTTAGGACAGATTTGAGGTTGAGGAGAGGTCAGTAGGAGATGTACAAGAATATAACTACTATAATACTGCCCCTATGTACAAGAATATAACTACTATAATACTGCCCTCTATGTACAAGAATATAACTACTATAATACTGCCCCTATGTACAAGAATATAACTACTATAATACTGCCCTCTATGTACAAGAATATAACTACTATAATACTGCCCCTATGTACAAGAATATAACTACTATAATACTGCTCCTATGTACAAGAATATAACTGCTATAATACTCCCCCTATGCACAAGAATATAACTACTATAATACAGCTCCTATGTACAAGAACATAACTACTATAATACTGCTCCTATATAGAAGAATATAACTGCTATAATACTGCCCCTATGTATAGACATATAACTACTATAATACTGCTCCTATGTGCAAGAATATAACTACTATAATACTGCTCCTATGTACAAGAATATAACTATTATAATACTGCTCCTATGTGCAAGAATATAACTACTATAATACTGCTCTTATGTGCAAGAATATAACTACTATAATACTGCTCCTATATGCAAGAATATAACTACTGTAATACTGTTCCTATGTGCAAGAATACAACTACTATAATACTGCCCTCTATATACAGGAATATGACTGCTATAATACTGCCCCTATGTACAAGAATATAACTACTATAATACTGCCCTCTATATACAGGAATATAACTGCTATAATACTGCCCCTATGTACACATATAGGAATCTGAGCAGGTTACAGGTAGTTTTTTCTGTTCTCTCTTGGACTCGCTGACTGTGGAATACATTGCAGAGCAGATTAGGGCAGCTAGAATTTCTTGCCAAATATTCTTAATCCCTCCTAACTCCTGTGAGCTCCTCGGTCCGATCCTTACACTATGTGCTGCTACCCTGCGTTTTATGATTGGTATATTATGTTTTCCTTCACCCTGACATCCGCAGAGATAACAGGATAGTTCTATAATTGCACTTGCGTCACGAGACAACATATTTCTGCCACTAAATAAACGGAGCGCATTCCTCGGGTTTAGCTCTGGACATACATGAAAGCTGCAAACTCTTAATAGACGTTTGTACAGGAGCCCAACAAGAAAAATCCTTTTTCATCGGACTCCTCATGTTGTAGCTAAAGTTCTTTAAAGGGGTTTTGCCACGAGCAAAAGTTCTTTTTAATCAATAGATCTTTTAATCAACATTTTCTTTAAACACATCCAATTGTAGAACTTAATCTCATTCTAAGATCTATTGATTAAAATGAACTTTTGTTATAGAAATAAATCATTTAAAATCTCAACTTAAAGGGTTTTTTTTCACATAAGTCCCATTATAGGGAAGGACTTTCCAACTATAGAGGCTTTTGTTCCTTGATGCATACTTATGATGACTCCACATTGTTCTTGTGACTAGTGATACATTTGAGCAGCTTCACATCAATAAAGCTAGAAAGATATTGAAAACTGGAAACTGTCAACAGGGAGGACGGCTATAATTTAAAGGGGTTGTCTGGTGACTTATGTTTTGACTACCTCTTTTTACAATAGGTTATTAGTAAGGGATCACTTGGGGGTATCTTGTGTCAGACCCCCACCGATCTCATATTGATGACCAATCCGACAAATAGGTCCTCAATATGAAAGTTCTGGATAGCCCCTTTAAGTGTTTATTTCGGAAATGTCCTGACGCCACTGAGAAACCTGCACATAATTTCCAATTTATTACATGGAGCGCTCCAAATCCACTGCATAGACACTTAAAGGGTTACCCTCCATTCTTCAAAAAAAAAGGTATAATCAGACAGTACTTGTAAATACAAGCAATTCTGTAACTCGCTGCTTCTTAATAATTTCATCCGTTTTTGAGATATTAGCACTTTTATTTACGCCTCGTTGCCTTGGAGACCAGCCACCTCTGTAAGGCTGGCGTCACACTAGGCGTATGAAAATACGGTCCGTTTTTTCTGGCCGTAATACGCAGAAATGTTCCCAAAATAGTGATCCGTATGTCATCCGTAGGCAGGGTGTGGCAGTGTATTTTGTGCTTGTAAACCTCCGTATGTAATCCGTATGGCATCCGTACAGCGAGATTTTCTCGCCGGCTTGCAAAACGGACATACAATGTATCCATGGGCTGAAATGTTCATGAAAACATATATACAGTCTATATATATATATATATATATATATATATGTGTGTATATGTGTATATATATATATATATATATATATATATATTTATTTATATTTAATACAGCGCTAGATAGCAGAAAAGCAGGTAATTCAATTGCCGGCTTTTCATTTCTCCTTCACACACCTGACATGATATGAGACATGGATTACATACAGTAAACCATCTCATATCCCTTTTTTTTTTTTTTTGCATATTCCACACTAATGTTAGTAGTGTGTGTGTGCAAACTTTTGGGGCTCTAGCTGTTTAAATAAAGGGTTAAATCGCGGAAAAAACTGGCATGGGCTCTCGCACAATTTTCTCTGCCAGAGTGGGAAAGCCAGTGACTGAGGGCAGCTATTAATAGCCTAGAGAGGGTCCATGGTTATTGCCCCCCCCCTGGCTACAAACATCTGCCCCCAGCCACCCCAGAAAAGGCACATCTGTAAGATGGGCCTATTCTGGCACTTAGCCTCTCTCTTACCACTCCCGTGTAGCGGTGGGATATGGGGTAATGAAGGGTTAATGTCACCTTGCTATTGTAAGGTGACATTAAGCCAGGTTAATAATGGAGATGTGTCAATAAGACACCTAGCCATTATTAATCTAATAGTAGTAAATGGTTAATAAAACACACACACATTAGAAAAAAAGTATTTTAATGAAATAAAGAGACAGGGTGATGTAATAGTTTATTATACTCTCAATCCAATTGAAGACCCTTGTCACCTGACACAAAGTTAAAATAAAAAAACAACAATATCCCATACCTTTCGTCGTTCAGTCTTGTCCCACGCTGTAAATCCATCTGAAGGGGTTAAAGATTTTTACAGCCAGGAGCTCTGCTATTGCAGCTGCCCCTGCCTGTAAAATCTGGGGAATGAATGGAAAGCAGGGGAACGTAGCTACCTAGACTTGTAGTGCTGCGCCCCCTGCTGGCATAGCCTCATATGAACTCGAGCGTGGGAACTTTTCTGAATATTTTCCCACGCTCGAGTTCATATGAGTTTATGCCAGCAGGGGGCGCAGCACCGCAAGTCTAGGTAGCTATGTTCCCCTCTTCCATTCATTCCCCAGATTTTACAGGCAGGAGCACAGCTGCATTAGCAGAGCTCCTGCTTGTAAATTAATTTAATCCCTTCAGATGGATTTACATCATTGGACTTGACTGTAACGACGGAAGGTATGGGATATTGTTGTTTTATTATTTTAACTTTGCTTCAGGTGACAAGGGTCTTCAGTTGGATTGAGAGTATAATAAACTACTACAACACCCTGTGTCTTTATTTCATTAAAATAATTTTTCCTAATGTGTGTGTGTGTATGTTTATTAACCATTTCGTACTATTGGATTACTAATGGATAGGTGTCATAATTGACGCCTCTCCATTATTAAACTGGCTTAATGTCACCTTACAATAGCAAGGTATCATTAACCCTTCATTATCCCATATCCCACCTTTACACGGGAGTGGGAAGAGACAGGCTAAGTGCCGGAATAGGCGCATCTTACAGATGTGCCTTTTCTGGGGTGGCTGGGGGCAGATGTTTTTAGCCAGGGGGTTCCTATAACCATGGTCCCTCCCTAGGCTATTAATATCTGCCCTCAGTCACTGGCTTTCCCACTCTGGCGGAGAAAATTGCGCTGGAGCCCACGCCAATTTTTTCCGTGATTTAACTCTTTATTTAAACAGCTAGAGCCCCCAAATTTAACACACAGACACTTCTAACATTTGTAAAGAGGAATATGCAAAGAAAAAAGGGATATGAGATGGTTTACTGTATGTAATCCATGTCTCATATCCTGTCGGGTTTGTGAAGGAGAGAGGAAAAGCCGGCAATTGAATTACCTGCTTTTCTGCTATCTAGCGCTGTATTAAATATAAATAAATATATATATATATATATATATATATATATATATATATATATATATATATATATGTCTCACTGACATATATATACCTATACTATGTGTAGACATTTATTCTACCTATTCTATTCTAACCTGTCAGTGTGATTTTACTGTACACCGCGCTGAATTGCCGGCTTTTCTATAGAACACCGCTGCGTATTTCTCGCAAGTCACATGCATGGTCCGTGTGTAATCCGTATTTTTCTCGCCCCCATAAACTTTCATTGGCGGATTTTTTGCGCAATACGCTGACAAACGCAGCATGCTGCGATTTTCTACGGCCGAACAAGACCGTAAAATACTGATGCATAAAATATGGCAGATAGGAGCTGCCCCATAGAGAATCATTGTACCGTGTGCAATGTGTATTTTCTGCGCCTCTCATACGTCCGTAAAACTCGCTAGAGTGACGCCGGCCTTAGTCTGCAGAACACTCTCAGTATTACCAAGCTCTTTTCTATTGAGCCTGTAACCACTGTTCAAAAGATGCTTGGATGGCTGGACCTCATAATCTCGGACAACTGCCGCACAGTGCTTACAAACTAAACACCAGGGGTGGTCGGTCTCCTAGGCAATGAGTTGCAAAACAAAAAATGTTAATATCTCAAGAACGGATGCAAGTTTTAATAAACAGTAAATTGCAAAAGTGTTTGTGATTACAAGCTCTGTCTGATAATATCCATTTATGAAGCTGGGAATAACCCCTTTTAATTATATAATTCTAGCTGCCTGTAGCCACCACTAGGGGGAGCTGATGCATACAGATTTCTAATTAAGTTCCATGTATAGCCAGCATTCCGTAAGGCTGTAAAGACATGCTGGGAGTTGTAGTTATACAACGGCTGTAGATCACTGATCATTACAGTCACTGCACATGCCAGCACTGGTTCTTTATCAGACCACTCAGCAGTTGCCCTCTGATTTTCCATGCTCAGGCATCACATCACCATTTATGACCGGTCTCTCCATCAGACGGTGTCTCCGGGTGCCCGCCTTGGTCATTACTTGCGCTTGCAGTGACTCGCGCCCTTCATAAATGTCTCTACATTCCGTCACTTTGCAGTGTGAGAGTATTACTCCCGATTACTTCATCCACATTCTTGCTCTTCTTCCTCATGGCCGGTGATTACAACTGAACCCCTCCCTGGAGCTATTTCAGCAGACATCTATAGATTTGCATCATGCACCAACGTCCGAGACGCCTTCCTATAACATAGTGATCTGCAACATGTTACTATCCAGCTTTAAAAAAAACTACAACTCCCAGCATGCCAATACCAGCTGGAGAGCCCTGGGTTGGATTAAATTATATAACATCTTCATGTTGTACGTTGCAGAGGTTTTACCGGTTTTGGCCTTCTCTTTGCATAAAAAATACTAACTAAAGTTTAGTCACCCTCCCCAGGTCCGGCGCTGATTCTACACCTGGGGTCGACAATCAGTGAGCTGAGCGGCTCTGACATAGTAGACGGCAGCTCGCTGATGACATGGTGTCACTATTGCAGCCATACCAAAGAGACTGAAAAAGCCGCAAAGAGGTGGTGCTGGATGAGGGCGAGTACCCTGACAGCTTTTGGAGTCCATTTTATTGAAAGTGGAAAATCCCTTTAAATCATGAATTGAATCTGGGATGTATATATAATCCCATGGGGTGTGGTGTTCTGGCTCTGGTTGGCCATGGCTCTACATAGGCAGTTTGAGGTAATGAAAGGGGAATAAACCCAAGGTCCAGCAGCTGTGTAGTAACTCTGCATACGCAGCCACATCTCCACTGTAATCAATGGAGCTGACACGTCATTCTTTTTTTTTGTAAATCTGCTATACAGTTCCCAAAAAATTAGATTTTTTATTTGGTGCTATTATTTAGATTTTTACAAGGGGGTGTGGCTTCCAGGATCCTCTGGGGCGTGTCTAACCTTGTGAGCCACTCCCTTATGTAAAAAAAAAAAAAGGAATAAACAAATTACCACTAAATAAACAGGTCCATATTCTTGTCTGATAGATTTACAAAAAAATAGAATATTCACCTTGACAGAGGGAGAAAAATAAAATTTAAAAAATGCCCACATTTTACGCGATGACAGGTCTCTTTTAAAGGAGTTCCCACCCTAGGGAACAAATACCAGTGTGCAATATACTTGCAGTTAGGATTCGCCTCTGCTGGCCAGTTTGAGCAGTCACTTGCAGGCTAGCCTCTCAGTGTGTATATAGTATAGTGGAGTGGGAAACCCCTTTAAAGGGACCCTCCATCCTGGCAGAGAAAAAAATATCAGCGGAGGGGACAGCGGATGAAAAACAGAGGCCATAATGACAAATGTGTATTCACTTTTCAGTGCCAGGGTGGAAAGTTGCTTTCTGGAAACCTACCAGTGTTATTACTAATGGATTTCCTTAAAGGGAACCTGTCACCTGAATTTGGCGGGACAGGTTTGCGGTCATATGGGCGGGGTTTTCAGGTTTTTGATTCACCCTTTCCTTACCCGCTGGCTGCATGCTGGCCGTAATATTGGATTGAAGTTCATTCTCTGTCCTTCGTAGTCCACGCCTGCACAAGGCAATCTTGCCTTGCGCACGCGCAGTATGCTTTGCCCAACTGCGGGCAAAGCTGAAAAGCATTAGTGCGCATGCGCCGGCGCACTATGTCCCGGAACACAGCAAAATACTTCCGGGACATAGTGCGCCGGCGCATGCGCACTAATGCTTTTCGGCTTTGCCTGCAGTTGGGCAAAGCATACTGCGCGTGCGCAAGGCAAGATTGCCTTGCGCAGGCGTGTACTACGGAGGACACAGCATGAACTTCAATCCAATATTGCGGCCAGCATACAGCCAGCGGGTAAGGAAAGGGTGAATCAAACGCCCGAAAACCCCGCCCATATGACCGAAAACCGGTCACGCCAAATTCAGGTGACAGGTTCCCTTTAAAGGGGTTTTCCATTTTATGGAAAGTGGGCCTCAACATTCTATGATTCCTTAAATAACTAACAGAGCAGGTACTTGTCCTCACCGGGTCCGGTGCCGGCTCCCTGCGGCTGCTTGGATCTCAGTGATTTGGCTGCACATGTGACATGGTTTCGACAGTGTATATCACCTCTGCAGCCAATCACTGAGCTCAGCGGTTGTCCTGTCTATATAGAGAGCTGATCAGTATCGGGGAGCCGGAGCTGGATCCAGGGAGGATGAGTAACTGCTCTGTTTGCTATTTTAGGTATATTGGTGCATATGGGCGCCACTTTTCTTAAAGGGAAAACCCCTTTAATATAGACCTTTTCAATCAATGTGCTCATTTCTCCAATGCAGGTAAAATAAAAATAATAAATTAACTTTGGTAATGATTAAAAAATCTTCTACAGTGTCTCCAGGCTCATAGACTGCGTTATATGTCCCCTGTGAGAACCCACTAAAGACATTGGATGGATAAGTCACGTCAGGATCCTTCCTGTCCATACGCCGTTTTTCACCCTAAAACTTTTGTGTTCATATTTCTTTTTTTTTAATAGTTTTTTTTATTCTTTCTGTTTCTTGTTTTACAATATACTGAGTTAGGTACAAACTGTCATGTAGATAGTCTTCTTTAAGAGAGAGAAGTGAAAGTTCCATCATCATACCATACATTCTACCGTCACCTGAGACTTTCCCCTCGTGAACATTCCACGCCAGCAGGAAGCGATCGCATCACCTGCTGCCCGCACCTTAACCACATCACCCCTCCATTCCTCATCCTGCCGCATGTATCTCATCAATCAATAAAACAATACAGACATTTCTTAAGAAATTCATCTATTGTGTTCTCACAATTACAGGTTATTAATCAGCCTCCTGTATGTACGTAACATGGTGAATCATGAGGAATATGGGTAAATGATCAAAGACAAGGTTAATGGTCAATATTACAATAGTATTATATTTCTTATATTACTGTACATACAGGCAGTATTATAGTAGTTATATTCTTGTACATGGGAGCAGTATTATAGTAGTTATATTCTTGTACATGGGAGCAGTATTATAGTAGTTATATTCTTGTACATGGGAGCAGTATTATAGCAGTTATATTCTTGTACATAAGGGCAGTATTATAGTAGTTATATTCTTGTACATAGGAGCAGTATTATAGTAGTTATATTCTTGTACATAGGGGGCAGTATTATAGTAGTTATATTCTTGTACATAGGGGGCAGTGTTATAGTAGTTATATTATTGTACATAGGAGCAGTATTATAGTAGTTATATTCTTGTACATAGGAGCAATATTATAGTAGTTATATTCTTGTACATAGGGGTAGTATTATAGTAGTTATATTCTTGTACATAGGAGCAGTATTATAGTAGTTATATTCTTGTACATAGGAGCAGTATTATAGTAGTTATATTCTTGTACATAGGGGGCAGTATTATAGTAGTTATATTCTTGTACATAGGAGCAGTATTATAGTAGTTATATTCTTGTACATACAGGCAGTATTATAGTAGTTATATTCTTGTACATAAAGGCAGTATTATAGTAGTTATATTCTTGTACATAGGAGCAGTATTATAGTAGTTATATTCTTGTACATGGGAGCAGTATTATAGTAGTTATATTCTTGTACATGGGAGCAGTATTATAGTAGTTATATTCTTGTACATAAGGGCAGTATTATAGTAGTTATATTCTTGTACATAGGAGCAGTATTATAGTAGTTATATTCTTGTACATAGGGGGCAGTATTATAGTAGTTATATTCTTGTACATAGGGGGCAGTGTTATAGTAGTTATATTATTGTACATAGGAGCAGTATTATAGTAGTTATATTCTTGTACATAGGAGCAATATTATAGTAGTTATATTCTTGTACATAGGGGTAGTATTATAGTAGTTATATTCTTGTACATAGGAGCAGTATTATAGTAGTTATATTCTTGTACATAGGAGCAGTATTATAGTAGTTATATTCTTGTACATAGGGGGCAGTATTATAGTAGTTATATTCTTGTACATAGGAGCAGTATTATAGTAGTTATATTCTTGTACATACAGGCAGTATTATAGTAGTTATATTCTTGTACATAAAGGCAGTATTATAGTAGTTATATTCTTGTACATAGGAGCAGTATTATAGTAGTTATATTCTTGTACATAGGGGGCAGTATTATAGTAGTTATATTCTTGTACATAGGAGCAGTATTATAGTAGTTATATTCTTGTACATACAGGCAGTATTATAGTAGTTATATTCTTGTACATAAAGGCAGTATTATAGTAGTTATATTCTTGTACATAGGAGCAGTATTATAGTAGTTATATTCTTGTACATGGGAGCAGTATTATAGTAGTTATATTCATGTACATAGGAGCAGTATTATAGTAGTTATATTCTTGTACATGGGAGCAGTATTATAGTAGTTATATTCTTGCACATGGGAGCAGTATTATAGTAGTTATATTCTTGTACATAGGGGCAGTATTATAGTAGTTATATTCTTGTACATAGGGGCAGTATCATAGTAGTTATATTATTGTACATAGGGGCAGTATTATAGTAGTTATATTTTTGTACATAGGAACATATTATAGTAGTTATATTCTTGTACATAGGGGCAGTATTATAGTAGTTATATTCTTGCATATAGGAGCAGTATTATAGTAGGTATATTCTTGTATATAGGAGCAGTATTATAGTAGTTATATTCTTGTACATAGGGGCAGTATTATAGTAGTTATATTTTTGTACATAGGAGCAGTATTATAGTAGTTATAGTCTTGTACATAGGGGCAGTATTATAGTAGTTATATTTTTGTACATAGGTGCAGTATTATAGTAGTTATATTCTTGTACATAGGGGCAGTATTATAGTAGTTATATTCTTGTACATGGGGCAGTATTACAGTAGTTATATTCTTGTACATGGGAGCAGTATTATAGTAGTTACATTCTTGTATATGGGGCAGTATTATAGTAGTTATATTCTTGTACATAGGAGCAGTATTATAGTAGTTATATTCTTGTACATGGGAGCAGTATTATAGCAGTTATATTCTACATAAGAGCAGTACTTTTTTATGCCGGAAATTATTTTTTTTACTTCTATCTTCCACTGAATAATCCAGTAATCACAGCATGACACCTGTATATAGTTGCGCATATAACGCTTGCCGTTTAGCGTAAACACAGGTAAACATCCGCTCAGACTGTTTGTATCAACACGACGTCACGAGTGATTCAGTCCTTAGGAACAGATTTTATGTAGACCTCATTCCTTGCAATTCCAGCGTACTTATAACAAACAGTGGAGGGTCCTGTGTCCGGCTAATAAAGTTTTGGTTGTTAGAATTTAGTCATTTCCTGAAAATTGATGAAATATCTTCAAAGTGACACAATGAAGACATTTTATTATGAGAATGTGTCATACGATTCATTGGTCTTAACAAATTGATGTTTTTGACCAGGGTGTATATGGAAGAAAAGGAATGTGGCAACCATGGGGTCATCTTGTTCCCAAAAATGCCAGTATTATAAATTTAAGTGAACACTAAGCAAGAAAAGAATGTTAGACCCGATTCATTATTGTATTTGTTCTTTCTTTTTGTCTCGTTTTTGGTGGGGTTTTTTGCCTATTTTTTTGTAATTTGGGCCATATTCTTCTTCTGATTTGCTTCGTTTTAACGTCTACTTGATGTGTTCTTTTTTATGTTTGTCATTGTAGGCGGTGTTTGGGGTTTCCAGATGATTTCGGCCGATTCATCAATTACAACTTTTTAAAAAGACGTACATTTTTTGAAAAATTTGGAGCAAAAACATCAACATAAACCACAAGACAAAAATGAAAAGTGACTTAAAAAAGGTATGAGTGATCCCAAAAAAAAGAATCTGTAGGCTGGATACATTGTAGCTAACCATCAGGTGTAAGAAATATTAAGTTAGTAGAGATTTTCAGCTTCAAGATGTAAAACAAAAATGTTCATATTCACTGAGAAGAAGCAGAAGTCTTGTACGTTGTGAAAAATGAAAGCAAAAAGTTTGACAAAATAGTTAAGCTTTTCTTTGTATGAGTCATCTTTATTTTTTTTTGCTCTGGAAAGTCCCTTTAAATAAAATTGCCACCTACAAAAAAAAGTTCCTGAAAGTTTCTTAACCCCTTAAGGATTGGGTCTTATTTTTGTTTTTGCTCTCTCATTTTTCCTTCCCCTACTTCCAAGACCGTTGACTTTTTTGTTAATATCACAATAGAGGTACAAGGGCTTGTTTTTTGCAAGAAAAGTTGTACTTTAAAAATAAATAAATAAATTTAAAAAAAATACGCAGTGTTGTGATATGGTGAAAGACACAATTCCAACATTCTCTTTTGTGTCAGCGCGCTTACAGCGATACCAAAACTTGTATAGGTTTTTTATTCATATTTTAGGGGCTAAACGTACGGGGTTAAACAGTTTTATATGTTTATAGATTTGACTTTTATGGACACAACTTTTACATTTCTTTTTTAATTGGTGATTAGAATTGTAATATTTTTAAATATTTATTAATGATGAAACTTAATTTTTTTATAATTATTTTAGTAGTTGAAAAAAAAAAACTTCTGAACTTTTGTAAAAACCAAAGAAAAAAATTGCTGTCACCATTTTCTCAGACGCATAATCTATTTATTTTTTCCCCACCAACAAAGATGTGCTAGAGCTTGTTTTTTTTTGCCAGGAAAACTATAGTTTTCATTGAATACATTTTGGGGTGCATATTGTTTTTATAGCTTTTCATTATATTTTTTCTGGTGCATGGGCAGGGAATTTTCCACATGCAAAAAACAGCAATTCTGGTGTTCCCATCTTTATTTTTTTTTTCAGAACTTTATATGTAGGTTAAAAAGCTTGTCCACTACTTTAACAGTAGGATAAGTCATCAATTTCTGTTAATCAAGAAAAGAGAAATCTAAATTAAATCAATATTTGGTGTGATCGGCATTTGCCTTCATCAGTTCTCTGCACAGTTTTTTGAAGGATGTCAGCAGAGAGGTTGTTCCAAACATCTTGGAGACCTGACCCCAGATCTTCTGTGTATGAGGCTTGTGCGGATCCTTCTGTCTCTTCCTGTGATCCCAGACAGACTGGATGATGTGAGATCAGGGCTCTGCGGGGGCCGGATCATCACTTCCAGGACTCCTTGTTCTTTATGCTAAAGATAGTTCTTCTTGACATTGGCTGGACGGTTGAGGTCCATTATATAACACTATCAAGGGAGGCGTCTGATTGGCTCCAAACATTTTGCAACAGGACAATGACTCCCAATATCCAGCCAATGTCATTAAGAACGATATTCATTGTAAAGCAGAACGAGGAGTCCTGGAAGTGATGATCCGGCCCCCGCAGAGCCATGATCTCACATCATCCCGTCTGTCTGGGATCACAGGAAGAGACAGAAGGATCCGCACAACCCTCATACACAGAAGGTCTGGGGTTAGGTCTCCAAGATGTTTGGCATAACCTCCCAGTGAAGTTTCTCTGAAAACCATGTAATGATGAACTGATGATGGCAATTGGATCAGTGTGGGGACCATCATCGATTACCAAGTCCTCACCTATCCTGTGGATGGGAGATAATTACCAACATTGAACTAACCCTTTATATGTCAGTCTTCACTGCAATTCTGGCATTCTATTCACAGATCTGTAAATTCAGAATTTGTCCCCTTCATCTAAATCTTGTGGGCATGATATTTCTGCTGTACCTCCTGGGCCACATGGATCTTTAATACCACCACAAGTCCTCTGTATATGCCCTTACCTCCCTTTGGAACAATGGTTTAGATTGATGTTGTAATCAGTTTTGCTGCATGGATACAATGTATCATGATGTAACGCTGACAAAGTGTCAGAGGAATGTAACTTTGATAGCTGAAGCGTAACAATTCAGTGATTAATGGACATTATTGGCAGGAATTGTTGAGAGAGGGTTTGATCATTGCAGGTTGGATTTTTCATTATAAAGCATGAGATTCTGTGATCTTCTCTGTCTTTTCTTTTCTAAATTTCTACCTCCTAAATACATTTATTGGCTGACAACAAATGTGAATATTTTATTATTTTATTGCTCAGAAGGCTGATTGACACAATAAATAAAGGGGTAATTTGCCATCTATAGCTTTTTTTTATGACAAACTGAATCTGGGATCTCAGATTTTCTGAAAAGGGACAACTCTGGCATTGAATAAGCTTTGCAGAGGTCAGAGCTCAATTTTTCTGATATAAAAATATAATATTTTGTCTGCCTCCACCCTCCACTAGAGGGAGCTTAGGAGCTTAATGCATACTTTATTATTGAATCAATGGTGTGAGCAGTGCGCTCCCCCTAGTGGTGACTGATGCAAGCGGTTAATATTAACATTTAATTACTGTAATTTAAAAAAAAAACTTTCTTCACTTATGAGCCACTTTTTCTCCTCCCCCTGCATCCTGAATTCGTTATTCCCTATGAGAAACTGCTAAAATTAGTCTTGATTAAGACAAGATGGACTGCTGGTTTATGGAGAAATTAGATTACAGCTGCCTATTGAAGTTTATGGAAACGGGAGGGAAGAACAGAGTGAGAATCAGAGAGACATAGAGACCTGTGCTGCTGGTTTCTAGTAAGGGTTTTATCTCACCTTAGCACTGGATTCACTACACTACTCAGAACTGCTGTATGATGTCCTCCAGATAGAAATAGGAAAGCAGGAGTCCCTTATGTCTCTGTGTGATGGGTATGGGAGACATCATAGCAGATAGTCACTACCCACTAGCTGAGAGACAACTGTTTATATTTTAATAGACAAAATGACAACTTTAAAGGGGGCTTTCTCTTTAAGAAGAGTGGCCCCCAAACAGTTTTTTGCGTGGTGTGTCTGAGTCTCCACTCAATGACTTCACTGATTTTGCACCTGTTGTGCGGAGCCTCAGTCCATGAGCTGCACAGAGCAGATCAGTGCAGCGAGGGAACAATGGCGAGGTGATAGTTATTTTGTAATTATTGTCAGTACTTCTGGGGGCTTCACACTGTGTGCGAGAGCAGTGGATTCTAAGATACTCTGTGTGGGGGGCTTTAGGGGCCATGATACTTTGTATAGGAATGTTATACTATTAGGGGTGCTGAATGTTAAGATACTGTATATAGGGGGCCATCATGCTGTGTGAGTGGGGGAACTGTAGGGTCATCATATTATATGAGGGGCATCATGGTGTGTGGGGGAACTGTATGGGCATTATATTATATGAGGGGCTTCGTGGTGTGTGTTGGAACTATGTTGACATCATACTGTGTTGGGGACACTGTAGGGTCATCATGGTTTGTTAGGGGCACTGTAGGGTCATCATACTGTGTTGGGGGCCCTGTAGGGTCATTATACTGTGTTGGGGCACTGTAGGGTCATCATACTGTGTTGGGACACTGTAGGGTCATACTGTGTTGGGGGCACTGTAGGGTTATAATACTGTGTTGGGGTAGTATAGGGTCATCATACTGTGTTGAGGGTAGTGTAGGATCATCATACTGTGGGGGCACTGTAGGGTCATCATACTGTGTTGGGGGTAGTGTAGGATCATCATACTGTGTTGGGGGTAGTGTAGGGTCATCATACTGTGTTGGGGCTAGTGTAGGATCATCATACTGTGTTGGGGCACTGTAGGGTCATCATACTGTGTTGGGGGTAGTGTAGGATCATCATACTGTGTTGGGGGTAGGGTAGGATCATCATACTGTGTTGGGGGTATTGTAGGATCATTATACTGTGTTGGGGGTAGTGTAGGGTCATCATACTGTGTTGGGGGTAGTGTAGGGTCATCATACTGTGTTAGGGGTAGTCTAGGGTCATCATACTGTGTTGAGGGCACTGTAGGGTCATCATACTGTGTTGGGAGTAGTGTAGGGTCATCATACTGTGTTGGGGCACTGTATGATCATCATACTGTGTTGGGGGCACTGTAGGGTCATCATACTGTGTTTGTGGGGATACTGTTGAGGCAAATTGATTGGGTAAATGTACTTTGGGGGTATCCTGCTGTGAGGCATTTTGGGGGTCATGGATGTATAAAACCGGTATAAAAGCAAAAGTTGAGAGCTGGCACAGAGCGAGTACCTGCTCTGTTGGTTATTTTATAGGCATAACGATGTTTGGGGACCACTTTTCCTACAAACCTCCTATAAATATCTCAGGTGGCCTATGACGGATGCACTGCAGATACTAATCCTACAGGCTTGTAGGCTGAAATGATGACCGGAAAACAAAGGCTGCAGTGTTGGACGAAGATTGTTCCCCATTTTTGGCTGTGGAGTAACTTTAAGCTTCTGGGGTGCAATGGAAAATCTTAAGACTGATGTCCATTTGTTATTTATGGTGTGATATTGGGGCCATTGGGCCCCTTCAGGCTCCCGAGCACAGAAGTTACTTATATGACTCAGTGCAGCTTTTTTCCCCCGTTCCTGCCCCGAGGACGGATTGGTTTAGTTTCCCCTCCGACAGATAGGGACAGATCCTAAGTTTCTGTTGAAATCGATTCCATAGAAACCAGCCTTTTATTTGACATGTTCCCTATGGCCATATATTCGCGGTGAATTGTTTGGAGAAGTGATTCAGCCGCGTCTCCATGACTGAGGATATATTTTCCAGTGTTAGAGGGCGATGACTCACCCTACAGGCAGCCGATGTCCGCCCCGGATAATTATTCTCTGCAGAATCAAAGGAGTCACTGTACACACAGGCTGCGAGAAGTCTGCCAAGGAAGCCGATCACTAATTAAATAGGAAATCTAGGTCTGAAGTCCATCAAACCCCTGATAAATGTAAAAGCCCCTTATGTCAACTTATTATCAATATGTTCTACGCTTCCATTGGGGAATAGTACGTCCTCCATCATAGACCCCAATCAGCTTCCCTAAACGCCTGATCAGAAAAGCTATGGGGTCATGACACTCGTTTATTGCCCATCAGGATGCTAAGAAATCTACGTCGCGACCATAAAAAGCCTGGCAATAGGTTGTCACCAGGATAGGAAAGTTTTCATACCCTCCAAAAATGGTGAAGCTGTAGGCAAATCTCTTGTGCACCCCATATATTCGGCTCTCCCTATCTAGAGGTGTGTAGGTGACATTCAGTGCAGGAATGGTGCCCAACTGTGGACACCAGCAAGGGGAAGCTATATAAGCGTAATGTCCAGTGTGAACATGCTCCTAAACACTGCATGTATATCAACTTATACTCCAGTTCATTTTTGCGGGGTTAAATTTAGGTTTTTGCACTCAGTTCCACAAGGGTGCGGCCATCCCTTTCTTTGAGCTGGACATTGCATTTACATAGCATGGCTGGGTGTCCATAGTTGGATCCCGCTCCTGCTCGGCCATTACTCACATTGAGGTCAATTTTTTACACATGGTAAGGTTTTAATACTAGAGGATGGGACATCTGGACTGGGTACACCTTGGCGCTGGTGGGATGGCTTTTACGCTTTAAATGGTCTAAAACATTGTACTACGTACCCTATGCTATTTATATAGACTTTTGCATGGGTATATGTTCAATTTGTTCCTATGTTAGGTTTTCTCTGTTTTATGGCCACAGTGTGAACAAGCTCCTACAAATTGCATGTATACCAACTCATACTCCAGTTAATCTTTTTGGCTTTTCCAATGGACTATAGTCTATAATTTCCGTATTTTTCGGACCATAAGACACACTTATTCCCCCAGAATTTGGGGGGAAAATGGGGGTGCGTCTTATGGTCGGGATGCACTTATCAGGAGACACATCCCAGGCTGATGCGCAGCAGTTTGGCAAATGATCGGTGGTGCGGGGGCTGCGCTGGCATTTTGTGCTGCACCACCGATCATCTGCCAAACTGCCGCGCATCAGCATGGGATGGATGTGTGGGGGCTTTCCCAAAATGGCGGAGCCCCCGCAGCACCGAGCCTGCTGCACCAGCCTGGGATGAGCCAGACCACCTGATACCATCTAAGACTCTGCTCCACTAGTGCTCCCTATCACACCCTACCCCCCAGGTAAGCTGAATAATTCGGACTACCCTCATTTGACGCATTCATTTTTTTCCCTATTTTTCTTCTGAAAATTTGGGATGCGTCTTATGGTCCGGAGCGTCTTATAGTCCAATAAACAAGATATTTTAGGAAGGTCTGTTTACACTATGCTTAGGAAAAAATGGGATGAAGCTTTAAAACTGTTGCAGCAAACCACTCGCCGATGTGCATTAATCACTGCAAATTGTAAATAGGTCACATTAGTCTCCTGAGAGGTGCTGTCCCTTTAAGCAAGCGATCAGCATCAATTCCAGGGGTCAGGCTTCCATCATTGCTATGCATTTTAAGCCCTAGATAACCTCTTCAATGAAATTGATGAACCATCCTCAGCATCACCACGGATCAGCCATTAACCGCTCCGGCAGTAGGTGTTAAAATAATCACATTGTCTGCAAAGGTGGTGAAACGCACGTCGAGATGCGGTCATAGACCACATATCCTACACAATATGGCCTCAGGTAATTTACTGTTCATCTTAGTATCATACTTTGTCTGTATGTGTTTGTTTAATCTAATTATTTTATCACCAGTATTCAAGATACCTGTGCAAATGCAGTGTTTACCGTGAGCCTATCTACCTCTCTATGAACACCTATATCAGCCCTTATATTTACTATTTACTGCTCTACATTTACATGCTGTTTATAGGGATTCATATTACCATATAAGTATTTATTCAATCAGGATATGTAGGTCCGATGCTCTTTTGCTCCAGCACAACATGTAGTGGCCACTGCCAGATACTGCAGATTAGATCCTCGAATGATAAGAATAGGTCATCAATATTGTCATAATGGAAAAACCCTTTAAGCCCATTTCATTGCACTATGGAATGTCCCTAAAACTGTCAGAGCACAGGCCTATTTATACACATTTTAAAGAAACTGCTCCCTTTTGTTTCCCTGTTTCCTTTTCATGCAAAAAAATCAAAAATTTTAGCAAGTGTGTAGCAGGAATTCAGTTTTGCTTTGTACGGTTTAAGTTTAGGATGCCAGATGGGGAGGCTGTGCTGGAGCTACTAAAGGGGCTGTCCAGGTTTCTGATACTGATGACCCATCCGTAGGATTAGTCATCAATAACAGATCGATGGGGGTCCGACACCTGACCACCGATCAACTGTTTTTAGTTCCAATGGCAGATGGATGTACAAGTTTCTATGTTCTGTAATTTTCTTCATGCTTCTCTACGACCCTCACTAACATTGAGTACTACTCACCCCCACTTGCTGTCTAGCTATAAGGCACGTGTTTCTGTGATCTTCTCAGCGTCTCCTCCTCTGCCTCTCTGTACCATCTGTGTGTGTCTGACCTCTCCTGTAAGGAACCTCCTGCCTTTTGTGCTCTCGGGATGTTAATTTTTCCCGGTGAACCAACCATGCCACCAAAAACTCAGTGCACATTAACATTAAGGACATAGTGCCAAATCCTCTCTTCTATTGCTAGTGCTACTTCAGACATCTTCTATGAGACATTTCTTGGGCATGTAATCAGCAGTGAGATGTTATCTCTTACTCTCATCACTTATATGACACATCACGTGTAATCAAAGCTGCAGTTTGCAAATGTCACCGCTGTATCTATCCTAGCAGCAGGCGGAACGAAGCACAATGTAGCATAAAATAAAAGCACATGCAAAATAATAGCAAACGCATAGCAAAAAGTAAAATTTCTGAAACTGCATGGTATCTCCACCGCAACAGGGTCAAAGTTGACCCAGAATAACACAATAACTAAATGGCATATCCGTTCAGAACATCACTGTCATGATACAGTCCGGGGTTTGTTTCTGATTATTCTCTCCCCGGGATGGTCATGTGGGGGTTAATCTTCCTTGCCTCATTTTGGAATCTCTCTGGCTGTTTCAGTCTGCTGTTACATGCAATCTGTATCAGTTATTGTTCCTGTCTCTGATTTGAGCAGCTGACCCCGTTATACCCTGATTTAGCCTCTGCCCGTTTACCTAGGTCCCGTTCCTGTTTTCCCCTCTGACTTCGCTTGTTGTAGTACTTGCTCTCTGTGTTGTGACCCCTTGGTATTTGACTTGGCTTTGTCCTCTGACCTGTTTGACTGTCTTGTGTCTCTGGCTTTCCTGCTCCCGATCGGCTCTGACTTCTTTGGCTTGTTTCTGACCCTTGTGACCTCTGGTACTTCGTTCCTTCTCTGTTGCTGACCCGGCTTTTTCTGACTACTCTTTCGCCACCTAGTGCCTGCTGCTCTCTGATTTCACTGTGAGTATATCTGCTTTACTTCACCTGCACTACCTGGTGGAGGTTGTGTGCTACTGCGCTGCAGCAGGCATAACAATCACAGTGGCAGTTAAGTGCATAACAGGAGCAAAATGAGGTGTCTCTAATCTTAATTTGTTTTGGGACACTCTAAAGGCATATTTAAGGGGATGTCTGTCCTCCACAATTTCCTACATAAAAAGGGTGACGGCAGGAGAGGATGATGAGATGGAGCGGCGGCTGAGGGATTCGGAGGCCGCCTATGTAACCAATCAAACCAGTGGCAACAGGGTGGAATGGCTTACTTCCCAAAGATTATACACCCAACATATAGATACATAAATCGAAATGTAAACTATTCTTTACCCGTCAATCCTATTTTGAACTGGGGAATCAGGCTAGTACACTTCTAGCCTTTTTAGTACGCCAGCATAATACCTCTAATACAGTACTATAGATTCGAGCACTTGATGGTTCGTTGGTATCCTCTACTGAGGAGATTCTTCTGTGTTTTCGTAATTACTATAAGTCATTGTACAAATCTGGTAGTGGTCTTGGTGTCCCTGAATGTATAGATTATTTATCGGACATAGCATTCCCCTCACTGAGTCCAACCCAGCAAGCTTTTATGGAAGCCGAGTTTACTCTGGAGGAAGTGGAACATGCTATAATAGACATGGCCACCGGGAAGGCCCCTGGACCCGACGGGTTTCCCGCTGAGTTCTATAAAAAATATCGAAGCCACCTGGCACCACTTTTACTGAAGGTACTCTGGAGTATATGGGAGGGAGAATTTATGCCTGAAACATTTTACGATGCAAATATTATTGTACTTAAGAAGGAGGGAAAGGATCCCTTGGAGTGTGGATCGTATAGCCCCATATCATTGCTGAACGTAGATTATAAGATCTTCACTAAAATCTTGGCTACTAGACTAAATACGATCATACTAGACCTTATACACCTAGATCAAACTGGCTTTATGCCCGGGAAAAGTACCTCCATCAATATTAGGCGGGTCCAATCAGTGATTCAATATAGCTCTCTAGAATTGGAAAAGCGAAAGCGTTTGACTTCCTCGAGTGGCCTTTCCTGTCCGCATGTCTACAGAAATACGGTTTTGGGGACAAATTTATTAGAGGGATAGATACGCTATATAGGAATCCTAGGGCACCGGTAATTGTGAATAACTCTATCTCTGATTCTTTTACCTTGCACAGGGGAACCCGACAAGGATGTCCTTTGTCCCCGGCTCTCTTTGCCCTCGCGATAGAAGCTTTAGCAATAAGCATAAGGTCCTCCACAGATATTAAGGGAATAAATATTGCAGATCGTGTGGATACCATCGGTTTTTATGCCGATGACATGATCATATTTATGGATAAAATAGAAGAAACACTACCACAAGTAATAACGACCATTGGTAAATTTAGTAAATTCTCCGGTCTTTATATAAATTGGGACAAGTCTGCCCTGATGCCTCTATCTCATGCTCCGATGCCTTGTCTCGAAAATCTCTCGTCACTACCTGTAGTTTCCAATTTCAAATATTTAGGTATCCATATGTCTCAATATAGTCGGCTGGACCTACAACTTAACATCTATCCACTATTAGACCTGGTCAAATCTAAATTTATAACCTGGAGCAAACTCCCTCTCTCCGTTGCAGGCCGCATTAATCTAATTAAAATGATACTGCTCCCCAAACTTAATTATTGTCTCCAACATAGTGTTGTGCCAATACCCAAGTCTTTCTTTGCAAATTTAAACTCCCTAACCACATCCTTTATATTTGGGAAAACCAGACCCAAACATAAACTATCTACTCTGCAGAGACCGAAAAGGGGGGGTGGGGCGGCCCTACCAGATTTTTATCTATACTATCTTGCCGGGCAGGCTAAGACATTAAGCAGATGGATGCCTAATAACTCCCTACCTAATTCAGAGAGTCATCTAATCCATTCTGCCCGGATTGATTGTCCATTAGGATTTTTGGAAATAGAGAAAGTCAATGCTCCCCGTTTGCTGCCTTTACTTCGACTGGCGAGATTAATATGGAGACAAATCAAAAAAGTTATTAAATTTGCAGATATAATAGCCGAAATGCCACTATGGCATAAGAGTTATTTCTCAGAATTACTGAATCACCCATCTACTGAGTTCTGGATCTCATGTGGTGTTCTTTCGGTGGGCAATGTACACGACCAGGGTTTTTTTGTATCCTTCGAACAATTACGAGATACCTACAATAACCCAAGATCTCAATTCTTCCGTTATTTACAGCTTAGGTCAGCTTTCCAATCGCATATGCGAAATGTGGGTGCAGGTCAAGCGATCTCATCTCTACCTCTGATAGGCATTCTCAAATCACAGGGACTCATTTCCTCTTTATATACGTCCCTATTATCCGTGGAAGATGGGTCTACTATTACCTCTCTCAAAAGGAAGTGGGAGGGACTTCTTCCTGATACACTGGGAGAGGAATGGGAAGATATTCTAGAGTCTCCAACTAAAGTCTCTCCTTCAGTTAATAACAGGATGACCCAGCTATATATTATATATCAGACTTATTTGAACCCAACACGACTCTTTAAAATGGGCCGCCTACATTCTTCAGATTGCTTACGATGTCACACGCGTGATGCAGATTTTATCCATATGATCTGGAGGTGCCCGGTAATATTTCACTATTGGAAAGAGGTCACGACATTATTAACATCTTTATTGTCAATCCCTGTCCCACTTGAGCCATTGACCTGCTTATTCGGGGTGTGGGATACAGAGGCCTGGGATCACCATACTGGGATCTTTCTTTGAGAGACGCTCTTCTTAGCACGGAAGGTACTGCCGTTAAGGTGGATGGGTGGTTCCTCCCCGTCTCTCAGAACTTGGATTGACTTGGTGAACTCGGTCATCCCATTTGAAAGAACACTGTACCAAAATAGAGGATGCCCAGGTAAATTCGAAAAAATCTGGGGTAGATGGAACTCCTCTTATCATACTCTGTAGTCCACGCTGATTAGATACATGCACAGGAAGACGGGCTTGTGGTTTTGGGACATCACTTGTGGAGTAGGATTTAAATCTGTTTTTCCTTTTGGCGACTTACTATTAAGGGTTAAAGTTGTATAGTAGGCATTTTATAGATAATAGTGATTCAAGATGCACAGTTTATTACCCCTGTAAAATTTGGATATGATGATATTCTGTAATTATTTGTATCCGGTGGTATAATTGATAATGATAAATGCAAATGTGTGCATTGTTTGTTTATTCTGGAATTAATAAACGAATTTAAAAAAAAAAAGAGGTGTCTCTCCTTATTTTTGTAGGAGGGTGGAGGGTTCATTTTTCAACCCTCAGTGTTTCGTAATAAATGTTGCATTGGGTCCCAAGTGCTTTAGTTACTCCCTTAAATTTGAAGAATCACAAAAATGGAAGCTCCCTTTAATTTTACCCCAAAATGTAAAGTTTATGTACTGCAGGCTCAGGGCGTGGGTCGTGTGTTCCTGCATACTTGCAGTCTTAGCCGTCCCAACTATTTGTGTGCAGAACAGATAAATGGAAGGGAAACTATTTTCTGTGGCCACAAGTATGCCACTTGCGGTTTGTACATGATGTGACAGTGAGCAGTGAGCCTGACGGACAAATCCTGTATTGTGCTGTCACCGCGACTTCATCGGCTAAAGTGAACAATCGCTGTGCTCCAGGAAGAGGACAATCCCACATCCTGGATAAACATTTGTCAGCATTTGTCTCTACACCTACAGAAAACAATTAAAAGCTCAGTTTTCATCACAATGTAATGCTGAGATGGATGCGAGGCTGAAGGATGAATTATCAAGCACGAGGGGGGTCCACCACTGAGACGTGACCACATTCCTTCAAATCACGAGAATCTCCAAAGCAAGGCTATATTAGTGCTGTCAACCTCAAAAGGCAAAGGTGGGGGGGTATGAAACCAATGATTGGATGAATAATATGGTGAGACAGAGGATCCTTGAACTATCAAATGTTATAAAAGTTAGAAATGCTGTGGTCTGACAGCTGAGACTCCCACTGGTCTAATGAACAAGTGCTGCCCAGTCCTAACAAAGACCCTAAAATGTTTGGCCACCTCTGCACTGAAAATTGTAGCTGAATTTAGTGGGCCTACTTCTACTATAATAATCCCTCTATGTACCAAAATAATGCTACAACAATACTGCCTCTATCTACAAGAATATAACTACTACTAGATGGTGGCCCGATTCTAACGCATCGGGTATTGTAGTATATGCATGTCCACGTAGTATATTGCCCAGCCACGTAGTATATTGGCCAGCCAAGTAGTATATTGCCCAGCCACGTAGTACATTGCCCAGTCACGTAGCATATTGCCCAGCCACGTAGTATATTTCCCAGCCACGAAGTATATTGCCCAGCCACGTAGTATAATGCTCCATGCTGTTATGGCCCCATAGATGCCCCATATAATGCTCCATGCAGTAATGGCCCCATAGATGCCCCATATAATGCTCCATGCACTTCTTTATAGCCCCATAGATGCCCCATATAATGCTCCATGCAGTTAAGGCCCCATAGATGCTCCATATAATGCTCCATGCAGTAATGGCCCCATAGATGCCCCATATAATGCTCCATGCACTTCTTTATAGCCCCATAGATGCCCCATATAATGCTCCATGCAGTTAAGGCCCCATAGATGCTCCATATAATGCTCCATGCAGTAATGGCCCCATAGATGCCCCATATAATGCTCCATGCACTTCTTTATAGCCCCATAGATGCCCCATATAATGCTCCATGCAGTTAAGGCCCCATAGATGCTCCATATAATGCTCCATGCAGTTATGGCCCCATAGATGCTCCATATAATGCTCCATGCAGTTATGGCCCCATAGATGCTCCATATAATGCTCAATGCAGTTATGGCCCCATAGATGGTCCATATAATGCTCCATGCAGTTATGGCCCCATAGATGTACCATATATTGCTCCATGCAGGTATGGCCCCATAGATGCCCCATATAATGCTCCATGCAGTACTTTATAGCCCCATAGATGCCCCATATAATGCTCCATGCAGTTAAGGCCCCATAGATGCTCCATATAATGCTCCATGCAGTTATGGCCCCATAGATGCCCCATATAATGCTCCATGCAGTTATGGCCCCATAGATGCCCCATATAATGCTCCATGCAGTTATGGCCCCATAGATGCCCCATATAATGCTCCATGCAGTTATGGCCCCATAGATGCCCCATATAATGCTCCATACAGTTATGGCCCCATAGATGCTCCATATAATGCTCCATGCAGTTATGGTCCCATAGATGCTTCATATAATGCCCCATGCAGTTATAACCCCATAGATGCCCCATATAATGCTCCATGCAGTTATGGCCCTATAGATGCCCCATATAATGCTCCATGCAGTTATGGCCCCATAGATGCCCAATATAATGCTCCATGCAGTTATGGCCCCATAGATGCTCCATATAATGCTCCATGCAGTTCTTTATGGCCCTATAGATGCTCCATACAGCATTGTGCCACATGTAATGCTGCTGCAATAAAAATAAAAAAATCACATACTCACCTCTCGTCGCTGCTCCTCAGCGTCCCGTCTCTCTGCACTGACTGTTCAGGCAGAGGGCGGCGCACACACTAAGGCCTCTTTCACACTTCAGTCTTTTGGCGTCAGTTTGAAACCGCCATTTTCGTCAAATAGCGGATCCGCCATATTTTTTTTTGGCGGATGCGCTATTTTTCCATAGACATGCATTAGTGACAGATTATAGCAGATGGTCGTCCGTTCCATCCGCCATGTGATGGATCCGTCGAGATTTGGCGGACATCATCTAGACATTGACGGACATTATAAAGTTTTTTGTTTGCGCCGAAATGGCGGTTCGCGACGGATCCATCTCGTCCGCCATTCCATAGAATGGCCGCCTATGGGCGACCGATCCGTCGCAACCGTCATTTCGGCGGATCCGTCACCCCAATCCGCTTTTTCAATTGCGCATGCTCCAAAAAGTAGATACTTTTCCCAGACAACCCCCAAGTAACGGATCCGTCAAAAAAACGGATCCGTTAGAACCGTTTTCTCAACAATTGTGACAGATCCGTCGATCCGTCACTATGTCGGAGCAGACTGACGCCAAACAACTGAAGTGTGAAAGAAGCCTAATACGTCATCGCGCCCTCTGACCTGCACAGTCACTGCAAGAGGACGGGAAGACGGAGCGGCGGATGGAACGCGGACAGGTGAATATGAAATACTCACCTGCTCCTGGCGCTCCTGACGCTGTCCTTGCCTGTCCCATGGTACCGCAGCTTCCTCCTGTAATGAGCGATCACATGGTACCGCTCATTACAGTAATGAATATGCGGCTCCACCCCTATGGGAGTGGAGTCCATATTCATTACTTTAATGAGCGGTACCATGTGACCGCTGAATAGAGGAAGAGCTGCAGCGCGGGAGACCATGGGACAGGCTGGGACAGCATTAGGAGCGCCGGGAGCAGGTGAGTATGCGACAGTCCTCTCTCTCCCTCACCCGCCGACCATGACTCGAGTATAAGCCGAGAGGGGCACTTTCAGCCCAAAAATTTGGGCTGAAAATCTCGGCTTATACTCACGGGGGGCACACAGGGTTAATAGCAGCGGTAACGGAGTGCGTTACACCGCGGCCCGTTACCGCTGCCATTAACCCTGTGGGAGCGGTGACTGGAGGGGATTATGGAGCGGGCGCCAGGCACTGACTGCAGGGGAGTAGGGGAGGGACTAATCGGACTAAGCCCGTCGCTGATTGGTCGCGGCAGCCATGACAGGCAGCTGCCGAGACCAATCAGCGACGCGGGATTTCCGTGACGGAAGTTGAGGACAGAAAGACGGAAGTACCCCTTAGACAATTATATATATATATATAGATAATACTGCCCCTATATGCAAGAATATAGCTACTATAATACTGCCCCTATGTACAAGAATATAACTACTATAATACTGCCCACTATGTACAAGAATATTACTACTATAATACTGCTCCTATGTACAAGAATATAACTACTATAATACTGCTCCTATGTACAAGAATATAACTACTATAATACTGCCCACTATGTACAAGAATATAACTACTATAATACTGCTCCTATGTACAAGAATATAACTACTATAATACTGCCCCTATGTACAAGAATATAACTACTATAATACTGCCCACTATGTACAAGAATATAACTACTATAATACTGCTCCTATGTACAAGAATATAACTACTATAATACTGCTCCTATGTACAAGAATATAACTACTATAATACTGCCCTCTATGTGCAAGAATATGACTACTATAATACTGCCCTCTATGTACAAGAATATAATTACTATAATACTGCTCCTATGTGCAAGAATATAACTACTATAATACTGCTCCTATGTACAAGAATATAACTACTATAATACTGCTCCTATGTACAAGAATATAACTACTCTGATACTGCCCCTATGTGCAAGAATATAACTGCTATAATACTGCCCCTATGTACAAGAATATAACTACTATAATACTGCCCCATATGTGCAAGAATATAACTACTATAATACTGCCCCTATGTACAAGAAGATAACTACTGTAATACTGTCCCTATGTACAAGAATATAACTGCTATAATACTGCCCCTATGTATAAGAATATAACTACTATAATACTGTCCCCTATGTATAAGAATATAACTACTATACCTATGTACAAGAATATAACTGCTATAATACTGCCTCCTATGTTTAAGAATATAACTACTATAATACTGCCCCTATGTACAAGAATATAACCACTATAATACTGCCCATATGTACACAAAAGGTTGATACATAAATTGAGAATAATGGGGATAGGGGAAAATATGTGTGGGTTAAGAGCTGACTCAGGGATAGGAAACAAAGGGTGGTTATTAATGGAGCACACTTGGACTGGGTCGCGGTTAGCAGTGGGGTACCACAGGGGTCAGTATTGGGCCCTCTTCTTTTTAACATAATTATTAATGACCTTGTAGGGGGCATTCAGAGTAGAATTTCAATATTTGCAGATGACACTAAACTCTGCAGGGTAATCAATACAGGGGAGGACAATTTTATATTATAGGATGATTTATGTAAACTAGAAGCTTGGGCTGATAAATGGCAAATGAGCTTTAATGGGGATAAATGTAAGGTCATGCACTTGGGTGGAAGTAATAAGATGTATAACTATGTGCTTAATTCTAAAACTCTGGGCAAAACCGTCAATGAAAAAGACCCGGGTGTATGGGTGGATGACAAACTAATATTCAGTGGCCAGTGTCAGGCAGCTGCTACAAAGGCAAATAAAATAATGGGATGCATTAAAAGAGGCATAGATGCTCATGAGTAGTGTTGAGCGATACTTTCCGATATCGGAAAGTATCGGTATCGGAAAGTATCGGCCGATACCGTCAAAATATCGGATCGGATCCAATCCGATACCGATACCCGATCCCAATGCAAGTCAATGGGACGAAAATATCGGAATTAAAATAAACCCTTTATAAACTTGTAGGTTCATTCTACATGAAGGAAAACAACTAAGAATAATGTAGGATGTATTGGGGGACGTGGCGGAGACATTAAAGGCACAGAGGTTTAGCCCAATGTAATAGAATAGCAGGATTTTGTTTTGTTTTTTATGACGTTCGGCGGTAGAAAGATTTAGACTATGTTAATTTTTTTTTATTTTGTCAGATATTGATGTTTCACTACTTCCACGCCCTTCACCTTCTTTTTTACTTCTCCCACACTTTCTTCTTCATTATCCTCATCATCAGCTTCTTTGACATCAACTTCTTCACCTTATTCATCTTCTTCATCTTCTACCTATTATTTTTTTGGTTACATTGTTCATATTCTTTTTATTTTACTATTATCTTCATCATATTCTACTTCTTCATCATATTCTTATTTGTGACAGGCATTCCCGTAGTTGTTATCTATAAAAGTTTGAAGATTACACCTTCCGTTCTGCCTGTCACAAAACAGTTACATTTGTCCATGTTCAGTTTGGCCTGCAGCATCAGGCTTTATCCAGGGGCACCACGAGGAGGAACGGACTCACCCCCATACACTGCTTAGTCTTCTTCTGCTTATAATTTAGATAATATTTTTTGCTCTGATATTTAGTGTTATGCTTAATGTTCTTCTGCTCTTTGTTCTGCAGCCTCTTGTTCTTCTGCTTCTCGGTCTTCCAGGTCGTCGTCGTCTCCAGGGTCGTCGTCTCCGGGGTCGTCGTCATCGGGGTGGTCTTCGGGGTCATCGTCTCCAGGGTCGTCGTCATCACAGTGGTTGTCGTCTCTGGTGTCGTCGTCATCTTAGGGGTGGTCTTCCGGGTCATCGTGTTTAGTCTCTTGAACTTGGAAATGTAGCAGAAGGTACAAGAAGGCTGAGAAAATGCCGAGAACCAGCTGATGGAACTGGAACTCGGATGGCTACCCGAAGGTCCAAGAGCCAATGGAACTACCGAGGACCAGCTGACGTTACTGGAACCCGGTTACTAAGCAGGAGGTACCCGTGCCTGAAAGCACTACCAAGGACCACCTGACGTTGGTGGAACTCGGATACCCAGAGGGAGGCACCTAAGCCAAAGGCTCTGCCCGGAACCAGCTGACGGTACTGGAACCAGGATGGGGAGCAGAAGGTACAAGAGCAAAAGACACTGCCGAGAACCAGCTGACGGTGCTGGAACCCGGATGGGTAGCCGAAGGTCCAAGAGCCAATGGAACTACCGAGGACCAGCTGACGTTACTGGAACCCGGTTACTAAGCAGGAGGTACCCGTGCCTGAAAGCACTACCAAGGACCACCTGACGTTGGTGGAACTCGGATACCCAGAGGGAGGCACCTAAGCCAAAGGCTCTGCCCGGAACCAGCTGACGGTACTGGAACCAGGATGGGGAGCAGAAGGTACAAGAGCAAGTGTCTGCGTGGCTTTTGCAGGACACGATGCCGGCTGCACAGCAGGGGAACAGCTGGCGGTGCTGAACCCCACTGACACATTGGCTGGTGTTTTTCTCTGTGCAGCTAGCAGTACCGGGCCCCAACTGGCGGTGTTGGAGCCCGGGGTCAGCAGGAGGAGGAGATGGAGCAGAGTGTAGGCCGAAGCCTGCACTGGCGGCAGCTTTTGGGTCTGTTGTGCCTGCGTGGCAGTTGCAGGACACGTTGCCGGCTGCACAGCAGGGGAACAGCTGGCGGTGCTGAACCCCACTGACACATTGGCTGGTGTTTTTCTCTGTGCAGCTAGCAGTACCGGGCCCCAACTGGCGGTGTTGGAGCCCAGGGCTCTGCAGGGGGAGCAGAGTGTAGGCCGAAGCCTAATTGAACCAATTTCAAAGGTAACCTTTAACCCCCCCTCAGGGGTTACAAAGTAGAAGAGCCACAGCTTATGCAGCAGTAGTGCTGCACAAGTCAAAGGTTGCTCTTTTAATTTCGCTCCTTGCACACGCTGAATGAAACACGTATAACATTTAGCCCTTTAAACAGTCAAACTGTGTTGGAGGCGCGAGTTCCCTTTGTAATGAGACGCAGCACAGATGTCAAGAATCCCACCTTGGTGCTGGGTGCAGCCTCCTGAGCGTTGTTATTTGCTGTACAGGAGTCTGCGCTGTCGTGTGATCCCCTGGCCTAGCGCTGTTAGCGCTGCCCATGTTCTGGCATCATTTAATGTCGGCCGGTGCGGTTCGCGATGACCATGAATCCCAGCCCCGCAGTGTCTTAACATTGTTAAAACACTGCGGGGCTGGGATTCAGGGCCTGGCGCAGCACATATGTTCGCCTCTGACACTCGGGTCCTTACACCCGCTTCAGACTGTGCGGCGTCATCTGATCCCTTATCGCATGCCACGGCCATGAAGCCGCACAGTCCGCAGAAGGTGGAAGGAGATGAGGGACAGGCGAACTGATGCACTGATCATGCCCGTCAATCACACCCTCGCAGTCCCAATAAATAAGACAACGAGGGGCGTTGTGTGGGTCAGGGCGGCCGCAGAGGCGCAGGCAGCCAAACAATGATGCCAGAAGACGGGCAGCGCTACCAAGGGGGTTGCAGCGTGTCATTACAAAGGAAAGTCACACCACCGGGACGGTTAAATGGTCACACAGAGGACACATTTTAGACGTGTTTTCAGTTCCACATGTGCGAGGAGAATACGTTTATGAGCCACCTTGCACACATGCAGCATTACCGCTGTACAAGGTGGCCTTTAAAACGTACAAACGCCTGGGGGAGGGGGGACAGGTTCCCTTCAATTTCAGTTCTTGTGTCTGCGTGGCTTTTGCAGGACACGATGCCGGCTGCACAGCAGGGGAACAGCTGGCGGTGCTGAACCCCACTGACACATTGGCTGGTGTTTTTCTCTGTGCAGCTAGCAGTACCGGGCCCCAACTGGCGGTGTTGGAGCCCGGGGTCAGCAGGAGGAGGAGATGGAGCAGAGTGTAGGCCGAAGCCTGCACTGGCGGCAGCTTTTGGGTCTGTTGTGCCTGCGTGGCAGTTGCAGGACACGTTGCCGGCTGCACAGCAGGGGAATAGCTGGCGGTGCTGAACCCCACTGACACATTGGCTGGTGTTTTTCTCTGTGCAGCTAGCACATCTGGGCCCCAACTGGCGGTGTTAGAGCCCAGGGTCAGCAGGAGGAGCAGGGGGAGCGGAGTGTAGGCCGAAGCCTGCACTGGAGCAAGTTGAAAGGAAACCTTTAACCCCCCCCCCCCCCCCCAGGCGTTTGTAGCTGGAAGAGCCATCGTGTACACCACTAATGCTGGAAAAGGTAAACTTAGCTCTTTTAATTATGGTCCTTGCAGATGCTGAACCTAACACTTATGAAATGTGTCCCCTCACAGCGTTCAACCGTCCGGTAGGTGGAACTTTCCTTTGTCATGTGACGCAGCACAGCCGTCATTTTTACCCCCTTGGCGCCGTGCGCCGCCTCCTCAGCGTTGTTTGAATCTGTCCCGGAGCCTGCGCTGTTAGGTTACCCCTTGGCCATGCACACATTTCGCGCTGCCCGTCTTCTGACATCATTTGCTGTCAGGCTGGCTGCGCCTGTGTGGGTGCGCTGTCCGAGATTCAGCCTCGCGGTGTCGTGTAATGTAATCCCACCGCGGGCCTGGGATCCGTGGCCATGCGCAGTGCATATCCTCACCTCTCACTCCCCTCCCTACGGCTTCTTCAGACTGTGCGGTGTCACGGCCGTGGCATGCTATTAGGGATCAGCTGACACCGAACAGTCTTTAGAAGCCGTAGGGAGGGGAGTGAGAGGCGAGGATATGCACTGCGCATGGCCACGGATCCCAGGCCCGCGGTGGGATTACATTACACGACACTGCGAGGCTGAATCTCGGACAGCGCACACACACAGGCGCAGCCAGCCTGACAGCAAATGATGTCAGAAGACAGGCAGCGCGAAATGTGTGCATGGCCAAGGGGTAACCTAACAGCGCAGGCTCCGGGACAGATTCAAACAACGCTGAGGAGGCGGCGCACGGCGCCAAGGGGGTAAAAATGACGGCTGTGCTGCGTCACATGACAAAGGAAAGTTCCACCTACCGGACGGTTGAACGCTGTGAGGGGACACATTTCATAAGTGTTAGGTTCAGCATCTGCAAGGAGCACCACGAAAAGAGGCACTTTTTCCCTTTGCATCATTACTGCTGCACAAGGTGGCTCCTTCAGTAACAAACGCCTGGGGGGGGGGGGGACAGGTTCCCTTAAATTTAACTTGTTGTGCCTGCGTGGCGGTCGCAGTACACGTTGCCGTATACACAGCAGGGGAACAGCTGGCGGTGCTGAACCCCACTAACACATTTGCGAGGTGTTTGGCTCTGTGCGTGCAGCACTTCTGGACGGCAACTGGCGGTGTTGGAGCCCAGGGACAGGTGGAGGAGGAGGAGGTTGGAGGAGGTTGGAGGAGGTAGGAGGGATTGCCACACACACAGCAGGGGAACAGCTGACGTTACTGAACCCCAATAACAGAGGAGGGACTGTTGACTGTGCGTACAGCACTTCTGGACGGCAACTGGCGGTGTTGGAGCCCAGGGACAGGTGGAGGAGGAGGAGGTTGGAGGAGGTTGGAGGGATTGCCACACACACAGCAGGGGAACAGCTGACGTTACTGAACCCCAATAACAGAGGAGGGACTGTTGACTGTGCGTACAGCACTTCTGGACGGCAACTGGCGGTGTTGGAGCCCAGGGACAGGTGGAGGAGGAGGAGGTTGGAGGAGGTTGGAGGGATTGCCACACACACAGCAGGGGAACAGCTGACGTTACTGAACCCCAATAACAGAGGAGGGACTGTTGACTGTGCGTACAGCACTTCTGGACGGCAACTGGCGGTGTTGGAGCCCAGGGACAGGTGGAGGAGGAGGAGGTAGGAGGAGGTAGGAGGGATTGCCACACACACAGCAGGGGAACAGCTGACGTTACTGAACCCCAATAACAGAGGAGGGACTGTTGACTGTGCGTACAGCACTTCTGGACGGCAACTGGCGGTGTTGGAGCCCAGGGACAGGTGGAGGAGGAGGAGGTAGGAGGAGGTAGGAGGGATTGCCACACACACAGCAGGGGAACAGCTGACGTTACTGAACCCCAATAACAGAGGAGGGACTGTTGACTGTGCGTACAGCACTTCTGGACGGCAACTGGCGGTGTTGGAGCCCAGGGACAGGTGGAGGAGGAGGAGGTTGGAGGAGGTTGGAGGGATTGCCACACACACAGCAGGGGAACAGCTGACGTTACTGAACCCCAATAACAGAGGAGGGACTGTTGACTGTGCGTACAGCACTTCTGGACGGCAACTGGCGGTGTTGGAGCCCAGGGACAGGTGGAGGAGGAGGAGGTTGGAGGAGGTTGGAGGAGGTAGGAGGGATTGCCACACACACAGCAGGGGAACAGCTGACGTTACTGAACCCCAATAACAGAGGAGGGACTGTTGACTGTGCGTACAGCACTTCTGGACGGCAACTGGCGGTGTTGGAGCCCAGGGACAGGTGGAGGAGGAGGAGGTAGGAGGAGGTAGGAGGGATTGCCACACACACAGCAGGGGAACAGCTGACGTTACTGAACCCCAATAACAGAGGAGGGACTGTTGACTGTGCGTACAGCACTTCTGGACGGCAACTGGCGGTGTTGGAGCCCAGGGACAGGTGGAGGAGGAGGAGGTTGGAGGAGGTTGGAGGGATTGCCACACACACAGCAGGGGAACAGCTGACGTTACTGAACCCCAATAACAGAGGAGGGACTGTTGACTGTGCGTACAGCACTTCTGGACGGCAACTGGCGGTGTTGGAGCCCAGGGACAGGTGGAGGAGGAGGAGGAGGTTGGAGGAGGTTGGAGGGATTGCCACACACACAGCAGGGGAACAGCTGACGTTACTGAACCCCAATAACAGAGGAGGGACTGTTGACTGTGCGTACAGCACTTCTGGACGGCAACTGGCGGTGTTGGAGCCCAGGGACAGGTGGAGGAGGAGGAGGTTGGAGGAGGTTGGAGGAGGTAGGAGGGATTGCCACACACACAGCAGGGGAACAGCTGACGTTACTGAACCCCAATAACAGAGGAGGGACTGTTGACTGTGCGTACAGCACTTCTGGATGGCAACTGGCGGTGTTGGAGCCCAGGGACAGGTGGAAAAGCAGAGGAACACAATGTAGGCCGAAGCCTGAGAAAGTCGAAAGGGAACCTTTAACCCCCCCCCAAGGCGTTTGTAGCTGAAAGAGCCAGCTTGTGCAGCACAAAAGATGCAAAAGGAAAAGGTGGCTCTTTTCATCATGCTCCTTGCAAACACAGAACTAAACACTTATAAAATGTGTCCCCTGCAACCGTAAAACCGTCCTGGAGGTGGGACTTTCCTTCGTAATGTGACGCAGCACAGCCGTCATTCCTACCCCCCCCCGGCGACGCGCACTGGCTCCTCAGCGATGTTTGATTCTGTCCCGGAGCCTGCGCTGTTATGTTATCCCGTGGCCAGGCACACTTAGCGCTTCCCGTCTTCTGGCATCATTTGGTGTCAGGATGGCTGCGCCTGTGCGGCCGCGCTGGCAGAGAGCCCGCCTCGCAGTGTCTTCTGATTTAATCCCACCGCGGGCCTGGGATCCATGGACATGCGCAGTGCATATCCTCGCCTCTCACTCCCCTCCCTACGGCTTCTTAAGACTGTGCGGTGTTAGGGCCGTGGCATGCTATTAGGGACCAGCTGACACCGAACAGTCTGAAGAAGCCATAGGGAGATAAGTGAGAGGTGGAGGTTCAGATATGCACTGCGCATGTCCATGGATCCCAGGCCCCCAGTGGGATTAAATCAGAAGACACTGCGAGGCGGGCTCTCTGCCAGCGCGGCCGCACAGGCGCAGCCATCCTGACACCAAATGATGCCAGAAGACGGGCAGCGCTAAGTGTGCCTGGCCACGGGATAACATAACAGCGCAGGCTCCGGGACGGAATCAAACAACGCTGAGGAGCGGGTGCGCGGCGCCGGGGGGGTAGGAATGACGGCTGTGCTGCGTCACATTACGAAGGAAAGTCCCACCTCCGGGACGGTGTTACGGTATCAGTGGACACATTTTATAAGTGTTAAGTTCTGCGTGTGCAAGGTGCTAAACAAAAATAGCTACCTTTTCCTTGTGCAGCATTACTGCTGCACAAGGTGGCTCTTTCAGTAACAAACGCCTTGGGGGGGGGGGACAGATTCCCTTACATTTCAGTTGTTGTGTCAGCGTGGCGGTCGCATGACACATTGCCGGCTACACAGCTGGGGATCAGCTGACGTTACTGAAACCCAATAACACTGGGTCGTATGTTTTGACTGTGCAGACGGCACTTCTGAGCCTCAACTGGCGGTGTTGGAGCCCAGGAATTTAAGTTCAGGTGGTAGAAAGATGAACACAACAGGAGACCTGGATAACGTATACAGTGACCTAATTATTTAATCAGGAGGAGGAGTGGCAAATTCCTGCGAGATCCAGGCCTTGTTCATTTTCAGGAAAGTAAGCCGGTCAACGTTATCGGAGGATAGTCGCATGCGACGGTCAGTTAGTACACCACCTGCAGCACTAAAGACACGTTCCGATAATACACTGGCCGCAGGGCAAGACAGCACCTCCAATGCATACTAGCTTAGCTCTGGCCATGTATCCAGCTTTGAGACCCAAAACTTGAAAGGGGAAGAGCCGTCTGGGAGTACAGCAAGAGGACATGTAGTCTGTCACCATCTGACGGAACCGTTGCCTCCTGCTGACTGGAGCCGTCTGTGATGGTGTAGACTTTTGTGGGGGGCACAGAAAACTGTGCCACAGTTGGGCCATACTGGTCTTGCCTTGGGCAGAGGCACTGCTTCTGCTCCCTCTTTGTGCAGAGCCTCCACCACTGCCTGGACGCACTGAGCTGCTTTGGAATGCACTAGCAGCACTTCTCTCAGTTGGAATGGAGAAGATGATGGAATTGACCAGTGTGTCTTGGTACTCCCGCATTTTTCGCTCCCGGTTCAACGGTGTGATGAGGCTTTCTACGTTGTCCCGGTAGCGAGGATCGAGGAGGGTGAACACCCAATAATCAGACATGTTGAGAATGTGGGCGATGCGGCGGTCGTTTCTCAGGCACTGCAGCATGTAATCCACCATGTGCTGCAGACTGCCAACTGCCCAAGAAACGCTGTCCCCTGCTGGAGGCGTGATCTCTGCCTGCTCGTCATCACCCCACCCTCGCTGTACACACTGAGTACTGGACAATTCGGTAACTCCCTCCTCTGGACGGACGTCTTCCTCCTCCATTGACTCCTCCTCATCCTCCTCACAAACTGTCCCCTGCCTACGCGTTTGTGAGGAACCACGTGGCGCTGACTGTCCAGAAGATGATGGAAATGGTGAATCCTCATCCTCCACCTCTTCCACAACATCATCCCTTAGCGCTTGCAGTGATTTTTCAAGCAGGCAGATAAGGGGGACAGTCATGCTGACTAGTGCATCATCTGCACTCGCCATCCGCGTGGAATAATCAAAGGGACGCAAAACCTGGCAGACGTCATTCATAGTGGCCCACTCTGTGGTTGTGAAGTCTGTACGGCGCTGACTGCGACTTTTTTGCGCCTGAAGCAGCTGGTACTCCATTACAGCTTGCTGCTGCTCACACAACCGCTCCAACATATGTAACGTGGAATTCCACCTGGTAGGTAGGTCACATATGATGCGATGTTCCGGCAGGCGGTGTCGGCGCTGCAGAGCCGCAATGCGCGCTTTTGCCGTGCTGGAACGCCGCAAGTGAGCACACTCTAGGCGGACCTTGTGCAGCAGTGCATCAAGATCCGGATAGTCCCTCAAAAAGCTCTGCACGACCAAATTGAGCACATGTGCCAGACATGGGATGTGAGTGAGGTTGCCGAGGCCCAGAGCTGCCACCAGATTTCGGCCATTATCACACACTACCATGCCTGGCTGGAGATTCGCTGGCACAAACCACACATCGCTCTCCTGCTTGATGGCATTCCAGAGCTCCTGCGCTGTGTGGCTACGATTCCCCAAAAAAATTAATTTCAACACGGCCTGTTGACGTTTGGCCACGGCTGTGCTCATGTCGGTCGTAACAGGTACACGTTCATCACGGGTCCATGTGGAGGTGGACTGTGACGGCTCCTGCAGCGATGATTCTGAGGAACTGGTGTAAGAGGAGGAGTCAATGCGTACAGAATGGATTCCTGCAATCCTTGGAGTGGGCAGGACACGTCCTGCGCCACTCGCACGGTCTGTACCCGGCTCAACGACATTAACCCAATGGGCAGTGAGGGAAAGGTATCGCCCCTGTCCATGTTGACTGGTCCACGCATCGGTGGTGAGGTGGACCTTGCTACTGACGGCGTTCAGTAGCGCGTGTTTTATGTGTCCCTCCACATGCTTGTGCAGGGCAGGGACGGCTTGCCTGCTGAAGTAAAAGCGGCTGGGCACATTGTACTGTGGGACTGCCAATGACATCAAGTCACGGAAGCTGTCAGTCTCCACCAGCCTGAATGACAGCATTTCCAGTGACAGAAGTTTGGCAATGCCTGCAGTCAGAGCCTGTGCTCGTGGGTGGTTTGACGAGAAAGGCCGCCTTTTCTCCCATGCCTGTACTACCGATGGCTGTAGACTGGGCTGGGAGTGTGTGGTTGACTGGGAAAGTGGTGCTGCGGGTGGAATTACAGCGGGTCTCTGGACAACAGGGCCAGAGGTTCTTCCACGGCGATCCTGGGAGGAAGCCGAACCAGCTGCGTGTGAGCTAGAGGAAGAGGCAACACGAGCTGAAGAGGTGGTAGCTGCCGCTGTTGGTTGGCCTACCTCTTCAGTGTGTTTTTCTAACTCCGCCGGGTGCCTGTTGCGCACATGTTTCCACATGTTGGAGGTATTGAGGTTGCTGACATTTCGACCTCTTTTGACTTTTTGATGACACACGTTGCATCTGACATAGCAAATGTCATCTGCAACTGTGTCAAAAAAGGACCAGGCACTGCAAGTCTTGGGAGCGCCCTTTTTGGCTTTTGGAAGAGACATGCTCCTAACGGGTGCCAAAGCGGAGGCTGCAGGATCCGCAGTCTTCCCCCTCCCTCTCCCTCTTTGGGCCGTACGGGGAATCTCTTCCTCAGAGCTGCTCCCACCACCTTCCTGTCCCTCACGCCAAGATGGGTCGAGGACCTCATCATCTACACTACCCTCTGCCCCCAACTGCTCCTCCTGGGTAGTCTCAGCAGCAGAGCACGCACCAGTAAGTGGCACCTGAGTGTCATCATCAGCTGATGCGGCCTGCGATGTGGTGACCGGAGCCACTGGCCCACCCGCCTCTTCAGAGGAAGACAGAAAAAGCTGTTGGGCATCACTGCACCCTGCCTCTTCTTCCATTTCTCCAATGCTGCTTGGCTGGCCCCCTGTTTCCAAGCCAAGAGATTCAGAGAACAGAAGTAGAGACGGCTCCTGTCCTGGGCTCTCTGTCTGCCTGGGCAATTTGGCAGGTGGTGAAGAGACAGATGGCTGCTCTCCAGTGCTCTGTGTCTGAGAGGATGTGGCACTAATGGAAGTTGATGCATTAGCTGCCATCCATCCGACAACAGCTTCAATTTGTTCTTGACGCAGCAGCGGTGTACGGCGCTCTGACACAAAGCTGCGCATGAACGACTGTTGCCTGGTGAAAGTGGGTGCTGATGAGTCACCGGTGCCCGCAGCAGGCACAGAATCCCCACGTCCCCTCCCTGCTCCGCGCCCACGCCCACGCCCACGTGCCTTACTCACTGCCTTCTTCATCTTGGTTGACTGATAAAGATAAGCAGAAAAGTACTAACGGATTTGTGTGCTTATTCCTGAGCAACTCCTCCTAACAGGTATAAGAAACACTAATTTTCTAAAGTGTGGACTAGACTTTAATATGAGCTAATGTGGCCTACACAAATGTAAAGTGGTGTAACTGGTGTGTTTGGTGAACTTTATTATTTATTTATTTTTTGGGGGCTGAACTGACAACAGATAGAGCTGCAGTCACACGGAGACCGTGCAGACAGACGTAAACGGCGCTGCAAGGCCCAAAAACCCTCCTCTACATTATCCTATGTAGTGTTTTTCCACAAGTTAGCTGGAGACGGGTGGAAAGACACTAATAGGATTTTTTTAAATAAATTAGCAGCAACCTACACTACTTGAAAAAAAAAGAAAATTGATTTGGCGGTATGACGCAGTGAACAACCCTGAGCTGGAGACAACCAGGCTATGGCTGCTCACAGACTACAGGGCGAGCTGCAATCACACGGAGACCGTGCAGACAGCCGTAAACGGCGCTGCAAGGCCCAAAAACCCTCCTCTACTTTATCCTATGTAGTGTTTTTCCACAAATTAGCTGGAGACGGGTGGAAAGACACTAATAGGATTTTTTTAAATAAATTAGCAGCAGACTACACTACTTGAAAAAAAATTAAAATTGATTTGGCGGTATGACGCAGTGAACAACCCTGAGCTGGAGACAACCAGGCTATGGCTGCTCACAGACTACAGGGCGAGCTGCAATCACACGGAGACCGTGCAGACAGCCGTAAACGGCGCTGCAAGGCCCAAAAACCCTCCTCTACTTTATCCTATGTAGTGTTTTTCCACAAATTAGCTGGAGACGGGTGGAAAGACACTAATAGGATTTTTTTAAATAAATTAGCAGCAGACTACACTACTTGAAAAAAAATTAAAATTGATTTGGCGGTATGACGCAGTGAACAACCCTGAGCTGGAGACAACCAGGCTATGGCTGCTCACAGACTACAGGGCGAGCTGCAATCACACGGAGACCGTGCAGACAGCCGTAAACGGCGCTGCAAGGCCCAAAAACCCTCCTCTACTTTATCCTATGTAGTGTTTTTCCACAAATTAGCTGGAGACGGGTGGAAAGACACTAATAGGATTTTTTTAAATAAATTAGCAGCAGACTACACTACTTGAAAAAAAATTAAAATTGATTTGGCGGTATGACGCAGTGAACAACCCTGAGCTGGAGACAACCAGGCTATGGCTGCTCACAGACTACAGGGCGAGCTGCAGTCACACGGAGACCATGCAGACAGCCGTAAACGGCGCTGCAAGGCCCAAAAACCCTCCTCTACTTTATCCTATGTAGTGTTTTTCCACAAATTAGCTGGAGACGGGTGGAAAGACACTAATAGGATTTTTTTTAATAAATTAGCAGCAGACTACACTACTTGAAAAAAAAAAAAAAAAAAAAAGAACAGTATGAGGCAATGAACCACCCTCCCTGAACTGAATACAACCAGCTATGGATGGCCTATGTGGCTGCACTCAGACTAGAGAGTGGGCTGCACTCACACACACACACACACACAGACCTTGCAGATCGCTGTGAAAACAGCGCTACAAGGCAAAAGCAAGGTGAATAGTAGGTGAACACAGCGGTTGCTAAATTAGCCTTTGGAAAGCACAAAGAAGCAAATCGCTATCTCTAAACTGTCCCTCAGTCAGCAAACAGCGTCCTGTCACTAACTGAATTCACAGCAGAGTGATCGCAAAATGGCGCCAGCGACTTTTAAACTGCAGCATGACATCATTTCAGCAGCCAATCACAGCCTTGCCAGTAGTTTCATGCCCTCCATGCTAAACAGGATGTGCCCACACTTGGAATCATTCTCATTGGCTGAATTTCTGCATTTTGAATCTTTGAACTTCCGATTCCGGTATCCGATACGCGGCAAGTATCGGAATCCCGGTATCGGAATTCCGATACCGCAAGTATCGGCCGATACCCGATACTTGCGGTATCGGAATGCTCAACACTACTCATGAGGAGAACATAATTTTACCTCTATACAAGTCACTAGTTCGACCACACTTAGAATACTGTGCATAGTTCTGGTCTCCGGTGTATAAGAAAGACATAGCTGAACTAGAGCGGGTGCAGAGAAGAGCGACCAAGGTTATTAGAGGACTGGGGGGCCTGCAATACCAAAATAGGTTATTACACTTGGGGCTATTTAGTTTGGAAAAACGAAGACTAAGGCTATGTGCACACGTTCAGGTTTTTTTCGCGTTTTTTTCGTGATAAAAATGCTATAAAACTCATTAAAAACGCATACATTATGCATCCTATCATTTAGAATGCATTCTGCATGTTTTGTGCACATAGTGCGTTTTTTTTCCGCGAAAAAAAAAACCGCATCGCGGTAAAAAAAGCAGCATGTTCATTAATTTTGCGGATTTTCCGCGTTTTTCCCGCAATTCTATGCATTTGGAAAAAAAAACACAAAAACGCACAAAAAACGCATGAAAAAAACGCAAAATAAAAACGCATGCGGTTTTCTGGCAGAAATGTCTGGTTTTTGTCAGGAAAATTTCTGCAAGAAATCCTGACGTGTGCACATACCCTAAGGGGTGATCTTATTTTAATGTATAAGTATATGAGGGGACAGTACAAAGACCTTTCTGATGATCTTTTTAATCATAGACCTGAGACAGGGACAAGGGGGCATCCTCTACGTCTGGAGGAAAAAAGGTTTAAGCATAATAACAGACGCGGATTCTTTACTTTAAGAGCAGTGAGACTATGGAACTCTCTGCCATATGATGTTGTAATGAGTGATTCGTTACTTAAATTTAAGAGGGGACTGGATACCTTTCGGGAAAAGTATAATGTTACAGGGTATATACGTTAGATTCCTTGATAGGGCGTTGATCCAGGGAACTAGTCTGATTGCCGTATGTGGAGTTGGGAAGGAATTTTTTTCACCAATGTGGAGCTTACTCTTTGCCACATGGGTTTTTTTTTCCTTCCTCTGGATCAACATGTTAGGGCATGTTAGGTTAGGCTATGGGTTGAACTAGATGGACTTAAAGTCTTCCTTCAACCTTAATAACTATGTACTGCAACTATGTACAAGAATATGACTACGATAATACTGCCCTATGTACAAGAATATAACTACTATAATACTGCTCCTATGTACAAGAATATAACCACTATAATACTGCCCCTATGTACAAGAATATAACTACCATAATACTGCTCCTATGTACAGGAATATAACTGCTATAATATTGCCCCTATGTATAAGAATATAACTACTATAATACTGCTTCTATGTACAAGAATATAACTACTATGATACTGCCCCTATGTACAAGAATATAACTACTATACCTATGTGCAAGAATATAACTGCTTTAATACTGCCCCCTATGTACAAGAATATAACTACTATAATACTGTCCCCTAGGTATCTACTATATAATTGTCTAAGGGTCACTTCCGTCTTTCTGTCTGTCACGGAAATCCCAAATCGCTGATTGGTCGCGGCAAAACAGCCACGACCAATCAGGGACGGGCACAGTCCGGCGGCAAAATGGCCACTCCTAACTCCCCGCAGTCAGTGCCTGCTCCATACTCCCCTCCAGTCAGTGCTCACACAGGGTTAATGGCAGCGTTAACGGAGCGTGTTATGCCGCCGTGTAACGCACTCCGTTAACGCTGCTATTAACCCTGTGTGACCAACTTTTTACTATTGATGCTGCCTATGCAGCATCAATAGTAAAAAGATCTAATGTTAAAAATAATTTAAAAAAAATAAAAAAATAGTTATATACTCACCGTCCATCGGCCCCCCGGATCAGGAACAGGCCTTTTCCGCTCCTCGCGACGCTCCGGTGACCGCTCCATGCATTGAGATCTCACAAGATGATGACGTAGCGGTCTCACGAGACCGCTACATCATCATCTCGCGAGACCGCAATGCACTCTTGGGACCGGAGCGCGCGAGGAGCATCGGTAAACGCTTCGTCTGGATCCGGGGGCCAACGGAATGTGAGTATATAACTATTTTTTATTTTAATTCTTTTTTTTAACATGGATGTGATGCCCACATTGCTATATACTAAGTGGGCTGTTCAATATACTAAGTGGGCAGTGTTATATACTGCGTGGGCTGTGCTATATACTACGTGAGCTGTGCTATATACTGCGTGGGCTGTGCAATATACTACGTGGGCTGTGCAATATACTACGTGGGCTGTGCAATATACTACGTGGGCTGTGCAATATACTGCGTGGGCTGTGCAATACACTATGTGGCTGCTATATACTACGTGGGCTGTGCTATATACTACGTGGCTGTGTAATACACTACGTGGGCTGTTATTTACTACTTGGCTGTGACATATACTACGTGGCTGTGACATATACTACGTGGGCTGTGCAATATACTACGTGGCTGTGCAATATACTATGTGGCTGTGCAATATACTACGTGGCTGTGCAATATACTACGTGACTGTGCTATATACCACGTGGGCTGTGCTATATACTACGTGGCTGTGTTATACACTACGTGGGCTGTTATATACTACGTGGCTGTGCTATATACTATGTGGGCTGTGCTATATACTACGTGGGCTGTGTTATACACTACGTGGGGTGTTATATACTACGTGGGCTGTGTTATACAGTACATGGGCTGTGTTATATACTGCGTGTGTCGGCTGTTATATACTACGTGAGCTGTGTTATATGCTACGTGGGCTGTTATAAACTACGTGGCCTGTGTTATACACTCCGTGGGCTGTGTTATATACTACTTGGGCAGTGCTATATACTACATGGCTGTGTTATATACTCCATGGGCTGTGCTATATACTCCTTGGGCTGTGCTATATACTCCGTTGGCTGTGCTATATACTCCGTGGCTGTGCTATGTACTACGTGGCTGTGCTATGTACTACGTGGCTGTGCTATGTACTACGTGGCTGTGGTATGTACTACGTGGCTGTGGTATTTACTACGTGGGCTGTTATATACTACGTGGCTGTGCTATATACTACGTGGCTGGTCGCGAACAATCAGCGACAGGCGCAGTCAGGCGCAGGCCGAATCCTGTGTAATCAATGTATTATTCTAAAATCTTCATAAATAAACTACATACATATTCTAGAATACCCGATGCGTTAGAATCGGGCTACCATCTAATAAGAATATAACTACTATAATACTGCCCCTATTTACAAGAATATAACTACTATAATACTGTCCCTATGTTATGTACAAGAATATAACTACTATAATACTGCTCCTATGTACAAGAATATAACTACTATAATACTGCTCCTATGTACAAGAATATAACTACTATAATACTGCTCCTATGTACAAGAATATAACTACTACTAGATGGTGGCCCGATTCTAACGCATCGAGTATTCTAGTATATGCAGGTCCACGTAGTATATTGCCCAGCCACGTAGTATATTGCATTGCCCAGCCACGTAGTATATTGCCCAGCCATGTAGTATAATGCTCCATGCAGTTATTTGCAAAAATTTGGGCTGAAAATCTCGGCTTATACTCACAGGGGACACACAGGGTTAATAGCAGCGGTACCGCTGCCATTAACCCTGTGTGAGCGGTGACTGGAGGGGATTATGGAGCGGCCGCCGGGCACTGACTGCAGGGGAGTAGGGGAGGGACTAATCGGACTGTGCCCGTCGCTGTTTGGTCGTGGCAGCCATGACATGCAGCTGTCGAGACCAATCAGCGACGCGGTATTTCCGTGACGGAAGTTGAGGACAGAAAGACGGAAGTACCCCTTAGACAATTATATATATATATAGATAATACTGCTCCTATGTACAAGAATATAACTACCATAACACTGCTCCTATGTACAAGAATATAACTACTATAATACTGCTCCTATGTACAATAATATAACTACTATAATACTGCTCCTATGTACAGGAATATAACTACTATAATACTGCCCCTATGTACAATAATATAACTACAATAATACTGCCCCCTTTGTACAAGAATATAACTACTATAATACTGCTCCTATGTACAAGAATATAAGTACTATAATACTGCCCCTATGTACAAGAATATAACTACTATAATACTACTCCTATCTACAAGAATATAACTACTATAATACTGCTCCTATGTACAAGAATATAACTACTATAATACTGCTCCTATGTACAAGAATATAACTACTATAATACTGCCCCTATGTACAAGAATATAACTACTTTAATACTGCTCATATATACAAGAATATAACTACTATAATACAGCCCCCTATGTACAATAATATCACTGCTATATAGACCATACTTATAAAATTGAAGTACTTGGTACACAAATTGGAAAATTCATGTGTGCCCACCTGCCATGACAAGTTGTAGCTTCATTGATAAGAACTCTTATCAGATTTACTTTTCTCCTGCGTCAGCAAATCTGAAGGGTAGACAGGATTCAGTTCTAATTAAATACATACTTTACAATGTTTTAATATATATATATTTGTTTTTATTATTTTTTCACACACTTATATACGTATTTGAATGTATGTTAGCTATATATATCTCCTTACTAGAAACTTATTTGTAGCCTGAAGGCTAATGACACTTGCGCCCACTCACATCTGTCTAGACAAGTAGTTGAGTTTCTCCGGCTTTTCGGAAGGTGTTTCGTGGTTATTACAGGTGACACTGCTGTTATGTTACACTGAGCTGAGGTCTGTTATAATGATTTAAGATCAAAGCCGCTCAGCCCCATCCGCCCCATCTGTATCCGCATCAGGAAGGTTCTGTGGGATGAAAGGGATTTCTGAACGCTGTCATTACGGGGGAGATAATTCCTATGGAGGTGTACGACTCTTGAATCATAAAGCGTCAGCGTGTCAGGGCGCTCACAAGTAAAACGTCTTTCCTGTGCATCAGCGTCCCGCCATTTATAGGGGCGGCGGTGGGACAGACTGATGGGAAAAGATAATTTGATAATGGGTCAGTCAAACATATTTGTCTGTTCTCCTCCTGGTGCATCATCCACCGTGGCTGGAGGGGGAGATGACTTGGTACCTAAGGCTTGTGACCACCATAAATAATGGAATTCTACTGTGTTTGGTTTAGGTTTTGTGCACTACATGGCGCCATACCATGGGGCACCATTCAATGTAAGGCTAAAATTTGCCTGACGAATTTGCCTGCTTGAGCTGGTACATTAACTCGACATGTTGTATATACTGTATACTTTTCCATCATTGTCTATTTACCTATGGTGACAGATTTTTTTTAAGTCGGAGGTAAAGAGTAAAAAGCCCCAGGGTTGAGGGGGAGTGAAGATCAGGAAAATGCAAGTCACGAGGTGATACGAGACAACACATTGCTGGGACACGCTCAGGTCACATGTATGCTGTGCCCTGGGGCGAATTTCTCAACAGACTGTGTAACATCAGAAATGGGTGAATTGCTGGTGTTCAGAGCCGAAAAATCCAGTAAAAAGTCGCCGGTATGCTCACCTGGGCTTTATAAGAAACACTGCCACCTAAAAAAAAGCAAAAAAAAGGTTCATATGGAGGCCGGAACTGGAAGGGAAGCAAAATGTATACATTAATTGCATTAAAAAGAAAACAAAATGTTTTGGGGGAATTAAACAATTTTACAACTATGAATTTCAATGAATGATATACTATTTATTTATTACTATTATGGAAAGTTTCACATAAAGCTGTTGATTGGCTGCTAATTAAAACAGTGTTATTTCCACAATAGAAATACATACCGGTAAAAAATATATATATTTTTTTTACAACGTACAGTATCATCATGACTATTGTTAATCTACAGTACAAGACAAACATAAAGTTTCTCTCTTGTACCTTTGTGTCCTTTTTCATCTCCTTTTGTCCTTCTTGTTCATCTAGTTTCACAGAGCTTAATGGGTGGTCTTATTCTTACACTGATAAAACTATATTTCCCCGCAGCACCTGCTTCTCGTCAGTGCTGCAGAGCCCTCACTCTGCCCCCTTATGAACTTTCTGATAGATCTAGATAAAACTCAAAATGGTCAATTTTTATTTATAAGGATGAGGTGACCATTGATTTTTTGAGTTTTTGGGTTTAGTAACTGTGACCCACAATTTGACATGTATTCACTACTATTTACAAATTCTGCATCTTGCTGGTGGTTTATGGGGATCTTCAGGGCATGATCATGTTCATACCTGAATACAAAGCAGAGCTGACTATAGAATAGCTTAATTTTGCTAAATCATGGCTGTGAGGATGCTGTCAGTGTCTGTTGGGTGTCTCGTTAGTCAGGGTCTTAAGTGCATCTGTTTTTCATGAATTAGACTGGGTAATTAGATGCAAATGCAGCTGGTATCAATAAGATCTTCATCATAGCATAGCTGAGCTGTGCTACAAATTGGCTATTGGATGTTTTATTAGACACAGTCGTTAGTTGAATGTGAACATGCTCAACCAACAGTAGTAGAACTATTGAAGGGTCTATCCAACAGCAATGGAGGGTACAGAGAGGCCTAAGGGGATCATTATTTGGGGGTGAAAAAAAAATTTGGTGAGATTTAAAAATAAAGGTTGTACTGACACCCGATCCATTCATGTATGTACAGAAAACTGAGACCACATTATGGAAATATCCCTTAAGAGCTTTGGCATAACTTCCATATTGGATTCATGCAGATCTGAAGTCACATGATGGTTGTGCCTACAGGAACAGTGTGCACTGCAATGCAGTTAGGACATGGAGTCATGCAAAGTTTGCATTTCACTGCAACAACCATGCAAAACTTTGTCATTTTATTTTGCAGTGCAGCCAAAAGTACAGAAGCTGCAATTGCTAATGTAATATAATCAATATACTCACATTAAACAAATGAATATAGTATAGAACAGGAGTTATCCAACTTTTTCTACTGGGGCCTCAAAGAGACCAATGTAGTGTCTAAGCCTCATCAGATAAACTGATATGATTTCTAACCATGACTTTCTACAGGGAAATCATGTTAAAATTAAAATATCTAAAAAAATTGCCTCTTGGCCAATGTAAAGCATTAAAATAGGTGCAAAATTAGACAATTATACCACTAACTTAAAGATTGCTGAGGCAAAACTAGGAGAAGCCTCCCCAGCTTTGCCTCACCTATACCTAGTTGGTGCCCAAACTTTTGAACCCAGCTTCACAGCTGTATGAATGTGCACATGGCACTTTTCATGAAAACACATTAATGCCATTTTTTTTTCCACAAAATTAGGAAACATATTACTATATTGATATGGAAGAATTTAGAGGAAACCCACCCCCATGATACATAAGGAAAACTCCAAAAGTCATTTCAGATGTTGTCTTTATCATACCTAAATCCATTACCTTGGGACTGGCAATATGGATGGATAACTTTTATATAAACAACTTTTTTATTGTAGAAACAGGAACGTAAAGATAAATGCAGTAAATCAATTTTAAGTTTCAGAGGTACCGCCATGGGTACAACTTTATCCCAAACTTTGAAAATTTAGATTTATTATTTTCTTAATTATTTATATACTTAACTGTAAACAAAATATTAGTTTTTATATTGAGCCCACTTAAAATATTTTGGTTGCAGATTTTAACAGTTAAAAGTCACAGCATGAGGTATAGCGAAAGGCAGCCCTGTATCTAAATCTATAATGACTTTCATGTATGTGTCACCTGGCTTGGAAATGGGAACAGAAAGGACAAAGTCTGACTTGTGAAATTGATTATTTAACACAATAAAACAAACATTGGCAGAATCGAGCAACAGCGATAAGGGACTTGATGTTTCATCCAGCGGTTTGTTCTACAAAGGCATAGCCTCTGAGTCCTCCGCCAAAAATCTTCATTTAATCTTTAATTACTGCAATTATTTTCTAGCCTTTGTAACTGAATTGCTGTACTGGGATATATACATTACACCTGATCCTCTATATCAAAAGCATAGTGGTGACCTTCAGTTGAAAGCACTTCCACAGGAGAACTAGGAGCTTGTCCTAGCAGTAGGGATCACCTGCTATTTCTTATCCCACCAGATCTGACCATTCTGAAGGGGGGCCCGATCTGTTTGTTTGGGGCCCCATATCTATATATGCCTTTGGGACTACATGATGCAGAGAAATTCAGGTTTACTTTATGTACTGTATGACTGCCAGGTGAGATTATGTGTTAGATTATAAAGGGTTGGGCATCTTTCTAGTATAAAAGGTATTACAAACACAGAATAATGGAGAGGATGTTAACCTATTGTGAAACCCAAGTCTTATCATAAAAGCGATTTCCTAGTTTTAAAGTGTGCATGAAATGGTCCCCTTCATAATTTAATACACCGAGAGGACACTTCCTGGAAAATACACAAGCAATCCCTTTCTGACAGTAGCATAGCTACCTGGGGCGAGGACAGGGGGTGCGGTGACCCCGCACCTTGTGCTCAGAGGGGCCTACCGGGATTCTGGCCTTGATTAGGTTAATATATTAATTTTTTTAATTTTAATTAAAGCTCGTGGGACATCATAAACAATGGGGGACTCTATAATGTGTGAGGCCCCCACACTGAGAGACTACTGTTGTAGCCCTTTTAAAGTGTGGAGCCTATTATACAGCTGGGATGTTAATATGGGGACCATTTTACAGTTTTGGGGCTATTATGGGGCCCATTATACAGAATAGGAACTAATATGGGGGCCATAATACAGTATTAGAGCTAATGTGGGGCCTATTATATAGTTTAGGGGCTAATCTGGGGCCCATTATACAGTATAGGAGCTAATGTGGGGCAATTATACAGTATAGGAGCTAATATGGGGCCCATTATACAATATATGAGCTAATGTGAGGCCATTATACAGTATAGTAGCTAATGTGGGGCCCATTATATAGTATAGAAGCTAATGTGGGGTCCATTATACAGTATAGGAGCTAATGTGAGGCCCTTATATAGTATAGGAGGTATTGTGGGGCCTATTATACAGTATAGGAGCTAATGTGGGGGTATTATACAGTATAGGAGCTAATGTGGGGGTATTATACAGTATAGAAGCTAATGTGGGGCCATTATAGAGTATAGGAGCTAATGTGGGGCCCATTTTACAGTATAGGAGCTAATGCGGGGCCATTATACAGTATAGGAGCTAATGTGGGGGTATTATACAGTGTAGAAGCTAATGTGGGGCCATTATACAGTATAGGAGCTAATGTGGGGCCTATTATACAGTATGGGAGCTAATGTGGGGGTATTATACAGTATAGGAGCTAATGTGGGGGTATTATACAGTATAGGAGCTAATGTGGGGGTATTATACAGTATAGAAGCTAATGTGGGGCCATTATAGAGTATAGGAGCTAATGTGGGGCCCATTTTACAGTATAGGAGCTAATGCGGGGCCATTATACAGTATAGGAGCTAATGTGGGGGTATTATACAGTGTAGAAGCTAATGTGGGGCCATTATACAGTATAGGAGTTAATGTGGGGGTATTATACAGTATAGGAGCTAATGTGGGGGTATTATACAGTATAGAAGCTAATGTGGGACCATTATAGAGTATAGGAGCTAATGTGGGGCCCATTTTACAGTATAGGAGCTAATGTGGGGGTATTATACAGTGTAGAAGCTAATGTGGGGCCATTATACAGTATAGGAGCTAATGTGGGGCCTATTATACAGTATGGGAGCTAATGTGGGGCCCATTATACAGTATAGGAGCTATTGTGTGGCCCATTATACAGTATAGGAGATAATGTGGGCCCATTATACAATATAGGAGCTAATGTGTGGCCATTATACAGTTGTGGCCAAAAGTATTGACACCCCTGCAATTCTGTCAGATAATACTCAGTTTCTTCCTGAAAATGATTGCAAACACAAATTCTTTGGTATTATCTTCATTTAATTTGTCTTAAATGAAAAAACACAAAAAGAATTTTCCTAAAGCCAAATTGGATATAATTCCACACCAAACATAAAAAAGGGGGTGGACAAAAGTATTGGCACTGTTCGAAAAATCATGCGATGCTTCTCTAATTTGTGTAATTAACAGCACCTGTAACTTACCTGTGGCACCTAACAGGTGTTGGCAATAACTAAATCACACTTGCAGCCAGTTGACATGGATTAAAGTTGACTCAACCTCTGTCCTGTGTCCTTGTGTGTACCACATTGAGCATGGAGAAAAGAAAGAAGACCAAAGAACTGTCTGAGGACTTGAGAAACCAAATTGTGAGGAAGCATGAATAATCCCAAGGCTACAAGTCCATCTCCAAAGACCTGAATGTTCCTGTGTCTACCGTGCGCAGTGTCATCAAGAAGTTTAAAGCCCATGGCACTGTGGCTAACCTCCCTAGATGTGGACTGAAAAGACAAATTGACAATAGATTTCAATGCAAGATTGTGCGGATGTTGGATAAAGAACCTCGACTAACATCCAAACAAGTTCAAGCTGCCCTGCAGTCTGACGGTACAACAGTGTCAACCCGTACTATCCGTCAGCGTCTGAATGAAAAGGCACTGTATGGTAGGAGACCCAGGAAGACCCCACTTCTTACCCCGAGACATAAAAAAGCCAGGCTGGAGTTTGCCAAAACTTACCTAAAAAAGCCTAAAACGTTTTGGAAGAATGTTCTCTGGTCAGATGAGACAAAAGTAGAGTTTTTTGGGCAAAGGCATCAACATAGAGTTTACAGGAGAAAAAAAGAGGCATTCAAAGAAAAGAACACAGTCCGGGGTTGCTTTGCTGCCTCTGGCACTGGACTGCTTGACCGTGTGCATGGCATTATGAAGTCTGAAGACTACCAACAAATTTTGCAGCATAATGTAGGGCCCAGTGTCAGAAATCTGGGTCTCCCTCAGAGGTCATGGGTCTTCCAGCAGTACAAAGACCCAAAACACACTTCAAAAAGCAGTAGAAAATGGTTTGAGAGAAAGCACTGGAGACTTCTAAGGTGGTCAGCAATGAGTCCAGACCTGAAACCCATAGAACACATGTGGAGAAATCTAAAAATGGCAGTTTGGAGAAGGCACCCTTCAAATATCAAGGACCTGGAGCAGTTTGCCAAAGAAGAATGTTCTAAAATTCCAGCAGAGCATTGTAAGAAACTCATAGATGGTTACCGGAAGCGGTTGGTCGCAGTTATTTTGGCTAAAGGTTGTGCAACCAAGTATTAGGCTGAGGGTGCCATTACTTTTGTCTGGCCCATTTTTGGAGTTTTGTGTGAAATGATCAATGTTTTGCTTTTTGCTTCATTCTCTTTTGTGTTTTTTCATTTAAGACAAATTAGATAAAGATAATTGTGATTGCAATCATTTTCTGGAAGAAACTGAGTATTATCTGACAGAATTGCATGGGTGTCAATACTTTTGGCCACAACTGTACAGTATAGGAGCTTATGTGGGGCCCATCATACAGTATAGGAGCTAATGTGAGGCTATTATAGAGTATAGGAGCTAATGTGGGGCCTATTAAACAGTATAGGAGCTAATTGTCAGGACTCTGAAGATTTTTTATTACCTTTTGTGCATTACTGCCCTTTTCCAAGATGGCGTCTTTGGTCTCATGTGCACTGTGTCTTCCTGCTATAAAACTCCACCCCAGCCTTCAGTCTGTGCTAGAGTATTCTGCCTTGCATCCAGCTCCTGACCTCTGGTAACTCCCTGGCTATATACCTGCTCCTGTGAACCTGTGGGGTTATCCTGCTACTCTGCTCTGAGTTCCTGCTGCATACACCAGTTCCAGTAATCCTCCTTCATCTGCTGCTTGTGTTAATTCCATCTGCATTTGCTGGACATGTAAGCTGTTGCTGCTCTGCAAGAACCTGAGACTATTACCCAGGCCTCCCTGGTTGAGCTAAGATATTATTTGAACTGCCTTATAAGCATATCTATCTGTGTTTTGGACTAAGCAAGGACTTATTCGTGTCAAGTATTTTCAAGAATAATTGTGCTTCATAGACTTTCTGCGTGATTGCATTTTCCTCTGAAGTCTCCTATAGACTGCTACGCTGCATTTAATATTTACTCCAAGTGTTGTGGACTTGAGTTTCTCTCTTCACCTGTTTGAATCACCGTGTGATCATATAGACTTTACCACTTATAAAACTGTGTCCTGTAGTTGTCTTGTTCCACGCAAAGAGTCTCCTGAGTTATCCCCTATAATTATTACACTAATGTGGGTCCATTATACAGTATAGGAGCTAATGGGGGACCATTATACAGTATAGGAGCTAAAGTGATGCCATTATACAGTATAGGAGCTAATGTGAGGCCATTATACAGTATAGGAGCTAATGTGAGGCCATTATACAATATAGGAGCTAATGTGAGGCCCATTATACAGTACTAGACTGTGGCCCGATTCTAACGCATCGGGTATTCTAGAATATGCATGTCCCCGTAGTATATGGACAATGATGATTCCAGAATTCGCGGCAGACTGTGCCCGTCGCTGATTGGTCGAGGCAACCTTTATGACATCATCGTCGCCATGGCAACCATTATGACATCTACGTCGATGCTGTGCCCTTCGCTGATTGGTCGAGGCCTGGCGGCCTCGACCAATCAGAGACGTGGGATTTCCATTATGACATCATCGTCGCCATGCTGTGCCTGTCTCTGATTGGTCGAGGCCCGGCGGCCTCGACCAATCAGAGATGTGGGATTTCCAGGACAGACAGACAGACAGACAGAAAGACAGACAGACAGACGGAAAAACCCTTAGACAATTATATATATAGATAGGAGCTTATGTGGGGCCCATCATACAGTATAGGAGCTAATGTGGGGCCCATTATACAGTATAGGAGCTAATGTGGGCCCATTTTACAGTATAGGAGCTAATGTGGGGCCCATTATACAGTATAGGAGCTAATGTGGGGCCATTATACAGTGTAGGGAGCTTATGTGGGGCCCATTATACAGTATAGGAGCTTATGTGGGGCCCATCATACAGTATAGGAGCTAATGTGAGGCCATTATACAGTATAGGAGCTAATGTGGGGCCCATCATACAGTATAGGAGCTAATGTGGGGCCTATTATACAGTATAGGAGCTAATGTGGGGCCCATTATACCGTATAGGAGCTAATGTGGGGCCCATCATACAGTATAGGAGCTAATGTGGGGCCTATTATACAGTATAGGAGCTAATGTGGGGCCCATTATACAGTATAGGAGCTAATGTGGGCCCATTATACAGTATAGGAGCTAATGTGAGGCCATTATACCGTATAGAAGCTAATGTGGGGCCTATTATACAGTATAGGAGCTAATGTGGGGCCTATTATACAGTATAGGAGCTAATGTGAGGCCATTATACCGTATAGGAGCTAATGTGGGGCCCATCATACAGTATAGGAGCTAATGTGGGGCCTATTATACAGTATAGGAGCTAATGTGGGGCCTATTATACAGTATAGGAGCTAATGTGGGGCCCATTATACAGTATAGGAGCTAATGTGGGCCCATCATACAGTATAGGAGCTAATGTGAGGCCATTATACCGTATAGGAGCTAATGTGGGGCCCATCATACAGTATAGGAGCTAATGTGGGGCCTATTATACAGTATAGGAGCTAATGTGGGGCCTATTATACAGTATAGGAGCTAATGTGGGGCCCATTATACAGTATAGGAGCTAATGTGGGCCCATTATACAGTATAGGAGCTAATGTGAGGCCCTTATACCGTATAGAAGCTAATGTGGGGCCTATTATACAGTATAAGAGCTAATGTGGGGCCTATTATACAGTATAGGAGCTAATGTGGGGCCATTATACAGTGTAGGGAGCTTATGTGGGGGCCCATTATACAGTATAGGAGCTTATGTGGGGCCCATCATACAGTATAGGAGCTAATGTGAGGCCATTATACCGTATAGAAGCTAATGTGGGGCCTATTATACAGTATAGGAGCTAATGTGGGGCCCATTATACAGTATAGGAGCTAATGTGGGGCCCATTATACAGTATAGGAGCTAATGTGGGGCCCATTATACAGTATAGGAGCTAATGTGGGGCCTATTATACAGTATAGGAGCTAATGTGGGGCCCATTATACAGTATAGGAGCTAATGTGGGGCCATTATACAGTGTAGGGAGCTTATGTGGGGCCCATTATACAGTGTAGGGAGCTTATGTGGGGCCCATTATACAGTATAGGAGCTTATGTGGGGCCCATCATACAGTATAGGAGCTAATGTGAGGCCATTATACCGTATAGAAGCTAATGTGGGGCCTATTATACAGTATAGGAGCTAATGTGGGGCCCATTATACCGTATAGGAGCTAATGTGGGGCCCATTATACAGTATAGGAGCTAATGTGGGGCCCATTATACAGTATAGGAGCTAATGTGGGGCCATTATACAGTGTAGGGAGCTTATGTGGGGCCCATTATACAGTATAGGAGCTTATGTGGGGCCCATCATACAGTATAGGAGCTAATGTGAGGCCATTATACCGTATAGAAGCTAATGTGGGGCCTATTATACAGTATAGGAGCTAATGTGGGGCCCATTATACCGTATAGGAGCTAATGTGGGCCCATTATACAGTATAGGAGCTAATGTGGACCCATTATACAGTATAGGAGCTAATGTGAGGCCATTATACAGTATAGGAGCTAATGTGGGGCCATTATACAGTGTAGGGAGCTTATGTGGGGCCCATTATGCAGTGTAGGGAGCTTATGTGGGGCCATTATACAGTGTAGGGAGCTTATGTGGGGCCCATTATACAGTATAGGAGCTTATGTGGGGCCCATCATACAGTATAGGAGCTAATGTGAGGCCATTATACCGTATAGAAGCTAATGTGGGGCCTATTATACAGTATAGGAGCTAATGTGGGGCCCATTATACAGTATAGGAGCTAATGTGGGGCCCATTATACAGTATAGGAGCTAATGTGGGGCCCATTATACAGTATAGGAGCTAATGTGGGGCCTATTATACAGTATAGGAGCTAATGTGGGGCCCATTATACAGTATAGGAGCTAATGTGGGGCCATTATACAGTGTAGGGAGCTTATGTGGGGCCCATTATACAGTGTAGGGAGCTTATGTGGGGCCCATTATACAGTATAGGAGCTAATGTGGGGCCCATTATACAGTATAGGAGCTAATGTGGGGCCATTATACAGTGTAGGGAGCTTATGTGGGGCCCATTATACAGTATAGGAGCTTATGTGGGGCCCATCATACAGTATAGGAGCTAATGTGAGGCCATTATACCGTATAGAAGCTAATGTGGGGCCTATTATACAGTATAGGAGCTAATGTGGGGCCCATTATACCGTATAGGAGCTAATGTGGGCCCATTATACAGTATAGGAGCTAATGTGGACCCATTATACAGTATAGGAGCTAATGTGAGGCCATTATACAGTATAGGAGCTAATGTGGGGCCATTATACAGTGTGGGGAGCTTATGTGGGGCCCATTATACAGTGTAGGGAGCTTATGTGGGGCCATTATACAGTGTAGGGAGCTTATGTGGGGCCCATTATACAGTATAGGAGCTTATGTGGGGCCCATCATACAGTATAGGAGCTAATGTGGGGCCTATTATACAGTATAGGAGCTAATGTGGGGCCCATTATACAGTATAGGAGCTAATGTGGGGCCATTATACAGTGTAGGGAGCTTATGTGGGGCCCATTATACAGTGTAGGGAGCTTATGTGGGGCCCATTATACAGTATAGGAGCTAATGTGGGGCCCATTATACAGTATAGGAGCTAATGTGGGGCCATTATACAGTGTAGGGAGCTTATGTGGGGCCCATTATACAGTATAGGAGCTTATGTGGGGCCCATCATACAGTATAGGAGCTAATGTGAGGCCATTATACCGTATAGAAGCTAATGTGGGGCCTATTATACAGTATAGGAGCTAATGTGGGGCCCATTATACCGTATAGGAGCTAATGTGGGCCCATTATACAGTATAGGAGCTAATGTGGACCCATTATACAGTATAGGAGCTAATGTGAGGCCATTATACAGTATAGGAGCTAATGTGGGGCCATTATACAGTGTAGGGAGCTTATGTGGGGCCCATTATACAGTGTAGGGAGCTTATGTGGGGCCATTATACAGTGTAGGGAGCTTATGTGGGGCCCATTATACAGTATAGGAGCTTATGTGGGGCCCATCATACAGTATAGGAGCTAATGTGAGGCCATTATACCGTATAGAAGCTAATGTGGGGCCTATTATACAGTATAGGAGCTAATGTGGGGCCCATTATACAGTATAGGAGCTAATGTGGGGCCCATTATACAGTATAGGAGCTAATGTGGGGCCCATTATACAGTATAGGAGCTAATGTGGGGCCTATTATACAGTATAGGAGCTAATGTGGGGCCCATTATACAGTATAGGAGCTAATGTGGGGCCATTATACAGTGTAGGGAGCTTATGTGGGGCCCATTATACAGTGTAGGGAGCTTATGTGGGGCCCATTATACAGTATAGGAGCTAATGTGGGGCCCATTATACAGTATAGGAGCTAATGTGGGGCCATTATACAGTGTAGGGAGCTTATGTGGGGCCCATTATACAGTATAGGAGCTTATGTGGGGCCCATCATACAGTATAGGAGCTAATGTGAGGCCATTATACCGTATAGAAGCTAATGTGGGGCCTATTATACAGTATAGGAGCTAATGTGGGGCCCATTATACCGTATAGGAGCTAATGTGGGCCCATTATACAGTATAGGAGCTAATGTGGACCCATTATACAGTATAGGAGCTAATGTGAGGCCATTATACAGTATAGGAGCTAATGTGGGGCCATTATACAGTGTAGGGAGCTTATGTGGGGCCCATTATACAGTGTAGGGAGCTTATGTGGGGCCATTATACAGTGTAGGGAGCTTATGTGGGGCCCATTATACAGTATAGGAGCTTATGTGGGGCCCATCATACAGTATAGGAGCTAATGTGAGGCCATTATACCGTATAGAAGCTAATGTGGGGCCTATTATACAGTATAGGAGCTAATGTGGGGCCCATTATACAGTATAGGAGCTAATGTGGGGCCCATTATACAGTATAGGAGCTAATGTGGGGCCCATTATACAGTATAGGAGCTAATGTGGGGCCTATTATACAGTATAGGAGCTAATGTGGGGCCCATTATACAGTATAGGAGCTAATGTGGGGCCATTATACAGTGTAGGGAGCTTATGTGGGGCCCATTATACAGTGTAGGGAGCTTATGTGGGGCCCATTATACAGTATAGGAGCTTATGTGGGGCCCATCATACAGTATAGGAGCTAATGTGAGGCCATTATACCGTATAGAAGCTAATGTGGGGCCTATTATACAGTATAGGAGCTAATGTGGGGCCCATTATACCGTATAGGAGCTAATGTGGGGCCCATTATACAGTATAGGAGCTAATGTGGGGCCCATTATACAGTATAGGAGCTAATGTGGGACCATTATACAGTGTAGGGAGCTTATGTGGGGCCCATTATACAGTATAGGAGCTTATGTGGGGCCCATCATACAGTATAGGAGCTAATGTGAGGCCATTATACCGTATAGAAGCTAATGTGGGGCCTATTATACAGTATAGGAGCTAATGTGGGGCCCATTATACCGTATAGGAGCTAATGTGGGGCCCATCATACAGTATAGGAGCTAATGTGGGGCCTATTATACAGTATAGGAGCTAATGTGGGGCCCATTATACAGTATAGGAGCTAATGTGGGCCCATTATACAGTATAGGAGCTAATAAGAGGCCATTATACAGTATAGGAGCTAACGTGGGCCATTATACAGTATAGGAGCTAATGTGGACCCATTATACAGTATAGAGGCTGATGTGGGCTCATTATACAGTATAGGAGCTAATTTGGTGCCCAATATACAATATAGGAGTCCAAAATTGAATACTTTGAGCTCATTGTGCATAATGGTTCTCACTGGGGTTCTGTTTGAATCCAGTTTTTCGGGGATACAATGTAAGCCCTATTAAAATGGGCTGAATTGTAGCTAGTATTTTATAAGGGGTGGCTGTCACTCATTTAGGGGCACAGCAGCCCTCACAGTTTAAGGAGCCATGAATGTGCTACTGCTATAGTGGACCTGTAGTTGGGATTATTGGGTGGGTACTGTGACTCACTGTACTGAGGCTGAGGGCATTGTGGCTGCCACTGGTTTGGGGTTTCTGTGGTTTCCATAATTGTGGGGCACTGTAGCTGTGATTATTATGTGGATAAGGTTGATGTCAGCGTCACCCTGATATCTCGAAGGAAACAGATACAAACATTGGTAATAACGCATTTCATATAGGCGTGAATGGTAAATTAATCATCTGCTCCCAGATCAAAGGTAATGAGTGGAGTTCCGACCATCTTTTCCCGTGACCCGGCTTCCTGCCACCGCTGTGAATCATTGTCTTATCAGTTAGTGCCAGTTAGCAATAACCCAATCACAAGACACACTGATAGCTGCCACTTCATAGTCAATCATTGACCGATCCATCTATTTCTGTAAGGATTAGTCCGGATGTGATGTTATCAAGGAGGGGAAAGTTCACAGAAAGAGTCATTCCAGCTTCTAACTTTTCAGCCTTTTGTTCTTGAAATTCTTACTTTTTAGCCTCATCAGCTGCAACTTGAAGACATTGTGGTAGAGAAGTCAAGATCAAGAGTTCATAATAGTTGTTTCCCCCAGAATGAAAAAGGGTATCCCCCATCTTGAGGGCATATCGGTAGGATGGGCCATCACTTTATGGCCAGATGGAGTCTGACCACTGGGACCACCATAGATCCTGAGTGTCAAGGGGCTGCCAGACTCATCTCTAAGCTGGCCATACACCTTAGACTTATGTCGGCTGAACCTGCCGATATCAATGAGTTTGGCTGATGGTCTTATGTGTATGATGGTTGGGAGTGAGGTCAATCTGATTTTGGACTGCCGATCACAATGTCTTCCCTGAGTTAGGCGGCCAACCGACGTATTAGTTGACAACTTTCTCATAGAGAACACGAGCGTTCGGCCATTATGAGCGCGCTTGCGTTTAGGAGAGTTGGCTGGTTGGCTGTCAGATGAATGATCGGTCTGCCAAAAGCCATCTAGTAGCCATCTAATGTGTATGGCCGGCTTTAGAGTGGTCACAAAGAGCATCTCGTTCTCTGGAGGACCCGGCATGTCCACACATTACTCAGCCAGCTCATTCTTATCTGAGGCTTTGTGTAATACTTTATTTCTCCTGTGGAGGTACCGCAGAGGAATCACTGATGGATAACCCAACAGATTACAATTGATTGCTGGGACTCCCAACACCAGGAAGAAAAGGAATAGAAGAAAAGCTCAAGCCCCAATATAACAAGAAAGTACCGATCACCTGAGGTATTCCGCCAGAGTGCATCAATGTGCACCATTTCCTCATCACCATTAATGGAGATGGTATCTGGTGACAAAGTGAAAATTCCAAGATCAAGAAAAAAAAATCAAAATAGAGATGACACATTCTTCCAGTATTTATAGGGGTTGTCTGCTCCTTTACTTTTACTTTACCAATGGTCTGATTGCACTCTAGAAATATTAGAAAGAACATACTCACCTACCCACCCGCCTCCACTCTTCCGTACCTTGGTTTTCTCTCCTGGTCTGCATGTGACTTCTGCGGCCAATTGCCCCAGATGTGACTTGTTGATTGACATAGATGGAGGACGATGAGAGGCAGAGGCGGCCATATGATTGGTGCAACCTGTGCAGCCGCAAAGGGGCCCAAGAGCTTAGGGGGCCACTTCCACCTTGAAAACATGGAATTGTGCACTTTGATAAGCTGTTGGACTGCAAAGGGCCCATATATTGTCCTTGCGCAGGGGTCTCTTCTGTCTGTGTCCGCCAGTGGATTTAGAGGTTAACCCTAACCCTAACCCACCTACATGAGATCGGAAGGCGGGCATTTGCTTTTTACTACTATTATTAGAGCACACTTGTGCCCTTGGTACAGTAAAAAAAGGGTGTGTGCCCCGTTAATTCACAGAGGATTGTATAGACTAAGAACAGCCAGGGATGTAATTACCAGGGGTTTAAAAGTAAAATAAATGACCCTGGATCCTGGTATCTGAGGAGGTCAAAAGATGTCTCTGCTTCATAAAATACCAGTCGAAAAAATGGCTCATGGCAGAAGGAGGCTTTGGTACAGATTTTATAATGGGATCAAGATATGGTTCTGGATACATTTGTAACAAACCCTCAGAGGTGAAAAGTATCAGGCTGTATAGGGGATCCCATTCTATGAAAACCTAAGTTGATCTAGTGGAAGCTGATGTTTTGTTATAATGTATCAGTGTAGGCTCCATGAGTGAAGCAGCTCAGATCTACCCCTACGCTCCACCGATAGTGATGCAATCTCTGAGCCCCCCAAAGAAAAAAGTGTAGCATTTGGAAACCCAAATATAAATCCTAAAGTTCGTTCTGGGAAACAATCAGAAAAATGTCTATAATTTTATAAGTCGTAGTCACTGAATAAACAGATACAGTACAGACCAAAAGTTTGGACACACCTTCTCATTTAAAGATTTTTCTGTATTTTCATGACTATGAAAATTGTACATTCACACTGAAGGCATCAAAACTATGAATTAACACGTGGAATTATATACTTAACAAAAAAGTGTGAAACAAATGAAATTATGTCTTACATTCTAGGTTCTTCAAAGTAGCCACCCTTTGCTTTGATGACTGCTTTGCACACTCTTGGCATTCTCTTGATGAGCTTCAAGAGGTAGTCACCGGGCATGGTCTTCCAACAATCTTGAAGGAGTTCCCAGAGATGCTTAGCACTTGTTGGCCCTTTTGCCTTCACTCTGCAGTCCAGCTCACCCCAAACCATCTCGATTGGGTTCAGGTCTGGTGACTGTGGAGGCCAGGTCATCTGGCGTAGCACCCCATCACTCTCCTTCTTGGTCAAATAGCCCTTACACAGTCTGGAGGTGTGTTTGGGGTCATTGTCCTGTTGAAAAATAAATGATGGTCCAACTAAACGCAAACCGGATGGAATAGCATGCCGCTGCAAGATACTGTGGTAGCCATGCTGGTTCAGTATGCCTTCAATTTTGAATAAATCCCCAACAGTGTCACGAGCAAAGCACCCCCACACCATCACACCTCCTCCTCCATGCTTCACGGTGGGAACCAGGCATGTAGAGTCCATCCGTTCACCTTTTCTGCGTCGCACAAAGACACGGTGGTTGTAACCAAAGATCTCAAATTTGGGCTCATCAGACCAAAGCACAGATTTCCACTAGTCTAATGTCCATTCCTTGTGTTCTTTAGCCCAAACAAGTCTCTTCTGCTTGTTGCCTATCCTTAGCAGTGGTTTCCTAGCAGCTATTTTACCATGAAGGCCTGCTTCACAAAGTCTCCTCTAACAGTTGTTGTAGATATGTGTCTGCTGCTAGAAATCTGTGTGGCATTGACCTGGTCTCTAATCTGAGCTGCTGTTAACCTGCGATTTCTGAGGATGGTGACTCGGATAAACTTATCCTCCGAAGCAGAAGTGTCTCTTGGTCTTCCTTTCCTGGGGCGGTCCTCATGTGAGCCAGTTTCTTTGCAGCGCTTGATGGTTTTTGCCACTGCACTTGGGGACACTTACAAAGTTTTCCCAATTTTTCAGACTGACTGACCTTCATTTCTTAAAGTAATGATGGCCACTCGATTTTCTTTACTTAGCTGCTTTTTTCTTGCCATAATACAAATTCTATCAGTCTATTCAGTAGGACTATCAGCTGTGTATCCACCAGACTTCTGCACAAGACAGCTGATGGTCCCAACCCCACTTATAAGGCAAGAAATCCCATTTATTAAACCTGACAGGGCACACCTGTGAAGTGAAAACCATTCCCGGTGTCTACCTCTTGAAGCTCATCAAGAGAATGCCAAGAGTGTGCAAAGCAGTCATCAAAGCAAAAGGTGGCTACTTTGAAGAACTTAGAGGTATAAGACATAATTTCAGTTGTTTCACACTTTTTTGTTAAGTATACAATTCCACATGTGTTATTTCATAGTTTTGATGCCTTCAGTGTGAATTTACAATTTTCATAGTCATGAAAATACAGAAAAATCTTTAAATAAGAAGATGTGTCCAAACATTTGGTCTGTACTGTATACTTAACAGAAAAGTGTGAAACAACTGAAATTATCTCTTATATTCTAGGTTCTTCAAAGTAGCCACCTTTTGTCTTGATTACTGCTTTGCACACTCTTTGCATTATCTTGATGAGCTTCAAGAAGAAGTCACCGGGAATGGTCTTCCAACAATCTTGAAGGAGTTCCCAGAGATGCCTACCACTTGTTGGCCCTTTTGCCTTCACTCTGCGGTCCAGCTCACCCCAAACCATCTCGATTGGGTTCAGGTCTGGTGACTGTGGAGGCCAGGTCATCTGGCGTAGCACCCCATCACTCTCCTTCTTGGTCAAATAGCCCTTACATAGCCTGGAGGTGTGTTTGGGGTCATTATCCTGTTGAAAAATAAATGATGGTCCAACTAAACGCAAACGGGATGGAATAGCATGCCACTGCAAGATGCTGTGGTAGCCATGCTGGTTCAGTATGCCTTCAATTTTGAATAAATCCCCAACAGTGTCACGAGCAAAGCACCCCCACACCATCACACCTCCTCCTCCATGCTTCACGGTGGGAACCAGGCATATAGAGTCCATCCGTTCACCTTTTCTGCGTCGCACAAAGACACGGTGGTTGGAACCAAAGATCTCAAATTTGGACTCATCAGACCAAAGCACAGATTTCCACTGGTCTAATGTCCATTCCTTGGGTTCTTTAGCCCAAACAAGTCTCTTCTGCTTGTTGCCTATCCTTAGCAGTGGTTTCTTAGCAGCTATTTTACCATGAAGGCCTGCTGCACAAAGTCTCCTCTTAACAGTTGTTGTAGAGATGTGTCTGCTGCTAGAACTCTGTGTGGCATTGACCTGGTCTCTAATCTGAGCTGCTGTTAACCTGCGATTTCTGAGGCTGGTGACTCGGATAAACTTATCCTCAGAAGCAGAGGTGACTCTTGGTCTTCCTTTCCTGAGGCGGTCCTCATGTGAGCCAGTTTCTTCGTAGCGCTTGATGGTTTTTGCAATTGCACTTGGGGACACTTTCAAAGTTTGCCCAATTTTTCAGACTGACTGACCTTCATTTCTTAAAGTAAAGATGGCCACTCGTTTTTCTTTACTTAGCTGCTTTTTTCTTGCCATAATACAAATTCTAACAGTCTATTCAGTAGGACTATCAGCTGTGTATCCACCAGACTTCTGCACAACACAACTGATGTTCCCAACACCATTTATAAGGCAAGAAATCCCACTTATTAAACCTGACAGGGCACACCTGTGAAGTGAAAACCATTCCCGGTGACTACCTCTTGAAGCTCATCAAGAGAATGCCAAGACTGTACAAAGAAGTCACCAAAGCAAACGGTGGCTACTTTGAAGAACCTAGAGGTATAAGACATAATTTCAGTTGTTTCACACTTTTTTGTTAAGTATATAATTCCACATGTGTTATTTCATAGTTTTGATGCCTTCAGTGTGAATTTACAAATTTCATAGTCATGAAAATACAGAAAAATCTTTAAATGAGAAGGTGTGTCCAAACGTTTGGTCTGTACTGTATGTACGGTAACCTTGTCTTACATACAGTGACCTATGAGCTATTCTATTCACTGGTGGCAAATAGAGATCTTACGACAGGCTTAAAAAAGACTTGAAAGATCGCCATGTTAATGGTTACCCACTTTACCCAGGAAAAAGGAAGCAAATAAATCAGCAATACTTGCTAATCCTGTCCTGGCATTCAGTTTGAAGTGATTTTATTGCTGCACATATGACAAGTAATAGTTTACTGTCATATCACATCACTGCACAAATATTTACTAACCTCATGGCTAAAATTATATAGTTTAACCTGCAGTCAAATCAGTAACTTTGTCTCAAAAAAATCCTATTCTATTATAATAACCTATGTAATCAAAGTGGTTATATTTTTCTACATAGGGAGCAGTATTATAGTAATTATATTCTTGTACATAGGAGCAGTATTATAGTAGTTATATTCTTGTACATAGGAGCAGTATTATAGTAGTTATATTCTTGTACATAGGAGCAGTATTCTTGTACATAGGAGCAGTATTATAGTAGTTATATTCTTGTACATAGGGGGCAGTATTATAGTAGTTATATTCTTGTATATAGGGGCAGTATTATAGTAGTTATATTCTTGTACATAGGGAGCAGTATTATAGCAGTTATATTCTTGTACATAGGAGCAGTATTATAGTAGTTATATTCTTGTACACAGGGGCAGTATTATAGTAGTTATGTTCTTGTACATAGGGGGCAGTAATATAGTAATTATATTCTTGTACATAGGGGGCAGTATTATAGTAGTTATATTCTCATACATAGGGGCAGTATTATAGTAGTTATATTCTTGTACATAGTGGCAGTATTATAGTAATTACATTCTGGTACATAGGGGCAGTATTATAGTAGTTATATTCTTGTACATAGGGGCAGTATTATAGTAGTTATATTCTTGTACATAGGAGCAGTATTATAGTAGTTATATTCTTGTACATAGGAGCAGTATTATAGTAGTTATATTCTTGTATATAGGAGCAGTATTATAGTAGTTATATTCTTGTACATTGGGGCAGTGATATAGTAGTTATGGTATGTTCTTGTGTACAGTGAGTAGTGTTGTAGTACTCGGTTTCTCATTGTTCGAAGCCTCAGCATACAGCTATAAGTTGTTTAGAATTCCCAAATAAAAATTGCATTTTCTCAACCACATAATTTTTTTAAATAGATGAAAACGATCCCTTTATAAGGAGAACACACAGACGACACCACTGCATACAAAGGTATAATGCACTCTTGCTTTCATCCTCTGGATCCTCTGGATGTAATGTCATCATTATGACAACCTGTCTCCTTTAAACTATCTCAGTCAGCCCAGGAATGGCGAGTTCTCTATCGGAAATATCACAGTCTTCGCACTTAAACACCTTCCTGTGTCGCTCACAACACCTACTTTAAATGCCACCATTCCTCCCAGATTATACAGAATAATATGTGATTACAAAGAAATGGATTTTGATACAAAATACCCCCAAAAAAATAATTAATTGCCCCACTGGACAAAGATATTAATATTTCTAACTAATTTACTTTTATGACACAGTTTTTGCGCTGGTGGAGATCATTACCAGGTTTTGGCCACATCACCCACTTGTCCATACCGATACCAAGATTTCGGTCACTGATGGCCGTAGCGGCCAGTTACATGTTCAGAGATGCCAATAATAAAGTAATTGAACCATGTGACTATGGCCTCCAATGATGGCGGCAACCATCACTTTAATATGGACAATATGTTACAAATGTGGCCGTTGATTGGTGTCAAATGATTACAGTATAGACGTATCATTGATATGAACGGCACATGGATGCTGTGGCCAATATTTGGTGCTGCGTCCCTGTGGCACTGATCACCGGTCATGGCATCGGCATGTCATTAATTTGTTAATTGATCGGCTGCTGGTGTCATTACGGGTAACGTGCCACTGATATGTGAGGGATTGGCTAGTGGACTTTCAAGGCACTGGACAACATGGAGCTCCAACGACAAAGGGAAAGCTCAAACATACTCGAAAATCAGTGGTGTGTAAAAGAAAAAGAAAAAGAAAAAAAAATCACTGTAAATATTAACTTTCCGTTGTCAAATTCTGGGAAATTGAAGTGGACTTTAACTTACTTAAATTGTAAACTGCTGAAATGTTTTTTTCCCCACAATAGTTTGCAATGTTTATTGAGAATTTCGGAATGTCTTTGCCAAACGTGAGACTTATTCTATCAGTTAACATTTTTATTGCAATAATATAATTTTTTATCTCTTCTCTTTAATTAAAAAACTAATTTTCAAATGTGCACAAAATGTCTTTTACATGTTTTTCCTGACGTGCCTACTTTGTCGTCCCATTAGTCCTTTTTACGGTAATTGTGCTACTGGTGTAATTTTTTTTTACATGTAAAGTAGTGGCGACTTTGCATCGAAAGCTGCCTTGAAGACTGCTCAGCTCACTTCCTTTAGAAACGTCAATTCTTTTAAAGCCTGAAGCAGTTGAATTAATTTAAAAAAATGGAACAACTTGCGCAGCAAGTTGTTTTGACATTGATGTGTATATGTTAATTTTTTTTACATTTTTGTATTGCTTTTTTGGGGTTGTTTCCAGGCAGAATCCACATGAAATAGAAGTAGTGTGAACCTACCCTAAGAGAGGAATCTCTTCTTTCTGAGCTACACCAAAGAGCCTGGAGCAAAGAGCAGCTACTAGGAAGGTTTTTCACCCTGGAGGACCAGACAGTCTGTCAATACTAATGTTAGCTGTGTAATACTTAATTTCTCCTGTGGTGGAGCTGTAGAAGAATTGAACACATATGATTGAATTCCCATGGATTAAAACTGATCACTGGGGTCTCAGGATCAAGATACTTTTGATCAGCTTATAATGTTAAAATTCTATGAAGCTTCTGACAGTCTTACAATTAAGCAGAACAATCACAAGATTTCCATTATTTCCACCAACATTGGGCTCTAGTTCAAATACCAGGTGATATTTTTTATGAAACCGAAATACAAAGAGAAGGGAATTTGTAAACCTTAATTTAGCTTTTGTAATTTTACCCTGATCTTATTTCCCATAATATATAAGATGCAGTTGTTTTCCCTGAAATTCGTGTTTGTACTGTGACAACATTTTATTACAGAGATCTTGACCCTTCATGGTTTTCATGGTTCTTTTCAAACTGAAAAAAATGTCCTTCTGTTTAACTTGTGGTTATATCTCTAGCCGCACCTTCCCCAGGGATCAGTAAAAGTCAGTCTCATGCCGGTCATTATCTGGCATATGTATTACTCATAATTATGATGCATGATAGCATTCTCTTTGTTAGCAGATGTTGCCCCAAACAACAACCAGTTGGTCTCTGGGACTATAATTCATTACATTTTTAAAGGTAAAGTGCAGGTTTTAGCTAGTTTTTTTAGAGTCTAGTTATTGGGGTACCATTGCTCTAAGATCCAAAATTGAGCTTTTGTCAGCAGGGAACCGCAATGGGCACGACTCTTGGTCCTAACTAAAAACATTTATTGTAACAATGCTTATTGAACAGAAAGTTATGATAAAATATTAGGACAATCTACAAGAAAAAAAACTCTAAAAATTCAGCCTGTTTAATTTTTGGAGTAATGGTTTAAATAGTATTTTTTGAGGCTGGTACAAGTGCAAAGCTAAATATTTAGATATATGAGTGCATACTCCATATATGTGGCAGTCTCTTTCTTTGCCCTTGTAAAAAGTCAGCCATAATGCCAAGTTAGGTTACCAGCCACAGTGCCTCCTCTTACCCCATAACACTACCATTTAGAAGTCCCTTTGACAGCGCCATTCACTGAGCCTACATTGGTCTGGTGGTGACTGTTCTCCTACTTCTGACATGAAAGTAGAGGGTTCAAGGTTGTAGTGACAGTAAAGGTACCTTCACACTGAGCGACTTTACAACGAGAACGACAGCGATCCGTGAAGTTGCAGCGTCCTGGATAGCGATCTCGTTGTGTTTGACACGCAGCAGCGATCTGGATCCCGCTGTGATATCGCTGGTCAGAGCTAGAAGTCCAGAACTTTATTTGGTCGTCAGATCGGTGTGTATCGTTGTGTTTGACAGCAAAAGCAACGATGCCTGCAATGTTTTACAATGGTAACCAGGGTAAATATCGGGTTACTAAGTGCAGGGCCGCGCTTAGTAACCCGATATTTACCCTGGTTACCATTGTGAAAGTTAAAAAAAAAACACTACATACTCACCTTCTGATGTCTGTCACGTCCCCCGGCGTCCACAGGGTTAAACTGCTTTCGGCAGGAGCGCTTGCTAAATGCACGCGCTGCTGCCGAGAGCTTCCCTGCACTGACTGTCAGTGCCGGCCGTAAAGCAGAGCACAGCGGTGACGTCACCGCTGTTACTGCCGGGTGCCGGCGCTGACACATTCAGTGCAGGAAGAGCTCTCGGCAGCAGCGCAGCATTACCAAGCGCTCCTGCCGAAAGCAGTTTAAGCCTGTGGACGCCAGGGGACGTGACAGACATCAGAATGTGAGTATGTACTGTTTTTTTTTTACTTTTACAATGGTAACCAGCGTAAATATCGGGTTACTAAGCGCGGCCCTGCGCTTAGTAACCCGATGTTTACCCTGGTTACCCGGGTGCTGCAGGGGGACTTCGGCATCGTTGAAGACAGTTTCAACGATACCGAAGTCGTTCCCCTGATCGTTGGTCGCTGGAGAGAGCTGTCTGTGTGACAGCTCCCCAGCGACCACACAACGACTTACCAACGATCACATCGCTGGTCGTGATCGTTGGTAAGTCGTTTAGTTTAACAGTACCTTTAGTGGACCGTGGATCAGTTCTAAACATTGATATGGTTTGTGGATGTATGGCCTGAAGTGGTGGGCACAGTCGACAGACCCCAGGACCCCTGTGCCAAAAAGAGTCGCTGTGTTAACCTTGCAATTCTGGTTAGGCTTTACTTATTTAGGATAATGAGCAGAGATTAATTTTAAGATCAAAAACAAAGGAAGGTCACGCTGCACATTTCTTCAAGACTCCTTATCATTATTATTTATATCATGCCAATATATTGTTGAGTACTGCATCCAAAAGTGCACATAGTTCAATGAACATATAAAAACATACAAAAGTGCCCTGACTTTTAAAAAAAAGGCATCTATAGGTGGAGTGTAAGGGTTAAATTATTGGGCGCTAAGAGCTTCAGTTAGAGAGCTCTAAAAACCAAGGATTTGTTCACACTGCGTTTTTTGCCAAGTCTTTTCCATGCATTTTTCAAGAGTAAAAAACACTGCTGTTTACAGTACCAGAAATGTGAATTAGATTTCTGGAACCTCGTACACACGCTGCTTATTTTTTCCTTGCAGATTTGAACCAGGAAAGAGTTTTTTGGGTTTTTTTTAAATTGTGCAGCATGTCATTACTTTTAGTGATTTTCCTCAATTCAAATGAATGGGAAAAAACGCAAATAAAAACGCACCAAAAACACAATTAAAACGAGACAAAGGCATCTTTTTCTGCACCAAAAACCAGAGTGGTAGCAGGAAAATTGAGGTGTATAATTTTTTTTTGGTCACATTTTTACTTGTGTTTTTTTAAGCATTTTTACGCAGCTGTAAAATACCATGTGTGAAGATACTCTAATGGTTCTTTGCTGCTTTACTTGTCCATGGGATGTGTCTCATGTTGCAGCTCTGCCCTGTTAATATGAATGGGGACGAGTTGCAATACCAGCAGCAACCTTTGGACAGGTGTGGCACTATTTTTGGACGAAAGCAGCCGTGTTATTTTTAATTTCCCGTCAATCTCTACAAATGCTCTGTGCTGCCGTTGGAATGGGGTTGTGGCTTTCCTTGTACTATTAAACTTTTATTTTGCGAACATTGATTTATTTCCATTTTGTACTCTCGCATTCAGCCCTGACTTTACTTGTCATCACCATATAAGTGGATAGGTCACTGCCCGCTCACAAGATCAACATACTCCACCACTGCTGCAATGATCATGTTATGCGGATCCTCAAAGTCTTCGGTCCGGATGAGAGGTTGTTATGCAGCACAGACAGATGACGTTAGTGCCGCAGGGAGATCCAGATGGAACAACGGAAGCTGCTGTGATAGAACGTCAACTCGAAAAGCAAACAGGAACCATGGGATCCAATGAAGCAGAGTGAAGTTTATGGCGACAGAGTTGTAATTCACAAATGAGCAAAGGAAACTCATCAATGAGGAGCTGTGCAGAGGTGAAGTAGCAGAGCCGGTCTGGTGATGCTGTAGAATTAACTCTGCATCGAAGGACAGGTGAAGAAAAGCTGAGTTGCACATCAATATAGCAGAATGACCCAACAAAATCTCTGAGGCAGCAGACCTGGGTTTGTCATAGTAAACTGCAAAGTTGACTCCATGATATAGCAGAAATGAGTTTGTCAAAGAGTCTAATGCAGACCTAGAAGAGCGCTATACCAACGTTGACTCTAAGAAGTATAGCTGAGTTACTCAGTGAAGTAGCAGAGCTGTGTTTGATTCAGAGTCCAAGGCAGAGCTAGCAAGTGGTGAAAAAAAGTTAACCCCTTGATGAGGCAGAGCTGGATTTGCCACAAAGTCAAAGTCAGAGATGATCAGCGGTGTAGCAGAGCTGGGTCTGTTAAACAGTCATGAGCCCCCACATATAAGATATCTGTTGGCCGATCGATCCTAAAAATAAACACACTAGGCCTGTGTGTTTCAAGCACTAATGCTCTTGATCATAAAATATGCACACTATTCCAATACATTTTGAGCATTAGGCAGTAGTCGTAACAATAACCACACCAGGCCTACACATTTCGAGCAATAAGGCTCTTAACTTTTATGATTAAACACACTATCCCTACCTCACATAGGCTACGTGTTTCGAGCACTAAGGGTCTTAATCATAAAAATGAACAAACTAGTCCAATGTGTTTCACATACCAATACTCTTTATTTTTATGATCAACACCCTAGTCCTACGCGTTTTAGGCACTAAGGCTCTTAACCCCTTCCCGACCTGTGACGCCACGTAGGCGTCATGAAAGTCGGTGCCAATCCGACCTGTGACGCCTATGTGGCGTCATGGAGGGATTGCGTCCCTGCAGATCAGGTGAAAGGGTTAACTCCAATTTCACCCGATCTGCAGGGACAGGGGGAGTGGTACTTTAGCCCGGGGGGGGGGGTGGCTTTGCCCCCACGTGGCTACGATCGCTCTGATGGGCTGTTGAAAGTGCAACAGCCAATCAGAGCAATTTGTAATATTTCACCTATGAAAAGTGGTGAAATATTACAATCCAGCCATGGCCGATGCTGCAATATCATCGGCCATGGCTGGAAAACCTAATCTGCCCCCCGCCACCGCCACCGATCTCCTCCCCTGTCCTCCTTTCTGTGGTCCGCTCCCCTCCGTCCTCCTGTCCGCTCCCTTGTCCTCCTGTCCGCTCCCCCATGCTCCAATCCCACCCCCCATGCTCCGATACCCCCCCTCTGCTCCGATCCCCCCCTCATACTTACCGATCCTCCCGGTGTCCGTCCGTCTGTTCTATGGGCGCCGCCATCTTCCAAAATGGCTGGCGCATGCGCAGTGCGCCCGCCGAATGTGCCGGCCGGCAGATTCGTTCCATGTACATTTTGATCACTGTGATAAAACCTATCACAGGGATTAAAATGAAAAAAATAGTAAATTAACCCCCCCTTTATCACCCCCATAGGTAGGGACAATAATAAAATAAAGAAAATATATTTACTTTTATTTTTCCACTAGGGTTAGGGTTAGAACTAGGGTTAGAACTAGGGTTAGGGCTAGGGTTAGGGTTAGGGCTAGGGTTAGGGTTAGGGTAAGGCTATGTGCACACGTATTCTGGTCCTCTGCGGATTTTTCTGCAGCGCAAAACCGCTGCAGATTTATTGCGGATTTACCACGGTTTTTCTGCGGATTTCACTGCGGTTTTACAACTGCGGATTTCTATAGGAGCAGCTGTAAAACCGCTGCAGAATCCGCAGAAAGAAGTGACATGCTGTGGAATGTAAACCGCTGCGTTTCCGCGCAGTTTTTTCCACAGCATGTGCACAGCGTTATTTGTTTCCCATAGGTTTACATTGAACTGTAAACTCATGGGAAACTGCTGCGGACCCACAGCTGCGGAAACCTGCGGATCCGCAGCGTTTTCCGCAGCGTGTGCACATACCCTTAGAATTAGGCTATGTGCACACGGTGCGGATTTGGCTGCGGATCCGCAGCGGATTGGCCGCTGTGGATTCGTAGCAGTTTTCCATCAGGTTTACAGTACCATGTAAACCTATGGAAAACCAAATCCACTGTGCCCATGGTGTGGAAAATACCGCGCGGAAACGCTGTGTTGTATTTTCCGCAACATGTCAATTCTTTGTGCGGATTCCGCATGTGAAATCCACACAAAAAACACTGGAAATCCGCTGTAAATCCGCAGGTAAAACGCAGTGCCTTTTCCCTGTGGATTTTTCAAAAATGGTGTGGAAAAATCTCACACGAATCCGCAACGTGGGCACATAGCTTTATGGTTAGGGTTGGAATTAGTTAGGGTTGGAATTTGGGCTAGGGTTGGAAATAAGGTTAAGATTAGGCTTGTGGTTAGGGTTTTGGTTAGGGTTAGGGGTGTGTTGGGGTTAAGGTTGTGGTTAGGGTTGGGTTAGGGTTAGGGTTGGGATTAGGGTTAGGGGTGTGTTAGGGTTAGGGTTGTGGTTAGGGGTGTGTTGGGGTTAGGGTTGTGATTAGGGTTATGGCTAGAGTTGGGTTAGGGTTAGGCACATCAGGGGTCTCCAAACGCAACATGGTGCCACCATTGATTCCAGCCAATCTTGCGTTCAAAAAGTCAAATGGTGCTCCCTTGCTTCCGAGCCCCGACGTGCACCCAAACAGTAATTTACCACCACATATGGGGTACCAGCATACTCAGGACAAACTGGGCAACAGCTATTGGGGTCCAATTTCTCCTCTTACCCTTGCAAAAATAAAAAATTGCTTGCTAAAGCATCATTTTTGAGGAGAGAAAAATGATTTTTTATTTTCACGGCTCTGCGTTGTAAACTTCTGTGAAGCACTTGGGGGTTCAAAATGCTCATCACATATCTAGATAATTTCCTTGGGGGTCTAGTTTCCAAAATTGGGTCACTTGTGGGGGGTTTCTACTGTGTAGGCACATCAGGGGCTCTGCAAATGCAATGTGACGCCCGCAGACCATTCCATCAAAGTCTGCATTTCAAAACGTAACTACTTCCCTTCCGAGCCACGACGTGTGCCCAAACAGTGGTTTACCCCCACATATGGTGTACCAGCATACTCAGGACAAAATGGGCAACAACTATTGGGGTCCAATTTCTCCTGTTACCCTTGCAAAAATAAAAAATTGCTTGCTAAAACATCATTTTTGAGGAAAGAAAAATGATTTTTTATTTTCACGGCTCTGCGCTGTAAACTTCTGTGAAGCGCTTGGGGGTTCAAAGTGCTCACCACATATCTAGATAAGTTCCTTGGGGGTCTAGTTTCCAAAATTGGGTCACTTGTGGGGGGTTTCTACTGTGTAGGCACATCAGGGGCTCTGCAAATGTAACATGATGCCCGCAGACCATTAGATCAATGTCTGCATTCCAAAATGTCACTACTTCCCTTCTGAGCCCCAACGTGTGCCCAAACGGTGGTCCCCCCCACATATGGGGTATCAGCGTACTCAGGACAAACTGGTCAACAACTTTTGGGGTCCAATTTCTCCTGTTACTCTTGTGAAAAAAAAAATTGCGGGCTAAAAAATAATTTTTGAGGAAAGAAAAATGATTTTTTATTTTCACGGCTCTGCGTTATAAACTTCTGTGAAGCACTTGGGGGTTTAAAGTGGTCACTGCACATCTAGATTAGTTCCACGGACGGTCTAGTTTCCAAAATGGGGTCACATGTGGGGGAGCTCCAATGTTTAGGTGCACAGGGGCTCTCCAAACACGACATGGTGTCCGCTATCGATTGGAGCTAATTTTTCATTGAAAAAGTCAAATGGCGCTCCTTCCCTTCCGAGCCCTGCCGTGTGCCCAAACAGTGGTTTACCCCCACATGTGAGGTATCAGTATACTCAGGAGAAATTGCCCAATAAATTTTAGGATCCATTTTATCCTGTTGCTCATGTGAAAATGAACAAATTGAGGCTAAAAGAATTTTTTTGTAAAAAAAAGTACTTTTTCATTTTTACGGATCAATTTGTGAAGCACCTGGGGGTTCAAAGTGCTCACTATGCATCTAGATAAGTTCCTTAGGGGGTCTAGTTTCCAAAATGCGGTCACATGTGGGGGAGCTCCAATGTTTAGGCACACAGGGGCTCTCCAAACGCGACATGGTGTCCGCTAAAGATTGGAACCAATTTTTCATTGAAAAAGTCAAATGGAGCTCCTTCCCTTCCGAACCCTGTCGTGCGCCCAAACAGTAGTTCCCCCCACATATGGGGTATCGGCGTATTTAGGACAAATTGTACAATAACTTTTGGGGTCCAGTTTCTCTTTTTACTCTTGGGAAAATAAAAAAATTGTTGCTAAAAGATAATTTTTGTGACTAAAAAGTTAAATGTTCATTTTTTCCTTCCATGTTGCTTCTGCTCTGTGAAGCACCTGAAGGGTTAATAAACTTCATGAATGTAGTTTTGAGCACCTTGAGGGGTGCAGTTTTTAGAATGGTGTCACTTTTGGATATTTTCAGCTATATAGAACCCTCAAATTGACTTCAAATGTGAGGTAGTCCCTAAAAAAAATGGTTTTGTAAATTTCGTTGCAAAAATGAGAAATTGCTGGTCAAATTTTAACCCGTATAACTTCCTAGCAAAAAAAAAAATGTAGTTACAAAATTGTGCTGATGTAAAGTAGACATGTGGGTAATGTTATTTATTAACTATTTTGTGTCACATAACTCTCTTATTTAACAGAATAAAAATTCAACCTTTGAAAATTGCGAAATTTTCTACCTTTTAGCCAAATTTCCATTTTTTTCACAAATAAACTCAAAAATTATCGACCTAAATTTACCACTAACGTGAAGCACAATATGTCACGAAAAAACAATCTCAGAACCGCTAGGATCCGTTAAAGCATTCCTGAGTTATTACCTCATAAAGGGACACTGGTCAGAATTGCAAAAAATGGCCAGGTCATTAAAGTCAAAATAGGCTGGGTCATGAAGGGGTTAATTATGAAAATATACCCACAAGGCCTACGATTAAGAGCTTTAGTGCTTGATACGTGTAGGCCTAGTGTGTTTATGATTAAGAACAGTAGTGCTCGAAACATGTAAGCCTTGTGTGCTTATATAATTAAGAGCCTTTAGAGCTTGAAACGCGTAGGCCTAATGTGCTTATTTTTATCATTGAAAGCCTTAGAGCTTGAAATGCGTAGGCCTAATGTGCTTATTTTTATCATTAAAAGCCTTAGAGCTTGAAATGTGTAGGCCTAATGTGTTTATTTTTATGATTAAGAGCCTTAGTGCTTGAAACGCATAGGCCTAATGTTTTTATATAATTAAGAGCCTTAGTGCTTGAAACGCGTAGGCCTAATGTGTTTATTGTTATGATTAAGAGCCATAGTGTTTGAAACGCGTAGGCTTAATGTGTTTATTTTTACAATTAAAGCCTTAGTGCCTGAAACGCGTAGGCCTAATGTGTTTATTTTTATAATTAAAAGACTAAGGGTACCGTCACACAGTGCAATTTTGATCGCTACGACGGTACGATTCGTGACGTTCTAGCGATATCGTTACGATATCGCAGTGTCTGACACGCAGCAGCGATCAGGGATCCTGCTGAGAATCGTACGTCGTAGCAGATCGTTTGGAACTTTCTTTCGTCGCTTGATCACCCGCTGACATCGCTGGATCGTTGTGTGTGACAGCGATCCAGCGATGCGTTCGCTGGTAACCAGGGTAAACATCGGGTAACTAAGCGCAGGGCCACGCTTAGTAACCCGATGTTTACCGTGGTTACCAGCGTAAAAGTAAAAAAAAAAAAAAACGTACATGCTCACCATCTGATGTCCGTCCGGTCCCTTGCCGTCCGCTTCCCGCTCTGACTGTCTGCCGGCCGGAAAGTGAGAGCAGATCACAGCGGTGACGTCACCGCTGCACTCTGCTCTCACTGTACGGCCGGATCTGTCAGAACAGGAAGCGGACGGCAAGGGACCGAACGGACATCAGATGGTGAGCATGTACGGTTTTTTTTTTTTTACTTTTACGCTGGTAACCACGGTAAACATCGGGTTACTAAGCGCGGCCCTGCGCTTAGTTACCCGATGTTTACCCTGGTTACCCGGGGACTTCGGCATCGCTCCAGCGCCGTGATTGCAACATGTGACCGCAGTCTACGACGCTGGAGCGATAATCATACGATCGCTGCGACGTCACGGATCGTGCCGTCGTAGCGATCAAAATTGCACTGTGTGACGGTACCCTTAGAGCTTGAAAAGCTTAGGCCTAATGTGTTTATTTTTATAATTAAAAGACTTAGAGCTTGAAACGCGTAGGCCTAATGTGTTTATTTTTATAATTAAAAGACTTAAGGTACCGTTACACTAAACGACTTACCAACGATCACGACCAGCCATACGACCTGGCCGTGATCGTTGGTAAGTCGTTGTGTGGTCACTGGGGAGCTGTCACACAGACAGCTCTCTCCAGCGACCAACGATCAGGGGAACGACTTTGGCATTGTTGAAACTGTCTTCAACGATGCCAAAGTCCCCCTGCAGCACCCGGGTAACCAGGGTAAACATCAGGTTACTAAGTGCAGGGCTGCGCTTAGTAACCCGATATTTACCCTGGTTACAATTGTAAAAGTTAAAAAAAAAACAGTACATACTCACATTCTGATGTCTGTCACGTCCCCCGGCGTCCACAGGGTTAAAACTGCTTTCGGCAGGAGCGCTGGTAATGGACGCGCTGCTGCCGAGAGCTTCCCTGCACTGAATGTGTCAGCGCCAGCCGTAAAGCAGAGCACAGCGGTGACGTCACCGCTGTGCTCTGCTTTACGGCCGGCGCTGACACAGTCAACCCTGTGGATGCCGGGGGACGTGACAGACATCAGAATGTGAGTATGTACTGTTTTTTTTTTTTTAACTTTTACAATGGTAACCAGGGTAAATATCGGGTTACTAAGCGCGGCCCTGCACTTAGTAACCCGATATTTACCCTGGTTACAAGTGAACACATCGCTGGATTGGCGTCACACACGCCGATCCAGCGATGACAGCGGGTGATCAGCGACCAAAAAATGGTCCTGATCATTCCCATCGACCAACGATCTCCCAGCAGGGGCCTGATCGTTGTTCGCTGTCACACATAACGAGATCGTTAGCGGGATCATTGCTACGTCACCAAAAGCGTGTGTCACTCAGCCTTTAGAGCTTGAAACGCGTAGGCCTAATGTGTTTATAGAATTAAGAGCCTTAGTGCTTGAAACGCGTAGGCCTAATTTCTTTATGTTTATGATTAATTGCTGAATGTCTTCCTGCCGTTTATTGGATTATGCTATCCTAATATCTATGGGCCACTTCAGAGGAGGAAGGCCATCCATGGTAGCGGCCAGCACTGGATCCAGGAGAGACATGTTCAATGTTGGTTTATTGGCTCAAGTAGAGCAATCGCCGTAACGCGAGAATGTGGTAAAATCAATTTATAGAAAATCATGAAGCAGAGAACAAAGCTCGGTGATTGCCGCTTATCTGTCAGCTCGGAACACTTTGTGATAAGCTGATACAGTTTTATTACTGGTGTACAGTCAATGCGCCATTTATGCCCCGGCCGGGAAATCATCAGTTCAGGATTTACGCTAAGTGTCTAAATTGCAAAGCAAATACTGGTCCATGAATGGAGGCCTGATAAGCGGCTCACACACCGGGACATTAGACAATTGAACATTTCTGTATAAACAACTTGAGGCAAGAATCTGGAGATAAGCGGAAATTTAATTTGATTTACACGGAGAAAATAATGTTATCTTAACCTTTCATGGAGTCTACCGTAGGGAACAATGTTTCCGCTCCAGATCATCCAATCTAATCTTCCGGTATGGTCGACCACGACTGCGGTACAGATTACATTCATCACCGTGTGTGCGCTTCATTCACATTGTTCATTTAAAGGTCAAACTATTTCTGTATTCGCTCCTTGTAATTGTCAAGATCTCTGCTTGCTGTGATTAGCAGGGGAGCCTCCGTCTAGGATATTTAAGACGTATCTGCAACATCTCGAAAACGTGGCCCCTTTGCGTGCCGCTAACCAGCATGGCTCCGTATGGTCATGGAATGCCGGGAAATATATATATATTTTTTTTTACAGAGACAGAACAACTTGCGTGGAGAATTTGAGTCATTAAGGTCTCTTCGGGAAAAAAACTAAACAAATGGAGAACTACCAGAGTATTGATAGCGCTTTACGTAATTCAACTGGAGATATTGTTTAAAATCCCCTAATTCCTATAAGAGGTATCATAAATTATGATATTAGTAACCAGCAAGCAAGTGGAGCAGATGTGTCAATTTCCAATTTTGGTATAAGAATCATGTTTGTGGATTCGTCTACCTTTGCTTTTAGAAAAAAAAAACAAAACAAAAAAAAAAACACCAACCGTTTTGTGTATACCGCTGCCCTGCAGATCTATGTGCCTCCATAGTTACAGGTCACAAACAAATCTAATCCTGCAGTCTTGTATCGCTCTATTCCATTTTCCTCTTTATTCTTTGTAGGCAGACAGCACTACAGGATCACACATGTCTGCCAAAAAAAATAGAAAAAGAACAATCTTACTTAATTTTTATTGTAAATACATTAAGACAGTAAATGTTTGCAAAGTTGGATTTATCCTTTAAGTCAGGATCACAAAGGTGATTTTTAAAGAGAAAATAGATCTGAAGTTTTTCATTTCTGCCCATATAAGATCTGAATCTAAGACAATTATACAGTAAATGACACAGAGATTCTTAAAGGGACCAATATTCCCTGCACCACTATATGGTTACTATATTATTTCTGCACTGTATCATACTACTATTCATGCACTATTTATGATAGTATGACCCCAACTATTTTGCCGTATTATTTATTCACTGTATGATTGTATTATTTATTCACTCTTTGGTAGTATTATTTATTATCTATATTGTAGTATTACTCTATGCCACTGTATGGTAGTATTATTTATTCACTCGATGGTAGTATTAGTTAGGAACTCTGTTATAGGATTATTTATGCAATGTATGATCGTGCTATCTAAACACTGTATTATAGTATTATTTCTGTACTCTGTCAGTCTAAGCTCTCTTTTGTAGTAATATTTAATCTCTGAACAGTAATATTATTTATAAACTGCATGCTAGTATTATTGATGTACTCTGTGATAGTATTATGTATGTAATGTATGGTAGTATTTTCTAAGCACTGCATGGTAATATTATTTTTGCACTCTATTATAGTATTATATAAGTACTATTTGGTAGTATTATTTTTGCACTCTATTATAGTATTATATAAGTACTATTTGGTAGTATTATTATTGCACTATTATAGTATTATATAAGTACTATTTGGTAGTATTATTTTTGCACTCTATTATAGTATTAGATAAGTACTAGTTTGTAGTATTATTTTTGCTCTGTATGGTAGTGTTATTTAGGCACTCTATGGTAGTAGTATTTATGTACTTCATGGTAGTATTATTTAGGCACTCTAAAATAGCATTATTTATACAAATAGTTGTAGTATTAACTAAGCACTGTATGATAGTATTATTTATCCACTTTATGATAGTATAATCTAAGCACACTTTGGTAGTATTATTTATGCTCTGTATGGTAGTATTATTTAGGCACTCTATTACATTATTTACGAAGTCTATGGTAGTATTATTAATGCACTGCATTGTAGTATTATTTAGGCACTTCATTATAGCATTATTTATGCAATGTATTGTAGTATTATGTAAGCCATGTATGGTAGTATTATTTCTGCATTATATTATATACCTAGATATCACTGAATGAAATATTTCAGTTGCAAATCTTTATTCATTACATAGTGGAATGTGTTGAGAACAATAAAACCTAAAAATGATCAATGTAAATCACAACTAATATCCCATGGAGGTCTGGAGTTGGAATGATGCTCAAAATCAAAGTGGAAAATCAAATTACAGGCTGATCCAACTTCAGTGGAAATGCCTCAAGACAAGGAAATGACGATCAGTATTGTGTGTGGCCTCCATGTGCCTGTATGACCTCCTTACAATGCTTAGGCATGCTCCTGATGAGGAGACGTATAGTCTCCTGAAGGATCTCCTCCCAGACCTGGACTAAAGCATCCGCCAACTCCTGGGCAGTCTGTGGTGCAACGTGACGTTGGTGGATGGAGCGAGACATGATGTCCCAGATGTGCTCAATTGGATTCAGGTCTGGGAACAGGTGGGCCAGTCCATAGCTTCAAAGCCTTCATCTTGCAGGAACTGCTGACACACTACAGCTACATGACATCTGGCATTGTCCTGCATTAGGAGGAACCCAGGGCCAACCACACCAACATATTGTCTCACAAGGGGTCTGAGGATCTCATCTCGGTACCTAATGGCAGTCAGGCTACCTCTGGCGAGCACATGGAGGGCTGTGCGGACCTCCAAAGAAATGCCACCTCACACCATTATTGACCCACTACGAAACCAGTCATTCTGAAGGATGTTGAGGCAGCAGATCGCTCTCCACGGTGTCTCCAGACTCTGTCACGTCTGTCACATGTGCTCAGTGTGAACCTGCTTTCATCTGTGAAGAGCACAGGTCACCAGTGGTGAATTTGCCAATCCTGGTGTTCTGTGGCAAATGCCAAGCATCCTGCATGGTGTTGGGCTGTGAGCACAACCCCCATCTGTGGACGTCGGGCACTCAGACCATCCTCATGGAGTCAGTTTCTAACCATTTGTGCAGACACATGCACATTTATGGCCTGCTGGAGGTCATTTTTCAGGGCTCTGGCAGTGCTCCTCCTGTTCCTCCTTGCACAAAGGCAGAGGTAGCGGTCCTGCGGCTGGGTTGTTGCCCTCCTACGGCCCCCTCCATGTCTCCTGGTGTACTTGCCTGTCTCCTGGTAGCGCCTCAAGCCTTTGGACACTACGCTAACACACAGCAAACCTTCTTGCCACAGCTCACATTGATGTGCCATCCTGGATGAGCTGCACTACCTGAGCCACTTGTGTGGGTTGTAGAGTCCGTCTCATGCTACCACAAGTGTGAAAGCACAACCAACATTCAAAAGTGACCAAAACATCAGCCAGAAAGCATTGGTACTGAAGCATTGGTACTGAGATGTGGTCTGTGGTCCCCACCTGCAGAACCACTCCTTTATTGAGTGTGTCTTGATAATTGCCAATAATTTCCATCTGTTGTCTATTCCATTTGCACAAGAGCATGTGAAATTGATTGTCAATCAGTGTGGCTTCCTAAGTGGACAGTTTTATTTCACAGAAGTTTGATTTACTTGGAGTTTGAGCAGTGTATTATTTCTGCACTCTGTTATAGTATTATTTATGCTCTGCGTGGTGCTATTATTTTTGCTTTGTATGGTAGCATTAATAGGCACTGTATGACAGTATTATTTTGGTACTCTCTGGTAGTATTACTTACCCACTTTATGATAGTATTATTTAAAGCAAACTTTTTTATTAAAGGCCGGACCTAAGGCCAAAATTTGGTTATCTGGAATTCATTGGGTCACATTATTTTTTTCTGTTAAATAAACTATTTTTTGTAACATATTTTTTGAGTGCCAAAGTTTACGTTTTATCTTAAAGCAAACCTGTCAGCACATTTTTTACATATGGCATTAGTGGTATGACTGTATAGGTGCATATGTAAAAATGTGCTAAAAGGTTCCCTTTAAGCATTCTGTGGTAGTAATATTTATGGACTGTATGGTTGTATTATTCATGCACTATATTGTGATTTTAGTTTCACACTATATGGTGGTATTTACATTTTGTGACTTAGCGCTGTACTATTAATGTGGCGGCTATATGGAAGTATTATTTGGCCCATGCATTGCACTGTGTTTACACAACATAATTGGCATTCATAATTCGCATTATATGGGTTGGTCACTTGTGCACTCTATGGCAGTACAGTATATGCTGAGGGCAGGAGAAGGTACAGTCGGACAAGGAACCATGCTATGTAAAGCCGATGCTGGATTATAGATTTATGGTAAAAGGATTGTACAAACACTAGGATTATGCCGCAATCATTATGTAATATTGTGGAATTTCAGCCCTGCAGTTCTGCCGCGGACTCTGATTACTGCAGCCATTTACAGTTTAATTAAAGCTGATTATACAGAACAACTCGAGTCGTTAACCTCTTTCTTCTTTTTTAATGACATGATTAAAGGAGGGAGGATCCTCTGGATATCCACCCTTTATCCTTGTGTGGGAAAGGCTAGGAGCCCGAGCTCTGGGGACGACTTTACAGGTTAAGGCCGCTCCTGGGAATTTGTCACATAAAACAAATGACATTTCAGAAATTTTCCCAGGAGAATATTTATGGCCGATATATATATGCTAAACAAATGGTTTTAATTATTATCTATGGACTATGGACTCCAATATGCAAAATGCCATTAGGAAGAATATGAGAAGTGAAGTCTCATCACGTTTCCGAATGACAAGTAGTACACGCAACCCAAAATTAATACAGACCCCCATAAAGTAAGAATGGCCAGAAATAAAGAATCTAGGCCAGACCTCAAAATAAAAACAGACCCCCTGAACAAATACAGACTCCAAAACATGCCAGGTACTAAAACGGACACCAGACTGAACCCCAAAATAAAAATAGACCCCTGAGTCTCCTAAAAAAAAATTACCCCTTAACCCAAGACAATTGCCAAATCAGACGCTATAAAGGAATACAGCCCCCAAGTCAGTCCCCCAAACCAATCTACACCTCAATCATCTAAACAAATACTAACCCTAGACCGAATCATCTAAATAAATAGATACTCCTGACCCCCTAAATACAGACGGACATTGAATTTCCTAAATATAGGTCAATCCCCAAAAATAAATACTAAATTGAGACCCCCTAAACTGATACAGATTCCAGACCCCAAAATAAAACAAAATAAAAAATCAGGTACACTAAACAAATGCAGATCACGGACTAGACCCCCTAAACAATACATACCCCAAACCACCTCCTTAAACTAATACACCCCAGACCAGCCCCACCTAAACAAATTCAGATTACGCGGACGATCCCTTAGACAAATACCCTAAGAGCAAAGACCCCCAAACTCCTAAATACAGACCAAACCCATAAAATTAATTCAGATCCCAGACCGGACTTTGCAGATTTTCAGAATAAAAGAGACACAGGATAAACCTAGGGTGGGGTATACAGGTCCTTCTCAAAAAATTAGCATATAGTGTTAAATTTCATTATTTACCATAATGTAATGATTACAATTAAACTTTCATATATTATAGATTCATTATCCACCAACTGAAATTTGTCAGGTCTTTTATTGTTTTAATACTGATGATTTTGGCATACAACTCCTGATAACCCAAAAAACCTGTCTCAATAAATTAGCATATCAAGAAAAGGTTCTCTAAACGACCTATTACCCTAATCTTCTGAATCAACTAATTAACTCTAAACACATGCAAAAGATACCTGAGGCTTTTAAAAACTCCCTGCCTGGTTCATTACTCAAAACCCCCATCATGGGTAAGACTAGCGACCTGACAGATGTCAAGAAGGCCATCATTGACACCCTCAAGCAAGAGGGTAAGACCCAGAAAGAAATTTCTCAACAAATAGGCTGTTCCCAGAGTGCTGTATCAAGGCACCTCAATGGTAAGTCTGTTGGAAGGAAACAATGTGGCAGAAAACGCTGTACAACGAGAAGAGGTGACCGGACCCTGAGGAAGATTGTGGAGAAGGACCGATTCCAGACCTTGGGGAACCTGAGGAAGCAGTGGACTGAGTCTGGTGTGGAAACATCCAGAGCCACCGTGCACAGGCGTGTGCAGGAAATGGGCTACAGGTGCCGCATTCCCCAGGTAAAGCCACTTTTGAACCATAAACAGCGGCAGAAGCGCCTGACCTGGGCTACAGAGAAGCAGCACTGGACTGTTGCTAAGTGGTCCCAAGTACTTTTTTCTGATGAAAGCAAATTTTGCATGTCATTCGGAAATCAAGGTGCCAGAGTCTGGAGGAAGACTGGGGAGAAGGAAATGCCAAACAGCCTGAAGTCCAGTGTCAAGTACCCACAGTCAGTGATGGTGTGGGGTGCCATGTCAGCTGCTGGTGTTGGTCCACTGTGTTTCATCAAGGGCAGGGTCAATGCAGCTAGCTATCAGGAGATTTTGGAGCACTTCATGCTTCCATCGGCTGAAATGCTTTATGGAGATGAAGATTTCATTTTTCAGCACGACCTGGCACCTGCTCACAGTGCCAAAACCACTGGTAAATGGTTTACTGACCATGGTATTACTGTGCTCAATTGGCCTGCCAACTCTCCTGACCTGAACCCCATAGAGAATCTGTGGGATATTGTGAAGAGAAAGTTGAGAGACGCAAGACCCAACACTCTGGATGAGCTTAAGGCCGCTATTGAAGCATCCTGGGCCTCCATAACATCTCAGCAGTGTCACAGGCTGATTGCCTCCATGCCACGCCGCATTGAAGCAGTCATTTCTGCCAAAGGATTCCCGACCAAGTATTGAGTGCATAACTGAACATTATTATTTGATGGTTTTTTTGTTTGGTATTAAAAAACACTTTTATTTGATTGGACGGGTGAAATATGCTAATTTATTGAGACAGGTTTTTTGGGTTATCAGGAGTTGTATGCCAAAATCATCAGTATTAAAACAATAAAAGACCTGACAAATTTCAGTTGGTGGATAATGAATCTATAACATATGAAAGTTTAATTGTAATCATTACATTATGGTAAATAATGAAATTTAACACTATATGCTAATTTTTTGAGAAGGACCTGTATTTGTGCAGGAGACATGCAGAAGTGGATTTCAGAAGTCGGACCCCCTCCCCCTCTAGATCATGTTTTGGCATAAGATTTTCCATATTACAAAATATTAATATCCCTTTAAATATTGGATCACATTCAGGACACTTCTATGTTGTAGATGCAACATTGCTCCTGTTCCTCATCAGTTCCCAGCTCTGAACCATTCCTATAGCTTTGTTCATCCTGAACCTCCTGGTTCATGAATATTTTAATAACTACATGTAAAGGACAAGGGACACGGAGGAGCAATGTGTCTATGTCCCATTCACTGCACCTTGGATCACTGTAATGGCTGCCATTGGTGCATGCCATGTAGGATCTACTGTAGTACTTGTAGTACTTTCCTGATGCTATGTTTCCATGGATGGTCCTTATCCATTGCAGCTTTCTTTCAGTCTTCCAGCTTTATGGATGTGATAACCGTCCCCGGCCAGATGCGCACGTCATTCATGCACAGAGATCTGATAGAGGCAGTGACTCATCTGTATAATGGCCTCCAGATAAGGACAACCATAGACCTTGACCGAACAAAGATAATGGAGGACAATGCACTTCGAAACCATAATTTACGAGGGAGTGGACAGGTAACATGATGTCCACGATGGAAGGCTCAGAGCCAATGTCATGTCTCCATCTGTGTCGGGAACAGTTTGGGTCAGAAGGACATGGGTGCTCAGGTGAGAACCCACCACCTGTTTGGTGTTTGCAACCACTGTAGGTCCTCACCCATACCATGCACTAGACAGGTTCACTGCCGCTCCCCTAACAAGCACCACAATACATGTCATCCAGCTGGCTAAAAGAAGTCTCCATCTTTCTGCTTCTACCAACAAAGACTCAAAAACTGCATCCTGATGAACATTATGGTTTCTGGAACTTGGTGAAGGACCCTCAAGCAATGTCTAAGTATCAACCACAGCCATTATGTGTGAGAATGAACCTTATTTACCCATAAACCCCTTCTAATACTTCCCTTTTTATATGGTCGTCCATTCATGGGTCTGGTCTTCTTCTTAGCACCAGTCTTATGGCCGCCCACAGGTTTGTACGCTCCAAGTAGACATTACTCACATCTTCCAACCCGATCTAAATCCAAGAAGAAAACAACAAGGTTGGAAAGTAACATGTCAGGAATTTTAGACTGAAGATGGAATTCTTCTTTAGGTCTGGGCTCCAGATGTTATAATCAAGGACTTATTTACCATAGAGGCAAACCTTTGCCAACTGAGGCTTGCGGGGAAAAAAACAGGAAGACCTCATTTACTTTTGGAGAAGTGGGCATAGAAACCTTCTGGAAATGATTGCTTCCTAAAGTATTTTTTTTTGTGCACAACATGGAGATATTCCATAATTAAATGGAGCCCCGATATTTAACTGCATATTTAGGGGGCTTGAAAGGGGAGTAAGGGAGGTGTGGAGGACATGTGGTCCAGCACAGAGGGGACAAGGCTGGGAAAGGTCTCCAGAAAAGTTTGCACCAGGTGGACAAACTGTGCAGATGCCATGGAGCTCCAAGATAAAGATGGTCTGGAACATTTTGAAGTCATCACTAATGGGTGGTGGGATGGAGACTCCATGGGTTGTCATTCTACTCGGCCCTTGTGCTCAAGAAGTGTCCAGAGACCCCTCTGCTACAAAAAGCCAAAATGTTTGGCTTCATAAGCCTTAGTTTGTGTGTCTTTGATGTGGTTGTCTTTTTTTTAACCATCCAGGGGGGTCACCATAGATGGAAAGGGCACATACCTCTAAGTGTGGGGGCACCATAGATGAAGAGGGCACATATCCACCACTTGATGTGGGGACACAATAGATGGAGAGGGCACATGTCCCCTTGAAGTGAAGGCACCAAATATGGAGAGGGAACATGCTCCCTTGTTGTGAAGGCACCATAGATGGAGAGGGCACATACCCCCTTGGTGTGTGGGTTCCAAAGATGGAGAGGGCACATAACCCTTTGGTGTAGGGGCACCATAGATGGAGAAGGTACATACTCCCTTGGTGTGGTGGCACCATAAATGGAGAGGGCACATACCCCCTTGGTGTGGGGCACCTTAGATGGAGAGGGCACATAACTCCTTGACGTGGGGGCACCATAGATGGAGAGGGCACTTAACCCTTTGGTGTGGGGGCACCATAGATGGAGAAGGTACATACTCCCTTGGTGTAGTGGCACCATAGATGGAGAGGGCAAATACCTCATTGGTGTGGGGCACCATAGATGGATAGGGCACATAACCCCTTGATGTGGGGGCACCACAGATGGAGAGGGCACATAACCCCTTGGTGTGGGGGCACAATAGATGGAGAGGGTTCATACCCCCTTGGTGTGGGGGCACCACAGATGGAGAGGGCACATAACCCCTTGGTGTGGGGGCACCATATATGGAGAGGGCACATACCCCCTTGGTGTGGGGCACCATTGATGGAGAGGGCACATAACTCCTTGACGTGGGGGCACCATAGATGGAGAGGGCACATAACTCCTTGACGTGGGGGCACCATAGATGGAGAGGGCACTTAACCCTTTGGTGTGGGGGCACCATAGATGGAGAAGGTACATACTCCCTTGGTGTGGTGGCACCATAGATGGAGAGGGCAAATACCTCATTGGTGTGGGGCACCATAGATGGAGAGGGCACATAACCCCTTGATGTGGGGGCACCACAGATGGAGAGGGCACATAACCCCTTGGTGTGGGGGCACAATAGATGGAGAGGGTTCATACCCCCTTGGTGTGGGGGCACCACAGATGGAGAGGGCACATAACCCCTTGGTGTGGGGGCACCATATATGGAGAGGGCACATACCCCCTTGGTGTGGGGCACCATTGATGGAGAGGGCACATAACCCCTTGGTGTGGGGCACCATAGATGGAGAAGGTACATAGTCCCTTTGTGTGGGGGCACCATAGATGGAGAGGGCACATACCACCTTGGTGTTTGGATATCATAGATGAAGAGGGCACATAACCCCTTGGTGTGGGGGCACCATACATAGAGAGGGCACTTAACCGCTTGGTGTTTGGGTACTATAGATGGAGAGGGCACATACCCCTTTGGTGTTTGGGTACTATAGATGGAGAGGGCACATACCCGATTGATGTGGCAGGGCCATACATGGAGCTTCTGCCTACATACACCCTCCATCTATGTAACTTTTCTGCCCATTCCCAGCTTCTTCCGCTATTACGATCTCTCAGAAAGGGAATTAAAGGGTGTGTGGGAACAATTGGCCCTGAGTCAATAATTTTTTCTGTAAACGCCCAGAATATTGAGAATGAGCTCTCCTGGGCGTCCTTGCAGCTTCGCCAGATATCACATTTCATCTCGGAGCGAGTGAGGCGTAGGAGGAACATTTATTTACAGAAGAGAAGGCAAATTCCAGCATTGAGACATGTCCTTACATGTGCACAGCCCCGTGTCCCCTATAGAATCGGCGTCACAAGCCCCCATTGTTTAGCTCTGAGGACGAGTTTATAAGAAATTGACGAAACACCATAGACATGACATCGGAAGTGTGACACCAGCCGCGGTCATTGCGCGCACATTAATGGATTGTATGTAAACACCAAAGAGCTGTGCGGAGTATTTCTCCTAAACGTGGGCCCCATGTTTATAGTGTATTTATGGGATCCTCATCAGGACGGCCACACTTACTGTAAGCTCGCATACTATTCACTGCCACGTAACCGCCAGAAGTGGCCAACACAAGGCGAAACGTCACGTCAAGAATTCTCCAGTAAATATAAACTTCATCCTCAGAGTTTATGGGGCTTCTGGATGTCATAGATGGGGGTCCCTTACCCAAATCCTCCCTCTACACCCTAATATGCACACTGTCTGCATGAAGGGGAAGCCATGCTTCCATAGTGGCCCCTTATTCTGCCCAATTTTTGTCCACCAGGCCGCCCTGTGACCATTCTGGACATATCAGCCTCTGATCACTCATTCCTTCATCTCTTCTGTTTCGGATACAGACAGAATAAGTGATCTGTTGTATCCAATATCAGAGGGTCCCCATTGATTATTATGGGGTCTGTCTGGCTTTTTAGGGAATTTAGATTGTGAACCCCATTGGGGACAGCGATCATGTATGCAAACTTTAAAGCGCTATGGAATATGTTAGAGCTATATAAAAATTAAGATTATTATTATTATTATTTTTCTAGATCTGACATTGTGCATGCATGACTTTTTTTTCCCATGCTAAAAACCGGACCCCATAATAATCAATGGGGGTCCCTGTGCTTCTGTTCGCATCGGATTACTTATTCTGTCTGTTGCTGAAACCTACTGTCCGCACGGAACCTGACTTATCAATCGGCTTCAGAGAAAAGGGTCCCTCGCCCCAATCTATCCTGATAATAAGCATTCAAATCCCCCAAAAGTGGTCTAAGCCCCCCGCAGTATTAATCCTAATTGTCATTCAGGGCTCTCGGAAAGCTGGCTGACAACAGCTACAATAGGGGTGACATTGTATCACTTTGTGGAGGTCACGGCATGAAATGTCAGGGACTTATCAGCAATGTATCACAATCTTTTGTATCCACCTCAGTCTGGTTTAGTTCTGCTTGTGTTGGGAGGTGCTACAAGGAGTGTCCTGAGAACAATGGGAGGCGCGTGGGAAACTTCAGTGTCAGTAACGGCTATAGGTGCATGTCACCCAAAAACAAGGCACGCACCGCCGAGCTTCAGAATTCTCTCCAAGCACCAAAAAGTCTATACTGTGACAACTACAGAACCATCATACATGTCTGCACAGAGATTGTGTACCCCTTTAAAGGGGTTTCCTCATGAAATAGCGCCACTTTAGTCTGCAGGTTGTAGGTGGTATTGCAGCTGAGCGCTAAATCGTTGCATACCAGTCACAACCCAAGGCACTATTAATGGGTTGTATAGTGCCATCCCGGTCCATGAGTTCTATCTGGGACTGGGTTAATGGGGCTGAGCTGCAATACCATGCACAACCTGAGGACATGGGTGGCGCCGGTGATAGACCTCGTCATAGGTTAGAGATTCATGGCAACTTTTTCTCACTCCAAAGTCATGGCTAAATTGCACAGTAATGGAGGATGGAGTGGGGTCCCAGGATTATATCAAGAAGCTTCTGTCCCGGACCCCAATTCAAATCCCATTTATAATTGCAGAGTGGCCATTGGGTCTTGTGTCAGCGGTGTACAGGCCATTAGTGCAGAGGGTGACGTGGACGCGCACATGTAACCAAGACTGTGGTGGAGGGGAGACACAAAGCCTCAGGCCCCTCTGATGTTATCAGCCCAGAAGATGAAAGGACACAACCTGCACTCAGTAGATCACTGGTGCCGACAATGGGAAATGGTAGGAAATTACTAACGGCCGGTACAGTAACTCTAGGTGATGTGACAGGTCCGCCACCCGCAGAGAAAGAAACAAGACGCAGAGTAGGTTCTGCAGCCAACCCAACCGCAAATGTGGAACCACAGCGAGGGACCACTGTAAACCTCTTAAGAGTAGATATGTGGCTTCATCAGGGGTAATTGTAAATGGTGGCAAATTGGGCAATTTCCAGTGCTCCCATTTCCTAGAGGGGCCAAAGATATTGGAGAATAGTGCAAAAACTGCAAAAACCGCATTCTGCTAGTTCCAATAACGTCATGCGGACACAGTATGGCAGCATTATGTGGCTATTGTTGCATTGTGTAGATATTGCATAATTTGGCACCTTATGGCGGTATTAATGGATGACACTTTCAAGCCAAAAAAAAGATTCAATGTGTTGCTGGAATTCCCCTTTAAGCATCTGCAGATATCAATCCATCATCTCTGCAACTTAACAAAACAGGGAAAACCTGCTCAGACTGAAAAAACGGCATTATCCCAGCAGGGGGTCAAGAAATGACATACTGCCATAGCGAGGACGCGTGTATCCGCCTAAGGCCTGAAGAACCATAAGCCAGCGCATGCAAAAATGCACAGAACGTTGTATCTACTGCAGAGCGCTTGTAGAACCACAAGTATCAGCCTGCTTTGCAAAATTAAGGCCTCCACGTCTCCGGGACGCCAGATCCATTAAAACCCCTGTATCCATTATAGTTACACCCCTGCTGCCAATGGTGCCACCAAAAAGCTACTGTGCCTTGGATATGGGTCAAGGTCGAGAACACCGATTCTGTTAACAATGTAGCATACAAGGCAGCCTATGACCAGATGGGCCCTTCTGGCATTTGCCAGAATTGCCAAATGGCCAGTCCGGCCCTGGTCAAAGAAGTGAACTGAATCTTTACCCCCTGCAAATATTGTGTTGCCATCTATTGAGCACTACAAGTCTCAGCATGCCTTGCTGATCCTGCTCTTATAGGACAAAAGCGTCTTCTGTCTCTTTAGCCATGACTGGAGGATCAGACTATGCAGGGTTTATTTGTACACCAAAACCTTGGGAGATACATCGTTCTGCATGGGAACCGTATACACAAAATGCCATCAGATTTTGCAATGAAGACTATTTGTAAAAATGTTGTTTTGTTTTTATTTTTAATACATTGGATCAACAGAATAAAGTTGCAGCAAAAGTGCCATTCCATTTCAGACAAAAATAAGCGATGGCGATTTATTTGGTAGAAATAGTTTGGACGTTGGATCGGTGGTTATGTGCGCAGCCATGTGATAGGAGCTGCAGTTATGAATGAAGCCAGGGTTAGCAGCGGTGGGTGTGCCAGTGGCTCGAGTTCAGTCCCAGACACTTGAGCAGACCAGTGACTAAGCTCTGGGCGGAACTGCATTCCAAAGCCCGTCACTGGGAAGGATGGGAGGGAGTGGTGAGCAGTGACATAAATTCTTACATAGCTCACTAGTCTTCTCATTCACAGTCCCAGCCACAGCCAAAGGCACAACCTCGAGATCCTGAGCCTAGGACTATCTCCAGTGGCCAAAAAGACCACTTTGGCCAACGTCAAGTTGAACCCAGTAGGACTTCTGCCCACATTGTCTTCCACTAGCCTTCCTACCCACCAAAGAATGAAAATGCAGGTCAACCCAGAGGTGATCATGGAAGGAGAACTGGAAAAAAGAAGCGACAATCTCCTACAGTTCTGGAGAAAGAAGCAATGTGTCTTGACCAAAGATAGCCTCAACATATTTGCTGATGGCCAGAAGAAGACCAAGTGCAAAGAACTCAAGTTCCAGTCCATCAAGAAGTTGGATTGTGTTGAACGGACAGGAAAATACATCTACTTCACCATTGTCACCACCGACAATAAGGAGATCGATTTCCGTTGCCCGGAGGAAAGCTGTTGGAACGCGGCTATCACCATGGCTTTGATTGACTTCCAGAACAAGAAGGCCATCCAACATTTTAGGTCTCGCCAGAACAGCGAGAGAAGGGTGGCCCCGTGTGTGTGATCCAGAGACTGGATTCATGCAACAGAACCCCACCTTACAGGTGAGAACAGAAACTTGATAAGATCTTAGTCAAGAGAAGGCGGCCCAACATGCCGGCACTTGTCCTTTCACAAAAATGCCACACGCATGGGCTTTCCGGCTACCAGCTGGCATTGAGACGCAAACAGTTTGGTGCTTATATATCCAATTATTTATGGATTTTTTAAATAATTTGGTGAATCTTTTTGTAAACCTGCCAGCACGGAAGATGTCCACGTCTTTCCAAAATGGCTAAATAGTATCTTAGTTACAAGATAAATATAAAAATGTGATTAATTAAAAATTGAAAAATGCTAAATAACTATAGATTGAAATCGTATATATTGTGGCGGGGAACATTTTATAAAACGAATAGTAAATCTTCGACCTAAGAACATACATTCATAACGTGGGGCAATTCTTAAGAACGAGGTCGGTGAAATATGAGGAGTAACAGGAAGGAGCTCCGGCTGCTGCCATGTGGCTGCGACAGGAAGCGACTCTTGTAGACCTTTGTAACATTTATATTTTTTGCCATGATCTATACCACTTTGGGTGTTTTTTTATTTTTAAGTGTTTTTTTTTTTTTTTTAAATATTATAGAATATATACAAATGTGATTTTTTTTTAATTATTTTAAGTTTATTTTTTTATTTCAAATTCAGGTTCTAAGCATGGCAAATGATTATTTCTATATTTAAATAATATTTAGTCTCCAAATTCTCATTTCCGAAAGTTACAATGGCTTTAATAAAATCCCCAAAAATCCAACGCCTTTCTCATTTTCTATTAAAATATATTTTAAAACTGATGATCCAAAATTTTCTTATTACTCATTAACCAGTGATGCGCCCAAAATTAACATGAAATAATAAAAAAAAATAATGGCAGCATTTTGAGTTCTTATATTTCGGACCTCTAGATAACGATTTTATAATATTCTCCTGTTTATAATTTTATTATAATAATAATAATAATAGCGATTTTATAATATTCTCCTATTTACAATCACCAATTAAAGGGACAAACCGTAGCTATGCTGTGTAATGATAGGAGCGATCTGTATGTAGGTGTAAACCAGTATATGTCCTGTCTATATGGGATTGCACTAGTAGGACCCCCATAAGAATTATATTAATTTTTTTTTCCCCTGGGATTGCACTAGTAGGACCCCCATAAGAATTATATTAATTTTTTTTTCCCCTTTTGTTCCTTGCAGCGCCCATGAATTATGGACCAAATAAGAAAGCAGAGGCTAAAGCGCCGACTCTGAAGACAAGGAAGTCACTTCCTTTGCAAGGACAAAGCAAGTTAAACAAGATTTGTTTGAGCATTGATCGTTGGAGCCTAACCCGAGGAGCTGACGATTGAGCAACCATGATGATGATGATGGAAGATCATTAGTGTTATTTATTTATCCATGGGAAAAGCCTCATGTAATGTCAAACCGGGCTGAGACGGATAATTTATTTGATATTCTCATCTTGTATATGTATCTATTTATTTCCGCAGCTTTCCTTCTTAATATAAATATATATATATATTGTTTCATTTCAAGGAATGAATGGAATTTGAGATGTTAACTTATTATATTAAAAAAAAAAGAATGTTTTTGTACTTAATGAGTTTGTTTAATATTTTACATTAAAAAGAGAATGGGTTCGATAACAAGAATAAAACGTACCCCTTATTATGGGCTGGGTATGGAACTACAACTCCCAGCTTACAGCTGTAGTTCCATTGGAGAGGCACAGGTTAGAGTCCACTATGTTTGGAACATGGGATTAGAAAAATATGTGCCCCCCATAACCACTACTTTATGTCACAAACCTCCAGATACTTTTCTCTCCATAGATGTGACTAAGACCTTATAACGCTCCAGTGCTATTATAACATGACGACTTTCCTGTATCCGCCCAAAGTTTGACCTTTTGATTTTTTTTTTTCTCTCTTTGAAGTAGAATTTCCTCCTGAACTTTGAGCCAGAATTAATTATCTGTACAAGGTTCCTTTTGAGATTTCGACCATCTCATCCCCTGCCAATTATAGTTATACAGAGCAGGGGGGCCAATGGGCCCTATCAGGAAAACATATGGTTAATCCCATATATATCCTGCTCCTAAGGGTTAAAACTAAATGGGTGGTCCAGGTTTAGAAAATCCCAAAATAAGCACCACCCTGACCTTCAGGTTATGTCTTATATTGAAGTTAATAGAGCAGAGCTGCAATACCGCACACAACCTTCGGGCAGGGGTGGCGCTGTTTCTGAAAGAAGGAAGCTATGTTTTTCGAACATATTTTTTTAGGACAAAGTTGTTATGCCCAGTGTATGTGGGGGTAATTATTATATTGGTGGAGCTGAGATAGCGAGCAGTGATGGGGATCATGCTTGTACGTGAGGAGGAGGAGCGACGTGACGTCACCGTGCAAAGTTCATCAAGAAGGGAAATTCCTTGATTGCATTCCACAAAGGCCCGAGGCGATAACGAATCACTTAATCATGCGCCATAAAATAGACGGCAAACATTATATTATACCGCTGTCATAAATCCATATATTTCTGCATTTAAAGTGGAACACACACAGGTGCTGCGCCTCCCAATGTCACCTGCTTAAAGGTCCCCTGATAGGTTGATCACAGGTCGCTCTAATACTGGAGCCCCAAGTGATCAGCTGTAACCTGCAACTATACCTGCTCAAATTTCCTGCAGCACTCCCGCAGGAGAAAAAAGGTATTACATAGTCCTCACTGAATTTCCATGTACTGATTTACTGGGTGCTCTTTGTAGAAACTTTCCATGGGGAGGGTCTTAAAAGAGAGACCCCCATCTAGTAACCCAGATTCTCCCCTAAGAGTATTGAATATAAGCCACCTTCTGAAAGACATGCTGGCACTTGTAGTTCTACAAAAGCTATGTTTCTCCCTTTTTGCCTTACATATCCAGTGCAGATGGAGCAGAATACGGCCGATCATCAGTAAACAACCGGCCGATGTAACCTATGACTGGTGTAATCACAAACCGATCAAGATGCTGCGTCACGCACTGCAATAAGCTCTGCTTCATCTGCGGCCTCACAGATCCGTGTGCAATATGACGAGGAAACAGAATAAAACCCTAGATAATTATCTGTAATACTTCAGTAACGTCTTAGAAAGTAATTACATGAATATAAGTCTTATGTAATCAGTGATTTCCAAGCAGCCATGGTCGTGGCCTAATGTCAGTGTATATTCACACTCCAAACAGGGCACTTATTACATTGTTCATCCTGGGCCTCCTGTTTCACGATGAGAATCCCATCATAAAAAAAAAATAAAAATGCCACATAAGGGAGAGAGCTGACCATGCAAGACAGGGAAATTACATGCAGTATGTGCACGCATTTATTTCAAGAACTGGTGCAGTCTCTTAAAGGGAATGTCGACTTTTTTTACTAAGACTTTGTTATGAAGTCTAATATTTTGCTCCGATTATTTCTCAATCCATATTTACAGCGATTGACGTCCTATTTTTGGAATATAAAGAAGAAGGATTTAAAATATAGGATAATATCACCTTAAGCGTCTATTGCATAAGTCAATATTAGAGCTGTAAGCAGCTCCCCCTAGTGGTGGCTCCAGGCGGGCTGAATTCTATCAAGTGTCTCTGTTTTTATGCAGAGGTTTAGGGGCTCTGTAATAAAAATGGAGGTTAAAATGGTATAAAAAAATATAGTAGGAAATTCATTTGCACAAGTTTTTTCGAATATTTGACATTGAGCAGCTCATGGAAATCGCTGATCACTGAGGATCCTATTGCGAAAGTGTAAAAGCTGTTTTTTTCCAGCAGCACCCCTACAGGATAAATGATGCATTACAAGTGCTGACAGCCAGGGTAACTAAATGAAGGTTCCTCTCTTTTAGTGCATTTGTTTTTTTCAATACTACAAGTGATTATCTATAACAGAGGACTTCTATATTATACTACGTGGGGGGGGGGGGATTAAATTTGCTTTCTTCTTACATGAATGTGCACCCCACCCTGTACACGGACAGGACAGCCCATACAGGGATCAGGGAGTTACGGGTTGTAGTTTCGGTGATTCACTTGTATTACATTGGTAACAAGTTCCATAAATCGAGCTCTCAGCCCTTTATGCAGCGTTTACAGCAGATGCGCGTACGGTTTTATGGAGGATGAGCAACGGCAGAATTTGCAAACAATAAAACCTGTACCACCTTGTAAATATTCTTCACTCTGCAGAAAGTTGTCAGATATAGGTGAAAGTCTCTTCATTTTTCTCCAAGGTATAAAAATCCCGGACCTCCATGCAAAATCGGTAAAAAATAGCCCCAACTAGCAGGTGCAAGTGTTGGTACTGGCGTCTTCAGTTGTTCCACTGTACCCCCTAGTGCGATGTCCCTATGTAATAGTTCTATTGTGTCCATAATAAAACTAGGGACTTGTTCACATTTTTTATGTTTTTTTATTTTTGTTCATTTTAACATTACAGCATTTTACAGTAACAGCAAAATTCATGAGATTTCTAACATCTGTCATTTTTTTCACGATTTTTGACATAAAAAAACAAAAAGACTTGCAGTGTATCAATTCTTTCAACACTTTCACTACAGTTTTTCCACATTGTGTTAAGAGCAAAAAACACGCACAAAAACACAATATAAAAAAAGCACCAAAAATGCATAAAAAAATTTGAGCAAACCCTAAGGGTATGTGCACACGTTGGAAAAGAGGTGCAGAATTTTCTGCACAAAATCCGCATCTCCCGGCAGAATCCGCAGCCGCGGATTTTATGCGGTTTTTATGCAGAATTGATGCGGATTTTGTGCGGATTTTGCCACTGCAGATTTTTAACGCTGCAGATCGCCACAAAAGAAGTGACATGCACTTCTTTGAAATCCGCAGCAATTCCGCACAGATTTTTCCGCACAGCTTTTTTTTTTTCCCATTGCTTAACATTGTACTGTACATCACAGTGCGGATCTGCAGCGTTTCTGCACGAAAAATCCGCTGCGGATGCGCATCGTGTGAACATAGCCTATGGGTACCTGAATACCTAGCGGTCTGTGTCACATGGCCAAGAAAAAAAAAACATGCAGAAACTGCTGTAGTTTTGTGCTTCACCATTGTAAGCCGCCCTGGTAATAATTGCAAAACTGTCCCCATTCAATAAACTTTTAGGGCCAACTCCAAAGGAAGTCAGTAAATGATTGGTGTAAGCTGTAAAATAAAGTTCTTCCACTTTCCAATATAGTTTGCGCACGCTCCATTTCGATCTCTGCTTGCTGTCACTGAATGCGGAGGGACTTGTTTCTATCCAGATTCCTAAAACCTGCACAAACCTGATACAATTGTAACAGTTGTGAGAAGTATCAAGCTGAGACAATCCGATGTCGCAAATCTCAATCTTCCCACAATCCACAGACACTTTCTGTTATGTAAATATTTATTATTTACACATAAACACAGAAATATAAAATATTACATCTAACGATTCTAACAATTGCATAAAAACGACCCCGATGGGCACTAACCGACTTGGTCACAGGTAAAGTTTAAATAAAGAGGTAGATAATTGCCCCCTTGCTGACTGTTTCCAATAGGGTCTTCTTCTGCTGGGAGCTGAGATTTTATAGGAACGTGTGTGCCGTAGCTTATGAGACTACTAACCTGTGGATGTCAGAGCATGTTGGGAGTTGTAGTTCTCCTAAAACTGGATAGTTACAGGGTCTTACCCTGATTTGTTTAGTTAGATGCAATAGGCTCATGAAGTATTCTGGATTTTCCGAAAAAAATTAGGTTAATACCCTTTTTCACATCTGGGGGCTTCAAAGAATTTTCCTTCTAAAACTGTCTAGATTTGCAAAAATAAAATAAAAAAACGTGTCTGCTTGCGCTACTTGTCCTTCCCTACATTTCTCCTTGGTTGACCATTTACAAGGTACATTAATAAACACAGACTAATAATAATGTTGAAAAGGCCAAAGGAGGGCACCCCATAGTGTTTATACAGATATCCCCCGATGGTGGGTCCTATGGTCCGTATGAGGGGCTGGATAGAGGCGCAGATCCCCAGCATCGCTCCTGCAACAAGAGAAAAGATATCGTCAGCGTGTTGTATCACCACCGCTATCAGAATGAACACCAGACCCATAGAAGTCACCCAGCAGGTGAAGAGAAAAAAAGAAAGATAACAGCGGGAGACGAGTGTGCTGACCCTGTGGGGAAAGTGACCTGTCCACTTACAGTCATGGGAACAATGAAATACACCTTCTATGGTTTTATGTATCAGGACGTGATAAAAACCATTTGGCCCCCCCAGCAGCACAGAGTATTTTAAAAGAGGATTATCCATCTCTATAGCAGGAGCAGGAGACCAATGACTATCTCACATGTACAGACACCGTTAAGGATAAGAGTGTCATGGCAGGAGGATGGGGAAGGAGATAAGGTGGAAGGACCAGAGTGGTCCGGCAGGACAGAGTATTTCAGCAGAGGAGTGTCTTGAGACAGGGCAGTGATATGACGTGAGGAGGAGAATAGAGAGGTTTTCTGAACTTATCTATATATATAATTGTCTAAAGGGGTACTTCCGTCTGTTTGCCTGTAACTTTCGTAACGGAAATCCCGGGTCGCTGATTGGTCATGGATATTGGGGCGGGAGTTAAACACCGTTTCACTTTTTACTGTTGATGCTGCCTATGCAGCATGAATAGTAAAAACATATAATGTTAATAATAATAATAATAAAAAACCATTATATTCTCACCTTCTGGCGTCCGCGGCACCCTTCTCCCGCTCCTCGCGATGCTCCGGTCCCAATAATGCATTGCGGCAAGGACTCGAGATCACGTAGCGGTCTTGCGAGATGATGACGTAGCGGTCTCGCGAGACCGGTACATCATCACAGGTTACTGCCGAAAGGCATTACTGGGAACGGAGTGTCGCGAGGAGCATCGCTAAAGGCCTGGGCTGGATCCGGGGGCCGCCGGAAGGCGAGTATATAACTATTTTTTAATTTAATTGCTTTTTGTAACAGGAATATGGTGCCCACATTGCTATATACTACGTGGGCTGTTATATACTACGTGGGCTGTGTTATATACTGCGTGGGCTATGTTATATACTGCGTGGGCTGTACTATATACTACGTGGCTGTGCAATATACTACATGCCTGTGTTATATACTGCGTGGGCTGTGTTATAAACTACGCGGCTGTGCAATATACTACGTGGGCTGTGTTATATACTGCGTGGGCTGTGTTATATACTGCATGGGCTGTGTTATATACTACGTGGCCTGTTATATACTGCGTCGGCTGTGCTATATACTACGTGGCTGTGCAATATACTACGTGGGCTGTGTTATATACTACATGGCCTGTGTTATATACTGCATGGGCTGTGCTATATACTACGTGGGCTGTGTTATATACTGCGTGGCTGTGCAATATACTATGTGGGCTGTGTTATATACTGTGTGGGCTGTGTTATATACTGCGTGGGCTGTGTTATATACTACGTGGCCTGTGTTATATACTACGTGGCCTGTGTTATATACCACGTGGCTGTGCAATATACTACGAGGGCTGTGTTATATACTGCGTGGCCTTTGCTATATACTACCTGGGCTGTGTTATATACTGCGTGACTGTGCAATATACTACGTGGGCTGTGTTATATGCTACGTGGGCTGTGTTATATACTACGTGGCCTGTGTTATATACTGCGTGGGCTGTGTTATATACTGCGTGGGCTGTGTTATATACTGCGTGGCCTGTGTTATATACTACGTCACTGTGCTATATACTACATGGCCTGTGTTATATACTACGTGGCTGTGCAATATACTACGTGGGCTGTGTTATATACTACGTGGCCTGTGTTATATGCTATGTGGGCTGTGTTATATACTATGTGGGCTGTGTTATACACTGCGTGGGCAGTGTTATATACTGCATGGGCTGTGTTATATACTACGTGGGCTGTGCTATATACTACGTGAGCGGTGCTATATACTACATACATGTTCTAGAATATGCGTTGGAATCGGGCCACCATCTAGTCCATATGATAAACTTATAAAAATGTCCATTGTCATCTAACTTATTTGTATATTGTGCTGCTCTCACTAATTAAAGTGGTGGGGGAAATAAAAAATAAAATAAAAAGTGATTTAAAAAAAAAAAATAAATATTCAAATCTGAAATGTTCTATATTGTGGAAGGAATAAAGGCGGATTTTTTAAATCTATTATAAACTGTAAGTCTCCATAAATCTCATTCCAGGTGCCGCGGCTTAGTCTCTGCTTCTTATATTCTGGGCATGGGAAGGTTTGGAATGTAAAACTCCTACAAAAAAAGTAATAGAAAACCTGAACATAAAAGGCGAAGAATGTGCAGATTCACATCGGACACCCGAGACCCCTGTAATGAGATCTCCCATAGAAAAGAGGTATGTAGCCTGGAAAGATCCGGGTCTGTTCAGGCCTTATTCAGACCCGCAACTCAGAAGAACTGTTCCATCCGGAATAAGGAGAGTTAAACATTACGGCTTTCTAGATAAAGAGTTCAGTATCAAAAGTTCACATTCATTGTCAGTAAGCAGAGATACTGAGAAGTCTGGGCAATGTTGCCAAACGTTTCATTATGTAACAATTAAGTCTTTGTTTACAAAATAAAATATTTATTGTCAGAGATACATGTGAAATAATGTGGCAGGGCGATGAAGATGAATATGGGGTGTCAGGCTGATAGTCGCAAAGTGGGGTGGATAATGTCCCAAGCTGCACAGAGTATTTCAGGAAATGAGTGATGAGCAGTGAGTGGCACCAGCACAAGCAATGTTGACGCCATCCCCAGTCCTGAGTGGTATCGTGGCCTATCCCCAGTACATACCAGTTTCTGATGGAGGCACGGCTTTCGTTAAGATACTGTCGGTGATGACTCCGGAGACGCACAGACTGAAAACCATCGGGAGGGCGATGATGCAGAAATGGAAGACATTACTCATTACTGTCTAATGGAGAAAAGACAGAAAGTTGCGTCACATGAAGCCAAATGACTGCGCCTGAATTGAGAAAGTTTTATGTAACTTCTTTCTTCACATCACATCGTAGTGGCACTGATTGTAATAGCAGCGTCTGGAGGGAACATTTAAAGGGAAATTGTCAGCAGGATGTCACCCCCCAAACTATCTACAGTACAGACCAAAAGTTTGGACACACCTTCTCATTTAAAGATTTTTCTGTATTTTCATGACTATGAAAATTGTACATTCACACTGAAGGCATCAAAACTATGAATTAACACATGTGGAATTATATACTTAACAAAAATGTGTGAAACAACTGAAATTGTCTTATATTCTAGGTTCTTCAAAGTAGCCACCTTTTGCTTTGATGACTGCTTTGCACACTCTTGGCATTCTCTTGATGAGCTTCAAGAGGTAGTCACCGGGAATGGTCTTCCAACAATCCTGAAGGACTTCCTAGAGATGCTTAGCACTTGTTGGCCCTTTTGCCTTCACTCTGCGGTCCAGCTCACCCCAAACCATCTCGATTGGGTTCAGGTCTGGTGACTGTAGAGGCCAGGTCATCTGGCATAGCACCCCATCACTCTCCTTCTTGGTCAAATAGCCCTTACACAGCCTGGAGGTGTGTTTGGGGTCATTGTCCTGTGGAAAAATAAATGACGGTCCAACTAAACGCAAACCGGATGGAATAGCATGCCGCTGCAAGATGCTGTGGTAGCGATGCTGGTTCAGTATGCCTTCAGTTTTAAATAAATCCCCAACATTGTCACCAGCAAAGCACCCCCACACCATCACACCTCCTCCTCCATGCTTCACGGTGGGAACCAGGCATGTAGAGTCCATCCGTTCACCTTTTCTGCGTCGCACGAAGACACGGTGGTTGGAACCAAAGATCTCAAACTTGGACTCATCAGATCAAAGCACAGATTTCCACTGGTCTAATGTCCATTCCTTGTGTTCTTTAGCCCAAACAAGTCTCTTCTGCTTGTTGCCTGTCCTTAGCAGTGGTTTCCTAGCAGCTATTTTACCATGAAGGCCTGCTGCACAAAGTCTCCTCTTAACAGTTGTTGTAGAGATGTGTCTGCTGCTAGAACTCTGTGTGACATTTACATGGTCTCTAATCTGAGCTGCTGGTAACCTGCAATTTCTGAGGCTGGTGACTCGGAGAAACCTATCCTCAGAAGCAGAGGTGACTCTTGGTCTTCCTTTCCTGGGGCGGTCCTCATGTGAGCCAGTTTCTTTGCAGCACTTGATGGTTTTTGCAATTGCACTTGGGGACACTTTCAAAGTTTGCCCAATTTTTCGGACTGACTGACCTTCATTTCTTAAAGTAATGATGGCCACTCGTTTTTCTTTACTTAGCTGCTTTTTTCTTGCCATAATACAAATTCTAACAGTCTATTCAGTAGGACTATCAGCTGTGTATCCACCAGACTTCTGCACAACACAACTGATGGTCCCAACACCATTTATAAGGCAAGAAATCCCACTTATTAAACCTGACAGGGCACACCTGTGAAGTGAAAATCATTTCCGGTGACTACCTCTTGAAGCTCATCAAGAGAATGCCAAGAGTGTGCAAAGCAGTCATCAAAGCAAAAGGTGGCTACTTTGAAGAACCTAGAATATAAGACATAATTTCAGTTGTTTCACACTTTTTTGTTAAAGGGAACCTGTCACCCCCCCAGGCGTTTGAAACTAAAAGAGCCACCTTGTGCAGCAGTAATGCTGCATTCTGACAAGGTGGCTCTTTTAGTTATTGGTGCTGTAACTGCAGAAATAATCAGTTTTGTAAATTGTCAGAAAATACCTTTCTTCAGTCCTGGAGGCAGGCCTTTCCCCCCCTGCTCCAGACGCCACACAGCCGTCACTCATGTCTTCTTGGCGCCGGGCGCCGCCTCCTCCTCACCGCTGTTTTGAAATCAGCTGGCGCCTGCGCTCTTTTCTCCTCCCTGGTGCAGGCGCAGTGAGCGCTGCCCGTCCTCTGTCCTCATATGCAGTCCAGCTGACTGCGCCTGTGCGGCCGCCCTGCCTGTGATTCCCAGCCCCGCAGTGTCCTATGATTTATTCACATTGCGGGGCTGGGAATCACAGGCAGGGCGGCCGCACAGGCGCAGTCAGCTAGACTGCATATGAGGACAGAGGACGGGCAGCGCTCACTACACCTGCCCAACGCAGGGGATAAGAGCGCAGGCGCCGGCTATTTTCAAAACAGCGATGAGGAGGGGAACAGCAGGGGGGAGGGGGGGAAACGCCTGCCTCCAGGACTGAAGAAAGGTATTTTCTGACAAATTACAAAACGGATTATTTCTGCAGTTACAGCACCAATAACTAAAAGAGACACCTTGTCAGAATGCAGCATTACTGCTGCACAAGGTGGCTCTTTTAGTTTAAAATGCCTGGGGGGGTGACAGGTTCCCTTTAAGTAGATAATTCCACATGTGTTAATTCATAGTTTTGATGCCTTCAGTGTGAATGTACAATTTTCATAGTCATGAAAATACAGAAAAATCTTAAATGAGAAGGTGTGTCCAAACTTTTGGTCTGTACTGTATATGGGCATGTAGCTCTTTCAAAGACAAATCCGGCAATATCTGTACATGGCTGGTCTGTACCTCCATTACTGAGAAATCAGGGATTGAATGAATATGCAAATGAGGGTGCAGAGCTATGGTAGATCTGAAGCCTGTGCCACTCCAGCTCTATTTCCTGCCTAGCTCTGCCGCCTCAAGCTTCACTGACAGCTCCTTTTCCTGTAGTCCCACAACATGGAGGCTGTCAATCACTCAGGAAGAGGGGGGTATAGAGCTGGAGAGAGAGAGAGTGACAGAAAGCAGTTATTAGGGCAGGTTGGCTCTGCTATAGAGGCACTACACTGTGTTCCAAATTATTATGCAAATAATATTTCCTCATATTTTCTCTAAATTACTTTTCTGAATTGCAGTCATTGTTATTTTCCAGTCATCTACTATTCTAGTATAATTGCAATGTTTTGGAACAAAATGCCTATGAAAACAGTATCTTTTAAAAAAAAAATAAACACTCAAAATGCATGTTCCAAATTATTCTGCACAGCAGAGTTTTCAACCTCTTTTTTTTAATTTTGAACAAAAAAATGGTCAATTGTGAAGTTAGAAGCATTATCAGCTTATTACAAAATGAAATCAAACCGTTTTAAAGTGAAAACTTTATTCCAGGTGATGTTACATTTGCACATAGGACCCCTTGTTCGAAAGAAGCTTCTGAACTCTCTCGTCCATTGAATTTGTCAGTTTTTGGATGGTTTCTGCTTCAATTGTTTTGCATGTGGACAGAATCCCCTCCCAGAGCTGTTGCTTAGATGTGAACTGCCTCCCGCCATCATAGACACTCCTTTTGATGATGCTCCAGAGGTTCTCAATGGGGTTGAGGTCAGGGGAAGATGGTGGCCACACCATAAGTTTGTCCTCTTTTATGCCCATAGCAGCCAGAGATGCAGATGTGTTTTTTGCAGCATGAGACGGTGCATTATCATGCATGAAAATGATCTTGCTGTGGAAAGCACGGTTCTTCCTCTTGAACCATGGCAGGAAGTGTTGTTTTAGAAACTCCACATAGATTATGGAGTTCATCTTAGTGCAGCGCCCCAGAGTCCTGGTCGTTGCAGTAGCATGGTTCAGCCACTAAGGGGGGCCATGCTGCGTTCGATGGCACGGAAGGAGTTCTCTGAGCAGGTATCACAGTCACCAATACATTTCACAGCTGGGCCTCCGGGGGGAGCTAAGGGTGCTATTCATTAGGCCACTCCCCACCATAGTGGGTAAACTGGGGGTCAGGCAGGAAGTTAGAGAGAACGCTGACGGGATTGAACGGAGCAACACCTGGTGGCAGAGGGTGTTGTGAAGGGAGAGACTGTAGGGTCTCTGCCAGGGGTGGGATCCTGGCAGAGGCCTGGCATGGAAAGAACGTAAAGGGACCGTGCCTGCTCAGCATAGCGGCGGTGCCCAAGGAAGGACTAAGAAGCGAGATAGATTGTGCTGAGTGAGAAACGAAATCAAGCGAAAGGAGATACCAGTGAGGGTTGTGCTGAAAGAGGCAGCACCTTACTGAGGCGCACTACCGGTGGCCGGAACGCCGAGGAGGTAAAGAGTTTCAAGCCATACCTCAGACCTACGGCAGGGCAGTTAGCTTGAGGCGGACTGTCTCACGCATCACCCAGGAAGGCAAAGGGGGGTACCAACAGGAGAGGGGCGCAGATAGAGTCCCGGAAGATCTCCGAGCCTCCCCGTCATACGGGTGCGTTCCTACCATAGTATCTGGAGGGACGAGGAAGATCATTGCGAATTAAGTTGTTGTGAGGGAACACGAGAAACAGACACAACAGTTGTGGGGTACTTTCCGTAAGCACAGCAGGGAAGGACTGCAACACATAGCGCTAGAAGGAAGGCACCGATTTCCACCTGCAAGGAGAGCTCTGGAAGTGCCATTGGACCGGCCGGACTTGGGCAGCCTGGTGAGCCGTATTCCGGACTGAGGACCCAGAGAGCTTCAGTAAAGAGGTAAAGAGACTGCAACCTGGTGTCCTCGTTATTTACCGCGACCTGCACCCCACAACTGCACCGCTACAACATCACTTATTGCACCGGACGTCCCCCACTGACAGACAGGGCCACGGACCGGGTCTAGCCACCGTGACAACCCCAGGACTGAGACCTAGAGGCCCGGCTCCGGGTACCCCTCGGCCCTGCGGCAGGTGTGGGGGCGCTCCAACTTGGCGTCACGAACAGGATCTACTTAAGCCTGAAGAATCAGGTCATGTGTGCCTTGGAACTGTGATTTACTGTACTTTATTGCAAAGACTGTGGATTGTCACTTGCCGCCAAAAGTTCGCGCCAAAACCGCCGCCATTACAGCGCTAAGGAGAGCGCAGGAGAAGAAGAAGGGCGTGGAAGTGGGCGTGAACAAGCTGAAGAGCGCGAAAGACAATGGCCGCCCAGTCTAAATATCTCGGCCCCTTGAGGACGTGTCCGTCAGCAGCCGAGATCCGCCTCCTGATCCTCAATGGTGGGCAGAGACAGAGAAAACGAAACCGCCCACGAAGGAGAGAGCGGGAAAAGGACCAGGAAGAAGAATTCAGCGACATGGAGGACGCCATGGCCAGCCGCCCGGAGCCGGAGCGTGGGGTCGGAGCCGAGGACTCCCCCAGCTACCCGGAGAGGCACCGCAGCCAGACCTCCACAGTTGACGCTGACCTCCTGCAGACCGGAGCGGACGGGCTGATCCATCAACCCCGGCGGATGCAGCTGAGCACTGAGGCCGGGTGGAAGAAGACCATCATCGGGAGCCTCGCCAGACGTCTGTCGGCAGCCTCGTCTGGTCCGGAGCAAGAAGGAAGTTCCAGCGCTCCGAAGCCAGAAAGCAAGGCCCTGCCGGAAAGTGAGGTACTGCAAGCAGAGATGACAGCGTCGCAGCACAAGGCCCTGCAACCAGCGCTACAGGCCGCAGTGGAGACGGAGCAGACCGGCACCGGAGGGACCGCATCTGAAGCAGGTATGAAGGACGACCCTGCCCTGACGACCGACACCACTCCAGCGACTGCTAGTGCCACAGCTGCTGACTCCGTTCCAGTGACTGATCTTGCAGCAGCCGCTACCTCTGCTGCAGCAAATGCTCCTACTCAAGCTGCGCAGACCTCCATCGCTGCGCATGATTTAACTGTACATGAGAGACGGATTAACGGCGTGTGTCCAGCACTAGGTGCAACCCTGGACTTCACCCTTCCCGGGCCAAGAGGGGTTAAATGCCAGGTGCAGCCCTGGAAGCCGTTCAACTAAGCCTCGGAAACCTGAACTGTAAATAGTTAACTGTTTATTTCCTTGTTATTTTGCTGCTAAAACCCGTCCTGGGTTAACTCTTAAAGGGATCCCTTTGTTTACCCGGGATCCCTATTGCTTTTTATTTTTGCTTTCACTTTCGTTTTTGCTTTTTGTTCCACAATGTTATAAGAACTGCCGTAATCATGAACAGTGCATGATACAAACTTCCTGTATATAGTTTGCACCTTCTTAAAGGTGCTCCCTACTGGTTTTAGCCAAAGACACTTTGCGAAGATATTTGCCCTATTTGTTTGAGCCAAGGACACTTTGCGAAGATACCTTTCCTACCGGTTCTAGTTAAAGACACTTTGCGAAGATACCATGCCGGAACCTTTGCATGGGCCGGTAGGCTGAGGAGACGAGCTACCTTAGAAAGACTTGGTCTCCTCTTAAAGGGGATGTGAGAAACTGAACTTGAGAGAGATACTGTTGCAGAACAGTAATGCCATAATGATGCCTTGAAAAGAAATGTAACTGTTTTACATGCTAAGTTATATGTGTTGAATTTGTTAAAATGTGAAATTTGAATAATGTTTTGAAGACAGGAAAGATGCAGAGAGCCCGTAGGGGTAGAAGTAGAGGTCTGCACAGTTGAAAGTAAGAGAAGTAATAATGAGGGTGAGGATAGAAGGTAAACCCTGCGTCCCCATTGAAAAGTTACTTTGTTACTAAGGACAGAGAGTGAACCCGTAGGGGTTAGAGAGTGAGTCCTTAAAGGGGCCGAGTAGAGCTGGCTCAGAGTTCTTCAACCGAAAGGAATGTTATGTCTATACTGTGTATAGTAGCGAAAGGCAGTAGGCCCTGGCTGAACAGGGCGGTCCTGTAGAAGAAAGGAGAGGCAGTAGGCCTGGTGCCGTAGGGACAGGCGGTCCTGCAGGTTCACAAGAAGGAGAATGTAAAGTTGAAATGCCTTATAATGTGATTATAGGAAGGCCTTTGATAGACTAAGAGTGTGAGTTTCTTAAAGGCAATGTTTAGTTATTGTTCCAAAAATTGCATTAAGTAGAATACCCGGTTGGGTAACAGAAGTTATTTATGCTCTGTAATTTATAATGTTGATTATGTTTGTAACGTTAAAAGTGTCCTCACCTCCCATAAAGGGAAGCCTACTTAAGTATACTTACTGTTAATTGCACTCAACAAAATTGTATGTCTTTTTGCTAACCTGTATTGTTGTTTTTCTTCCCAGTCCCGGAGTACTGTGTTTAACCAGGGGGGAGTGCAGCGCCCCAGAGTCCTGGTCGTTGCAGTAGCATGGTTCAGCCACTAAGGGGGGCCATGCTGCGTTCGATGGCACGGAAGGAGTTCTCTGAGCAGGTATCACAGTCACCAATACATTTCACAGCTGGGCCTCCGGGGGGAGCTAAGGGTGCTATTCATTAGGCCACTCCCCACCATAGTGGGTAAACTGGGGGTCAGGCAGGAAGTTAGAGAGAACGCTGACGGGATTGAACGGAGCAACACCTGGTGGCAGAGGGTGTTGTGAAGGGAGAGACTGTAGGGTCTCTGCCAGGGGTGGGATCCTGGCAGAGGCCTGGCATGGAAAGAACGTAAAGGGACCGTGCCTGCTCAGCATAGCGGCGGTGCCCAAGGAAGGACTAAGAAGCGAGATAGATTGTGCTGAGTGAGAAACGAAATCAAGCGAAAGGAGATACCAGTGAGGGTTGTGCTGAAAGAGGCAGCACCTTACTGAGGCGCACTACCGGTGGCCGGAACGCCGAGGAGGTAAAGAGTTTCAAGCCATACCTCAGACCTACGGCAGGGCAGTTAGCTTGAGGCGGACTGTCTCACGCATCACCCAGGAAGGCAAAGGGGGGTACCAACAGGAGAGGGGCGCAGATAGAGTCCCGGAAGATCTCCGAGCCTCCCCGTCATACGGGTGCGTTCCTACCATAGTATCTGGAGGGACGAGGAAGATCATTGCGAATTAAGTTGTTGTGAGGGAACACGAGAAACAGACACAACAGTTGTGGGGTACTTTCCGTAAGCACAGCAGGGAAGGACTGCAACACATAGCGCTAGAAGGAAGGCACCGATTTCCACCTGCAAGGAGAGCTCTGGAAGTGCCATTGGACCGGCCGGACTTGCGCAGCCTGGTGAGCCGTATTCCGGACTGAGGACCCAGAGAGCTTCAGTAAAGAGGTAAAGAGACTGCAACCTGGTGTCCTCGTTATTTACCGCGACCTGCACCCCACAACTGCACCGCTACAACATCACTTATTGCACCGGACGTCCCCCACTGACAGACAGGGCCACGGACCGGGTCTAGCCACCGTGACAACCCCAGGACTGAGACCTAGAGGCCCGGCTCCGGGTACCCCTCGGCCCTGCGGCAGGTGTGGGGGCGCTCCAACTACCCCTTCAGGGATCATAAAGGGGCCGACAATCTCTCTCCCCATGATTCCAGCCCAAAACATTACTCCACCTCCTTGTTGGCGCCTTAGCCGTGTTTTCATGGGGTGTCCATCAACCAGCCATCCTCCACTCCATCCATCTGGACCATCGAGCGTTGCACGGCACTCATCGGTGAACAAAACAGTTTGGAAGTCAGTCTTCATGTATCGTTTGGCCCACTGGAGCCGCTTCTGCTTGTGTGCAGTGGATAGAGGTGGTCGACAGGATGGCTTACGCACAGCTGCAAACCTCTGAAGGACCCTGCATCTTGTTGTTCTGGGGACGTTGGAGGCACCAGCAGCTTCAAAAACTCGTCTGCTGCTATGACAAGGCATTTTTGCAGCTGCTCTTTTAACCTTACACAATTGCCTGTTGGAAAGAGTCCTCAATTTTTCCTTATCAGCACGCACACGTGTGTGCTGGGATCAGCTACATACTTCTTGATTGTGTGTTGATCACGATGAAGTGTCTTGGCAATGTTGATTGTAGTCATGCCTTGACCTAAATACTCCACAATTTGTTGCTTCTCAGCAGCCGACACATCCTTTTTCTTTCCCATTTTGGCAAAAAATGTAGGCTGCTTAATAATGTGGAACAGCCTTCTTAAGTAGTCTTGCCTTTATTTGGACACACCTGCCAAACTAATGTGCACAGGTATCTGCAATTGCTTTCAGTGATATAAAGAGCCCTGACACACATCACCATCAATGAGCTTAAATGACAAACAAAAAAATTCTAAACCTTATCACTCCTAAACTCTTTGTGCATAATAATTTGGAACACAGTGTATATCTGGGGCAGTTATTAGGGCAGGTTGGCTCTGCTATAGAGGCACTATATCTGGGGCAGTTATTAGGGCAGGTTGGCTCTGCTATAGAGGCACTATATCTGGGGCAGTTATTAGGGCAGGTTGGCTCTGCTATAGAGGCTCTATATCTGGGGCAGTTATTAGGGCAGGTTGGCTCTGCTATAGAGGCACTATATCTGGGGCAGTTATTAGGGCAGGTTGGCTCTGCTATAGAGGTATTTTATCTGGGGCAGTTATTAGGGCAGGTTGGCTCTGCTATAGAGGCACTATATCTGGGGCAGTTATTAGGGCAGGTTGGCTCTGCTATAGAGGCACTATATCTGGGGCAGTTATTAGGGCAGGTTGGCTCTGCTATAGAGGCACTATATCTGGGGCAGTTATTAGGGCAGGTTGGCTCTGCTATAGAGGCACTATATCTGGGGCAGTTATTAGGGCAGGTTGGCTCTGCTATAGAGGTATTTTATCTGGGGCAGTTATTGGGGCAGGTTGGCTCTGCTATAGAGGCACTACATCTGGGGCAGTTATTAGGGCAGGTTGGCTCTGCTATAGAGGCACTATATCTGGGGCAGTTATTAGGGCAGGTTGGCTCTGCTATAGAGGCACTATATCTGGGGCAGTTATTAGGGCAGGTTGGCTCTGCTATAGAGGCACTATATCTGGGGCAGTTATTAGGGCAGGTTGGCTCTGCTATAGAGGCACTATATCTGGGGCAGTTATTAGGGCAGGTTGGCTCTGCTATAGAGGCACTATATCTGGGGCAGTTATTAGGGCAGGTTGGCTCTGCTATAGAGGCACTATATCTGGGGCAGTTATTAGGGCAGGTTGGCTCTGCTATAGAGGCACTATATCTGGGGCAGTTATTAGGGCAGGTTGGCTCTGCTATAGAGGCACTATATCTGGGGCAGTTATTAGGGCAGGTTGGCTCTGCTATAGAGGCACTATATCTGGGGCAGTTATTAGGGCAGGTTGGCTCTGCTATAGAGGCACTATATCTGGGGCAGTTATTAGGGCAGGTTGGCTCTGCTATAGAGGCTCTATATCTGGGGCAGTTATTAGGGCAGGTTGGCTCTGCTATAGAGGCACTATATCTGGGGCAGTTATTAGGGCAGGTTGGCTCTGCTATAGAGGCACTATATCTGGGGCAGTTATTAGGGCAGGTTGGCTCTGCTATAGAGGCACTATATCTGGGGCAGTTATTAGGGCAGGTTGGCTCTGCTATAGAGGTATTTTATCTGGGGCAGTTATTGGGGCAGGTTGGCTCTGCTATAGAGGCACTACATCTGGGGCAGTTATTAGGGCAGGTTGGCTCTGCTATAGAGGTATTTTATCTGGGGCAGTTATTAGGGCAGGTTGGCTCTGCTATAGAGGCACTATATCTGGGGCAGTTATTAGGGCAGGTTGGCTCTGCTATAGAGGCACTATATCTGGGGCAGTTATTAGGGCAGGTTGGCTCTGCTATAGAGGCACTATATCTGGGGCAGTTATTAGGGCAGGTTGGCTCTGCTATAGAGGCACTATATCTGGGGCAGTTATTAGGGCAGGTTGGCTCTGCTATAGAGGCACTATATCTGGGGCAGTTATTAGGGCAGGTTGGCTCTGCTATAGAGGCACTATATCTGGGGCAGTTATTAGGGCAGGTTGGCTCTGCTATAGAGGCACTATATCTGGGGCAGTTATTAGGGCAGGTTGGCTCTGCTATAGAGGTATTTTATCTGGGGCAGTTATTGGGGCAGGTTGGCTCTGCTATAGAGGCACTACATCTGGGGCAGTTATTAGGGCAGGTTGGCTCAGCCATAGAGGCACTACATCTGGGGCAGTTATTAGGGCAGGTTGGCTCTGCTATAGAGGTATTTTATCTGGGGCAGTTATTAGGGCAGGTTGGCTCTGCTATAGAGGCACTATATCTGGGGCAGTTATTAGGGCAGGTTGGCTCTGCTATAGAGGCTCTATATCTGGGGCAGTTATTAGGGCAGGTTGGCTCTGCTATAGAGGCACTATATCTGGGGCAGTTATTAGGGCAGGTTGGCTCTGCTATAGAGGCACTATATCTGGGGCAGTTATTAGGGCAGGTTGGCTCTGCTATAGAGGTATTTTATCTGGGGCAGTTATTAGGGCAGGTTGGCTCTGCTATAGAGGCACTATATCTGGGGCAGTTATTAGGGCAGGTTGGCTCTGCTATAGAGGCAGTATATCTGGGGCAGTTATTAGGGCAGGTTGGCTCTGCTATAGAGGAGCTATATCTGGGGCAGTTATTAGGGCAGGTTGGCTCTGCTATAGAGGCACTATATCTGGGGCAGTTATTAGGGCAGGTTGGCACTGCTATAGAGGCACTATATCTGGGGCAGTTATTAGGGCAGGTTGGCTCTGCTATAGAGGCACTATATCTGGGGCAGTTATTAGGGCAGGTTGGCTCTGCTATAGAGGCAATATCTGGGGCAGTTATTAGGGCAGGTTGGCTCTGCTATAGAGGCACTATATCTGGGGAAGTTATTAGGGCAGGTTGGCTCTGCTATAGAGGTATTTTATCTGGGGCAGTTATTAGGGCAGGTTGGCTCTGCTATAGAGGCACTACATCTGGGGCAGTTATTAGGGCAGGTTGGCTCTGCTATAGAGGTATTTTATCTGGGGCAGTTATTAGGGCAGGTTGGCTCTGCTATAGAGGCACTATATCTGGGGCAGTTATTAGGGCAGGTTGGCTCTGCTATAGAGGCACTATATCTGGGGCAGTTATTAGGGCAGGTTGGCTCTGCTATAGAGGCACTATATCTGGGGCAGTTATTAGGGCAGGTTGGCTCTGCTATAGAGGCTCTATATCTGGGGCAGTTATTAGGGCAGGTTGGCTCTGCTATAGAGGCACTATATCTGGGGCAGTTATTAGGGCAGGTTGGCTCTGCTATAGAGGCACTATATCTGGGGCAGTTATTAGGGCAGGTTGGCTCTGCTATAGAGGTATTTTATCTGGGGCAGTTATTAGGGCAGGTTGGCTCTGCTATAGAGGCACTATATCTGGGGCAGTTATTAGGGCAGGTTGGCTCTGCTATAGAGGCACTATATCTGGGGCAGTTATTAGGGCAGGTTGGCTCTGCTATAGAGGCAATATCTGGGGCAGTTATTAGGGCAGGTTGGCTCTGCTATAGAGGCACTATATCTGGGGCAGTTATTAGGGCAGGTTGGCTCTGCTATAGAGGTATTTTATCTGGGGCAGTTATTAGGGCAGGTTGGCTCTGCTATAGAGGCAGTATATCTGGGGCAGTTATTAGGGCAGGTTGGCTCTGCTATAGAGGCACTACATCTGGGGCAGTTATTAGGGCAGGTTGGCTCGGCTATAGAGGCACTATATCTGGGGCAGTTATTAGGGCAGGTTGGCTCTGCTATAGAGGCACTATATCTGGGGCATTTATTAAGGCAGGTTGGCTCTGCTATAGAGGCAGTATATCTGGGGCATTTATTAAGGCAGGTTGGCTCTGCTATAGAGGTATTTTATCTGGGGCAGTTATTAGGGCAGGTTGGCTCTGCTATAGAGGTATTTTCTCTGGGGCAGTTATTAGGGCAGGTTGGCTCTGCTATAGAGGCACTATATCTGGGGCATTTATTAGGGCAGGTTGGCACTGCTATAGAGGCACTATATCTGGGGCAGTTATTAGGGCAGGTTGGCTCTGCTATAGAGGCACTATATTTGGGGCAGTTATTAGGGCAGGTTGGCTCTGCTATAGAGGCACTATATCTGGGGCATTTATTAGGGCAGGTTGGCACTGCTATAGAGGCACTATATCTGGGGCAGTTATTAGGGCAGGTTGGCTCTGCTATAGAGGCACTATATCTGGGGCAGTTATTAGGGCAGGTTGGCTCTGCTATAGAGGCACTATATCTGGGGCAGTTATTAGGGCAGGTTGGCTCTGCTATAGAGGCACTATATCTGGGGCAGTTATTAGGGCAGGTTGGCTCTGCTATAGAGGTATTTTATCTGGGGCAGTTATTGGGGCAGGTTGGCTCTGCTATAGAGGCACTACATCTGGGGCAGTTATTAGGGCAGGTTGGCTCGGCTATAGAGGCACTACATCTGGGGCAGTTATTAGGGCAGGTTGGCTCTGCTATAGAGGCACTACATCTGGGGCAGTTATTAGGGCAGGTTGGCTCGGCTATAGAGGCACTATATCTGGGGCAGTTATTAGGGCAGGTTGGGTCTGCTATAGAGGCACTACATCTGGGGCAGTTATTAGGGCAGGTTGGCTCTGCTATAGAGGCACTATATCTGGGGCAGTTATTAGGGCAGGTTGGCTCTGCTATAGAGGTATTTTATCTGGGGCAGTTATTAGAGCAGGTTGGCTTTGCTATAGAGGCACTATATCTGGGGCAGTTATTAGGGCAGGTTGGCTCTGCTATAGAGGCACTATATCTGGGGCATTTATTAAGGCAGGTTGCCTCTGCTATAGAGGCAGTATATCTGGGGCAGTTATTAGGGCAGGTTGGCTCTGCTATAGAGGCACTATATCTGGGGCAGTTATTAGGGCAGGTTGGCTCTGCTATAGAGGCACTATATCTGGGGCATTTATTAAGGCAGGTTGCCTCTGCTATAGAGGCAGTATATCTGGGGCAGTTATTAGGGCAGGTTGGCTCTGCTATAGAGGCACTATATCTGGGGCATTTATTAGGGCAGGTTGGCTCTGCTATAGAGGCAGTATATCTGGGGCAGTTATTAGGGCAGGTTGGCTCTGCTATAGAGGCACTATATCTGGGGCATTTATTAGGGCAGGTTGGCTCTGCTATAGAGTCACTATATCTGGGGCAGTTATTAGGGCAGGTTGGCTCTGCTATAGAGGCACTATATCTGGGGCAGTTATTAGGGCAGGTTGGCTCTGCTATAGAGGCACTATATCTGGGGCATTTATTAGGGCAGGTTGGCTCTGCTATAGAGCCACTATATCTGGGGCAGTTATTAGGGCAGGTTGGCTCTGCTATAGAGGCACTATATCTGGGGCAGTTATTAGGGCAGGTTGGCTCTGCTATAGAGGCACTATATCTGGGGCAGTTATTAGGGCAGGTTGGCTCTGCTATAGAGTCACTATATCTGGGGCAGTTATTAGGGCAGGTTGGCTCTGCTATAGAGGCACTATATCTGGGGCAGTTATTAGGGCAGGTTGGCTCTGCTATAGAGGTATTACATCTGGGGCAGTTATTAGGACAGGTTGGCTCTGCTATAGAGGTATTATATCTGGGGCAGTTATTAGGACAGGTTGGCTCTGCTATAGAGGAGCTATATCTGGGGCAGTTATTAGGGCAGGTTGGCTCTGCTATAGAGTCACTATATCTGGGGCAGTTATTAGGGCAGGTTGGCTCTGCTATAGAGTCACTATATCTGGGGCAGTTATTAGGGCAGGTTGGCTCTGCTATAGAGGTATTTTATCTGGGGCAGTTATTAGGGCAGGTTGGCTCTGCTATAGAGGCACTACATCTGGGGCAGTTATTAGGGCAGGTTGGCTCTGCTATAGAGTCACTATATCTGGGGCAGTTATTAGGGCAGGTTGGCTCTGCTATAGAGGAGCTATATCTGGGGCAGTTATTAGGGCAGGTTGGCTCTGCTACAGAGGAGCTATATCTGGGGCAGTTATTAGGGCAGGTTGGCTCTGCTATAGAGGCAGTATATCTGGGGCAGTTATTAGGGAAGGTTGGCTTTGCCATAGAGGAGCTATATCTGGGGCAGTTATTAGGGCAGGTTGGCTCTGCTATAGAGGAGCTATATCTGGGGCAGTTATTAGGGCAGGTTGGCACTGCTATAGAGGCACTATATCTGGGGCAGTTATTAGGGCAGGTTGGCTCTGCTATAGAGGAGCTATATCTGGAGCAGTTATTAGGGCAGGTTGGCTCTGCTATAGAGTCACTATATCTGGGGCAGTTATTAGGGCAGGTTGGCTCTGCTATAGAGGAGCTATATCTGGGGCAGTTATTATGGAAGGTTGGCTCTGCCATAGAGGAGCTATATCTGGGGCAGTTATTAGGGCAGGTTGGCACTGCTATAGAGGCACTATATCTGGGGCAGTTATTAGGGCAGGTTGGCACTGCTATAGAGGCACTATATCTGGGGCACTTATTAGGGCAGGTTGGCTCTGCTATAGAGGCACTATATCTGGGGCAGTTATTAGGGCAGGTTGGCTCTGCTATAGAGGCACTATATCTGGGGCAGTTATTAGGGCAGGTTGGCTCTGCTATAGAGGCACTATATCTGGGGCAGTTATTAGGGCAGGTTGGCTCTGCTATAGAGGTAGTATATCTGGGGCAGTTATTAGGGCAGGTTGGCTCTGCTATAGAGGCACTACAGGTCCTTCTCAAAAAATTAGCATATAGTGTTAAATTTCATTATTTACCATAATGTAATGATTACAATTAAACTTTCATATATTATAGATTCATTATCCACCAACTGAAATTTGTCAGGTCTTTTATTGTTTTAATACTGATGATTTTGGCCTACAACTCCTGATAACCCAAAAAACCTGTCTCAATAAATTAGCATATCAAGAAAAGGTTCTCTAAACGACCTATTACCCTAATCTTCTGAATCAACTAATTAACTCTAAACACATGCAAAAGATACCTGAGGCTTTTAAAAACTCCCTGCCTGGTTCATTACTCAAAACCCCCATCATGGGTAAGACTAGCGACCTGACAGATGTCAAGAAGGCCATCATTGACACCCTCAAGCAAGAGGGTAAGACCCAGAAAGAAATTTCTCAACAAATAGGCTGTTCCCAGAGTGCTGTATCAAGGCACCTCAATGGTAAGTCTGTTGGAAGGAAACAATGTGGCAGAAAACGCTGTACAACGAGAAGAGGTGACAGGACCCTGAGGAAGATTGTGGAGAAGGACCGATTCCAGACCTTGGGGAACCTGAGGAAGCAGTGGACTGAGTCTGGTGTGGAAACATCCAGAGCCACCGTGCACAGGCGTGTGCAGGAAATGGGCTACAGGTGCCGCATTCCCCAGGTAAAGCCACTTTTGAACCATAAACAGCGGCAGAAGCGCCTGACCTGGGCTACAGAGAAGCAGCACTGGACTGTTGCTAAGTGGTCCCAAGTACTTTTTTCTGATGAAAGCAAATTTTGCATGTCATTCGGAAATCAAGGTGCCAGAGTCTGGAGGAAGACTGGGGAGAAGGAAATGCCAAACAGCCTGAAGTCCAGTGTCAAGTACCCACAGTCAGTGATGGTGTGGGGTGCCATGTCAGCTGCTGGTGTTGGTCCACTGTGTTTCATCAAGGGCAGGGTCAATGCAGCTAGCTATCAGGAGATTTTGGAGCACTTCATGCTTCCATCGGCTGAAATGCTTTATGGAGATGAAGATTTCATTTTTCAGCACGACCTGGCACCTGCTCACAGTGCCAAAACCACTGGTAAATGGTTTACTGACCATGGTATTACTGTGCTCAATTGGCCTGCCAACTCTCCTGACCTGAACCCCATAGAGAATCTGTGGGATATTGTGAAGAGAAAGTTGAGAGACGCAAGACCCAACACTCTGGATGAGCTTAAGGCCGCTATTGAAGCATCCTGGGCCTCCATAACATCTCAGCAGTGTCACAGGCTGATTGCCTCCATGCCACGCCGCATTGAAGCATTCATTTCTGCCAAAGGATTCCCGACCAAGTATTGAGTGCATAACTGAACATTATTATTTGATTTTTTTTGTTTGTTATTAAAAAACACTTTTATTTGATTGGACGGGTGAAATATGCTAATTTATTGAGACAGGTTTTTTGGGTTATCAGGAGTTGTATGCCAAAATCATCAGTATTAAAACAATAAAAGACCTGACAAATTTCAGTTGGTGGATAATGAATCTATAATATATGAAAGTTTAATTGTAATCATTACATTATGGTAAATAATGAAATTTAACACTATATGCTAATTTTTTGAGAAGGACCTGTATATCTGGGGCACTTATTAGGGCAGGTTGGCTCTATTTTAATGTTATGTTGGCACTCTCTCTAGTGTTATTATGGGGGACGGTGAAAAGTTTTGTGACAGGGGCACTTGGACTTGGTTGTTTTCTTGGCAGTATATCGGACACTATTATATTGTCCCCTGGAAGGAGTTGTTATGGGGCATTATTAAGTATATACCGTAGGTAGAAATGCTATGGGGGGCGCTGTTGCTGCCATTGATGTGAAATGATGCAAATTAGTAAGTTTTCCTATTAATGCTGAACTAACGTTCCCATTTTTGCTGATTTAATGGCTTCTGACCGGCTAATGTGGGGCAAGATTTGACGAGACCGATAATATAAATAGTATATAATAAAGCGAAATAAATAAACTTTTCTTTTGCTATTTTTTGTTTTGTAATGCTTCATTAGTCCGGACTTGTTGAGTCTAATTTTGAAGAAAATGGTTTCCTAGACATTCCAGGAGAATAACGAGTGGGCGCATTGCTGATGGGGCTGTGCCGTGTACACAGACATAGGAGGACACGGATAAAACACAACACTTACTGATACAAAGCAGGAGACAATATGCCATAAAGACCTTATGTATTCAGCCGCCGGCACAAGAGACAGATCTGTTTGGTCCTGCATCTTGTTATTACAGTGCAGGTATTCGGGCCCCGCACGGCGCGGCCGTCATAAAGGATGTTATTTCTAGGACTCTTTTCATAAGTGGCAGCGAAGAGCGAGATTCTTGTATTTGTTAAATTGTTATTGTGGTATAATTAGTAACGTTTAGAGGAAGTGCAAATAAACAAGACAGAAGAACATACCAGGGGGGAAACGAAAGGGGCTTTCAGATATCAAAAAAGGAGTCTCCATTACTGGGTTTCTCCATCAGTATGGACAACATGTCACCAGTATGACCAGTGATATGGCCAAAGGCTATAGTCACCTTTCGTTTCACCCTACTATCAACATTGAGGAGCAGAAGAAGAAAGTCTCTCCTGTGACGTGTGAACTGTAATGGTGACACTAGATCTGGAGCTACTATGGGGGCACTGGTGAGAACTCGTCTAAAGGGTACCTGGATATTATAAAGAACACCTGGATAAAAGGGTCATGACGACATTATACCTGGCGCTACTATGGGGGCACTGGTGAGAACTCGTCTAAAGGGTACCTGGATATTATAAAGAACACCTGGATAGAACGGCATGACGACATTATACCTGGCGCTACTATGGGGGCACTGGTTAGATCTCTTCTAAAGGGTACCTGGATATTATAAAGAACACCTGGATAGAACGGTCATGACGACATTATACCTGGCGCTACTATGGGGGCACTGGTGAGAACTCTTCTAAAGGGTACCTGGATATTATAAAGAACACCTGGATAGAACAGTCATGATGACATTATACCTGGAGCCATTACGGGGGGCACTGTGACTTCCTCTTTTATAAAGGGCACTTGGATAAAATGGTCATGATTACATTATACTTGGCGCTACTATGGGGGCACTGTAAGTGACTCATTTAGAACTGCTACAGTGCCACTATATCTGGAGCTAATATGGCGGCATCATGGCTGATTCTTTTGTGACGGCCACCTGGAGAGAACTGGGGACACAATATCTGGAGTGTTTATGGCAGTAACAGAACCAGTCCTGGTTCCACCATAAGGCTGCCGTCACACTAGCAGGATTTGGTCAGTATTTTACATCAGTATTTGTAAGCCAAAACCAGGAGTGGGTGATAAATGCAGAACTGGTGCATGTGTTTCTATTATACTTTTCCTCTAATTGTTCCACTCCTGGTTTTGGCTTACAAATACTGATGGAAAATCCTGACCAAATACTGCTAGTGTGAGGCAGCCTAACAGTGTTAGTTTCAGTGAAATTTTAGTTACCTCCTCTCCAGGTAAAAATGAGTCAGGTATAGTGACCCCATAATAGTTACAAATGTAATGTCACCATAACAGTTCTCTCCGGATGTCCCCATAATAGTCAGCCACAGACACCCGTAATATGGCCGTTCTATCAATGTGCCCTTATAGCACCGAAATGGAACTGTAATGGCGACAATGCATTTGTTGCTATTATGGGGGCACAGTGGTTGACTTTTTTTTATAGCCCACCTGGATGGAATTTTAATGATGCACTTATATCTGATACTATTATTCTGGAGCTCTAGATGCCACTGTTTTCTGGGCAACTGTATGTAACTGCTAGGGGGGCACTGTGTCTACTATTGTTATGGGGGCACTGTGTCTACTATTGTTATGGGGCACTGTGTCTACTATTGTTATGGGGCACTGTGTCTACTATTGTTATGGGGCACTGTCTCTACTATTGTGATGGGGCACTGTGTCTACTATTGTTATGGGGCACTGTGTCTACTATTGTTATGGGGCACTGTGTCTACTATTTTTATGGGGCACTGTGTCTACTATTGTGATGGGGCACTGTGTCTATTATTGTTATGGGGCACTGTGTCTATTATTGTTATGGGGCACTGTGTCTACTATTGTTATGGGGGCACTGTGTCTACTATAGTTATGGGGGCACTGTGTCTATTATTGTTATGGGGCACTGTGTCTACTATTGTTATGGGGGCACTGTGTCTACTATTGTTATGGGGCACTGTGTCTACTATTGTTATTATTGTTATGGGGCACTGTGTCTACTATTGTTATAGGTGCACTATGTCTACTAATCTTATGGGGGCACTGTGTCTACTATTGTTATGGGGGCACTGTGTCTATTATTGTTATGGGGGCACTGTTTCTACTATTGTTATGGGGGCACTGTGTCTACTATTTTTATGGGGGCACTGTGTCTAATATTGTTATGGGGCACTGTGTCTACTATTGTTATGGGGGCACTGTGTCTACTATTGTTATGGGGGCACTGTGTCTATTATTGTTATGGGGCACTGTGTCTACTATTGTTATGGGGGCACTGTGTCTACCATTGTTATGGGGCACTGTGTCTACTATTGTTATGGGGCACTGTGTCTATTATTGTTATAGGTGCACTGTGTCTACTATTCTTATGGGGGCACTGTGTCTACTATTGTTATGGGGCACTGTGTCTATTATTGTTATGGGGCACTGTGTCTACTATTGCTATGGGGGCACTGTGTCTACTATTGCTATGGGGGCACTGTGTCTATTATTGTTATAGGTGCACTGTGTCTACTATTCTTATGGGGGCACTGTGTCTACTATTGTTATGGGGCACTGTGTCTATTATTGTTATGGGGCACTGTGTCTATTATTGTTATGGGTCACTGTGTCTAATATTGCTATGGGGGCACTGTGTCTACTATTGTTATGGGGCACTGTGTCTACTATTGTTATGGGTCACTGTGTCTAATATTGCTATGGGGGCACTGTGTCTACTATTGTTATGGGGCACTGTGTCTACTATTCTTATGGGGGCACTGTGTCTACTATTCTTATGGGGGCACTGTGTCTACTATTGTTATGGGGCACTGTGTCTACTATTGTTATGGGGGCACTGTGTCTACTATTGTTATGGGGCACTGTGTCTACTATTGTTATGGGGGCACTGTGTCTACTATTGTTATGGGGCACTGTGTCTACTATTGTTATGGGGGCACTGTGTCTACTATTGTTATGGGGCACTGTGTCTATTATTGTTATAGGTGCACTGTGTCTACTATTCCTATGGGGGCACTGTGTCTACTATTGTTATGGGGCACTGTGTCTATTATTGTTATGGAGCACTGTGTCTACTATTGCTATGGGGGCACTGTGTCTACTATTGTTATGGGGCACTGTGTCTACTATTGTTATGGGGGCACTGTGTCTATTATTGTTATGGGGGCACTGTTTCTACTATTGTTATGGGGCACTGTGTCTGCTATTGTTATGGGGGCACTGTGTCTGCTATTGCTATGGGGGCACTGTCTACTATTGTTATGGGGGCACTGTGTCTACTATTTTTATGGGGGCACTGTGTCTACTATTGTTATGGGGGCACTGTGTCTACTATTGTTATGGGGGCACTGTGTCTATTATTGTTATGGGGCACTGTGTCTACTATTGTTATGGGGGCACTGTGTCTACCATTGTTATGGGGCACTGTGTCTACTATTGTTATGGGGCACTGTGTCTATTATTGTTATAGGTGCACTGTGTCTACTATTCTTATGGGGGCACTGTGTCTACTATTGTTATGGGGCACTGTGTCTATTATTGTTATGGGGCACTGTGTCTACTATTGCTATGGGGGCACTGTGTCTACTATTGTTATGGGGCACTGTGTCTATTATTGTTATAGGTGCACTGTGTCTACTATTCTTATGGGGGCACTGTGTCTACTATTGTTATGGGGCACTGTGTCTATTATTGTTATGGGGCACTGTGTCTATTATTGTTATGGGTCACTGTGTCTAATATTGCTATGGGGGCACTGTGTCTACTATTGTTATGGGGCACTGTGTCTACTATTGTTATGGGTCACTGTGTCTAATATTGCTATGGGGGCACTGTGTCTACTATTGTTATGGGGCACTGTGTCTACTATTGTTATGGGGCACTGTGTCTACTATTGTTATGGGGGCACTGTGTCTACTATTGTTATGGGGCACTGTGTCTACTATTGTTATGGGGGCACTGTGTCTACTATTGTTATGGGGCACTGTGTCTACTATTGTTATGGGGGCACTGTGTCTACTATTGTTATGGGGCACTGTGTCTATTATTGTTATAGGTGCACTGTGTCTACTATTCCTATGGGGGCACTGTGTCTACTATTGTTATGGGGCACTGTGTCTATTATTGTTATGGGGCACTGTGTCTACTATTGCTATGGGGGCACTGTGTCTACTATTGTTATGGGGCACTGTGTCTATTATTGTTATAGGTGCACTGTGTCTACTATTCTTATGGGGGCACTGTGTCTACTATTGTTATGGGGCACTGTGTCTATTATTGTTATGGGTCACTGTGTCTAATATTGCTATGGGGGCACTGTGTCTACTATTGTTATGGGGCACTGTGTCTACTATTGTTATGGGGCACTGTGTCTATTATTGTTATGGGTCACTGTGTCTAATATTGCTATGGGGGCACTGTGTCTACTATTGTTATGGGGCACTGTGTCTATTATTGTTATGGGTCACTGTGTCTAATATTGCTATGGGGGCACTGTGTCTACTATTGTTATGGGGCACTGTGTCTACTCTTGTTATGGGGGCACTGTGTCTACTATTGTTATGGGGCACTGTGTCTACTATTATTATGGGGGCACTGTGTCTAATATTGTTATGGGGCACTGTGTCTACTATTGTTATGGGGGCACTGTGTCTATTATTGTTATGGGGGCACTGTGTCTACTATTGTTATGGGGCACTGTGTCTACTATTATTATGGGGGCACTGTGTCTAATATTGTTATGGGGCACTGTGTCTACTATTGTTATGGGGGCACTGTGTCTATTATTGTTATGGGGGCACTGTGTCTACTATTGTTATGGGGCACTGTGTCTACTATTATTATGGGGGCACTGTGTCTAATATTGTTATGGGGCACTGTGTCTACTATTGTTATGGGGGCACTGTGTCTATTATTGTTATGGGGGCACTGTGTCTAATATTGTTATGGGGCACTGTGTCTACTATTGTTATGGGGGCACTGTGTCTATTATTGTTATGGGGGCACTGTGTCTACTATTGTTATGGGGCACTGTGTCTACTATTATTATGGGGGCACTGTGTCTAATATTGTTATGGGGCACTGTGTCTACTATTGTTATGGGGGCACTGTGTCTATTATTGTTATGAGGCACTGTGGTTAACTCTCAGAGGCAACTGGATAGAAAATTCCCACTTGATGGTTATTTCTAAGTCCTCTTCCCAGTGGTCAGGATTAGATCTACCTGCCAGGTGGCCCCTGATGTCACCCAGCTTTCCAAAAGACCTGAATGGCAAATCTGCTGGCTACATAGGTTTTTAACAAAAATTGATCAATTCTTACCTGGCCCAGTCCAACGACCATAGAAACCACTATACTTAACAGAAGCATAGTGTCATCCGAGAAGCGGCTGGTCAGGCGCCCAACCATGAGTCCCTGGACAACCTTGAAAATGGAAAGGAACGAAAAGAGACAAAGTAGAATTAAAAATAGGAAGAATAAAAATAGTAAGTAACTAAATATCATCCAAGAAACTAAATAAATAATACAATTTATAATATTTAGAAACCTGTAAAATGGTGAGCAGACACAATGACAAAGTAATAAACATATGTAAAAAGAAGAAAGAACAGTCACCAAATTCTATCCGGAGGTATACAGTATATAAAATGTATATAGAATTCCAATATTTATACAGAAGTCAATACTGTATACAATGGAGGATACTGGGGTAATTAGCTTTGAACCAATATCATCTCTGACCTTCTACTATAACCCATCAAGATAGCTATCCAGACTGGCTCATTTCATCGCCCAACATATTAGATGTCATTTTAGTGTCTTTTTGGATTTTTGGAGTTAATTGTGACTTTATAAAACTTTCCTCATTCTTTCACATACAAAAGGATAAGTAGCAGTAATTATAAAGCTGAGGATTTACTACTAGATGGGAGCGTAAGTCGATCTCATCTCTCTCCTCTACCAAGAAAATCAGGTCACACAATAGCTCCTCCATCATTACAGCAGACGCAATCCTAAAGATCAAGTTCCGAATATGAAATGTTAACCTTTTCTAAGAGTCTTCAATGTAAAAGCGTGAGAAAAAAAAGGGAAACAATGAGCGGCCGGGGAACCCCACCTCAGTGACAAGTCACAGCACATAAAACTTGCACTATGTGCAGGAGACAGCCGACACGCCGAGGAAACAAGACCTGTGCAATGCCACCCATAGCAGAGGACAATAGGCCACTCCTGTCACACAAAAGTCTGTAGGAAAGCCTGCGGCTGTAGAAATGCAAGGTGGTAACATAAGAGCACGCAACACAGGACAGCATTCCAGTCCAGATTTCTCCGGTCAAAAATACCATGTCCTGATCATCAGTGAGGCTGAAATAGTCCTGAGAGCTCAGATTCTCATTAGCAAGCAAGACGCATCGTCCCTTTATAAGATGCAGTATTATAGGAGTTATATTCTTGTACATAGGAGCAGTATTATAGGAGTTATATTCTTGTACATAGGAGCAGTATTATAGTAATTATATTCTTGTACATAGGAGCAGTATTATAGTAGTTATATTCTTGTATATAGGGGGCAGTATTATAGTAGTTATATTCTTGTATATAGGAGCAGTATTATAGTAGTTATATTCTTGTATATAGGGGCAGTATTATAGTAGTTATATTCTTGTACATAGGTGGCAGTATTATAGTAGTTATATTCTTGTACATAGGGGCAGTATTATAGTAGTTATATTCTTGTACATAGGGGGCAGTATTATAGTAGTTATATTCTTGTACATGGGAGCAGTATTATAGTAGTTATATCCTTGTACATAGGGCAGTATTATAGGAGTTATATTCTTGTACATAGGGGCAGTATTATAGTAGTTATATTCTTGTACATAGGGAGTAGTATTATAGGAGTTATATTCTTGTACATAGGGGCAGTATTATAGTAGTTATATTCTTGTACATAGGAGCAGTATTATAGTAGTTATATTCTTGTACATAGGAGCAGTATTATAGTAGTTATATTCTTATACATAGGAGCAGTATTATAGTAGTTATATTCTTGTACATAGGAGCAGTATTATAGTAGTTATATTCTTATACATAGGAGCAGTATTATAGTAGTTATATTCTTGTACATAGGAGCAGTATTATAATAGTTATATTCTTGTACATAGGAGCAGTATTATAGTAGTTATATTCTTGTACATAGGAGCAGTATTATAGTAGTTATATTCTTGTACATAGGAGCAGTATTATAGTAGTTATATTCTTATACATAGGAGAAGTAGTATAGTAGTTATATTCTTGTACATAGGGGGCAGATTATAGTAGTTATATTCTTGTACACAGGGGCAGTATTATAGTAGTTATATTCTTGTACATGGGGGCAGTATTATAGTAGCTATATTCTTGTACATAGGGGCAGTATTATAGTAGTTATATTCTTGTACATAGGGGGCAGTATTATAGTAGTTATATTCTTGTACATAGGTGGCAGTATTATAGTAGCTATATTCTTGTACATAGGGGCAGTATTATAGTAGTTATATTCTTGTACATAGGGGGCAGGGCAGTATTATAGTAGTTATATTCTTGTACATAGGGCAGTATTATAGGAGTTATATTCTTGTACATAGGGGCAGTATTATAGGAGTTATACTCTTGTACATAGGGGCAGTATTATAGTAGTTATATTCTTGTACATAGAGGCAGTATTATAGTAGTTATATTCTTGTACATAGGGAGTAGTATTATAGTAGTTATATTCTTGTACATAGGGGCAGTATTATAGTAGTCATATTCTTGTACATAGGGAGTAGTATTATGGTAGTTATATTCTTGTACATAGGGGCAGTATTATAGTAGTTATATTCTTGTACATAGGGAGTGGTATTATAGTAGTTATATTCTTGTACATAGGGGCAGTATTATAGTAGTTATATTATTGTACATATGGGCAGTATTATAGTAGTTATATTCTTGTACATAGAGGCAGTATTATAGTAGTTATATTCTTGTACATATGGGCAGTATTATAGTAGTCATATTCTTGTACATAGGGAGTAGTATTATGGTAGGTATATTCTTGTACATAGGGGCAGTATTATAGTAGTTATATTCTTGTACATAGAAGCAGTATTATAGAAGTTATATTCTTGTACATAGGAGCAGTATTATAGTAGTTATATTCTTATACATAGGAGCAGTATTATAGTAGTTATATTCTTGTACATAGGAGCAGTATTATAGTAGTTATATTCTTATACATATGAGCAGTATTATAGTAGTTATATTCTTGTACATATGGGCAGTATTATAGTAGTCATATTCTTGTACATAGGGAGTAGCATTATGGTAGTTATATTCTTGTACATAGGGGCAGTATTATAGTAGTTATATTCTTGTACATAGGAGCAGTATTATAGTAGTTATATTCTTGTACATAGGAGCAGTATTATAGTAGTTATATTCTTATACATAGGAGCAGTATTATAGTAGTTATATTCTTGTACATAGGAGCAGTATTATAGTAATTATATTCTTGTACATAGGAGCAGTATTATAGTAGTTATATTCTTGTACATAGGGGGCAGTATTATAGTAGTTATATTCTTGTACATAGGGGGCAGTATTATAGTAGTTATATTCTTGTACATAGGAGGCAGTATTATAGTAGCTATATTCTTGTACATAGGGGCAGTATTATAGTAGTTATATTCTTGTACATAGGGGGCAGGGCAGTATTATAGTAGTTATATTCTTGTACATGGGAGCAGTATTATAGTAGTTATATCCTTGTACATAGGGCAGTATTATAGGAGTTATATTCTTGTACATAGGGGCAGTATTATAGTAGTTATATTCTTGTACATAGGAGCAGTATTATAGTAGTTATATTCTTGTACATAGGAGCAGTATTATAGTAGTTATATTCTTATACATAGGAGCAGTATTATAGTAGTTATATTCTTGTACATAGAAGCAGTATTATAGTAGTTATATTCTTATACATAGGATCAGTATTATAGTAGTTATATTCTTGTACATAGGAGCAGTATTATAATAGTTATATTCTTGTACATAGGAGCAGTATTATAGTAGTTATATTCTTGTACATAGGAGCAGTATTATAGTAGTTATATTCTTGTACATAGGAGCAGTATTATAGTAGTTATATTCATATACATAGGAGAAGTATTATAGTAGTTATATTCTTGTACATAGGGGGCAGATTATAGTAGTTATATTCTTGTACACAGGGGCAGTATTATAGTAGTCATATTCTTGTACATAGGGAGTAGTATTATGGTAGTTATATTCTTGTACATAGGGGCAGTATTATAGTAGTTATATTCTTGTACATAGGGAGTGGTATTATAGTAGTTATATTCTTGTACATAGGGGCAGTATTATAGTAGTTATATTATTGTACATATGGGCAGTATTATAGTAGTTATACTCTTGTACATAGAGGCAGTATTATAGTAGTTATATTCTTGTACATAGGGAGTAGTATTATAGTAGTTATATTCTTGTACATAGGGGCAGTATTATAGTAGTCATATTCTTGTACATAGGGAGTAGTATTATGGTAGTTATATTCTTGTACATAGGGGCAGTATTATAGTAGTTATATTCTTGTACATAGGAGCAGTATTATAGTAGTTATATTCTTGTACATAGGAGCAGTATTATAGTAGTTATATTCTTATACATAGGAGCAGTATTATAGTAGTTATATTCTTGTACATAGGAGCAGTATTATAGTAGTTATATTCTTATACATATGAGCAGTATTATAGTAGTTATATTCTTATACATAGGAGCAGTATTATAGTAGTTATATTCTTGTACATAGGAGCAGTATTATAGTAGTTATATTCTTATACATAGGAGAAGTATTATAGTAGTTATATTCTTGTACATAGGGGGCAGTATTATAGTAGTTATATTCTTGTACACAGGGGCAGTATTATAGTAGTTATATTCTTATACATAGGAGCACTATTATAGTAGTTATATTCTTGTACATAGGGGCCAGTATTATAGTAGTTATATTCTTGTACATAGGGGCAGTATTATAGTAGTTATATTCTTGTACATAGGGGCAGTATTATAGTAGTTATATTCTTGTACATAGAGGCAGTATTATAGTAGTTATATTCTTGTACATAGGGAGTAGTATTATAGTAGTTATATTCTTCTACATAGGGGCAGTATTATAGTAGTCATATTCTTGTACATAGGGAGTAGTATTATGGTAGTTATATTCTTCTACATAGGGGCAGTATTATAGTAGTTATATTCTTGTACATAGGAGCAGTATTATACTAGTTATATTCTTGTACATAGGGAGTAGTATTATAGTAGTTATATTCTTGTACATGGGGGCAGTATTATAGTAGTTATATTATTGTACATATGGGCAGTATAGTAGTTATATTCTTGTACATAGAGGCAGTATTATAGTAGTTATATTCTTGTACATAAGAGCAGTATTATAGTAGTTATATTCTTGTACATAGGAGCAGTATAATAGTAGTTATATTCTTGTACATAGGGGCAGTATTATAGCAGTGATATTCTTGTACATACGGGGCAGAATTATAGTAGTTATATTCTTGTACATAGGAGCAGTATTATAGTATTTATATTCTTATACATAGGAGAAGTATTATAGTAGTTATATTCTTGTACATAGGGGCAGTATTATAGTAGTTATATTCTTGTACACAGAGGCAGTATTATAGTAGTTATATTCTTATACATAGGAGCACTATTATAGTAGTTATATTCTTGTACATAGGGCGCAGTATTATATTAGTTATATTCTTGTACATAGGGGCAGTTGTCATGATTCTCAATGGCGAGAGAACCTAGCCCAGCATATATGAGAACTAGCTCTTGGAAGATGGAAACTATACTGACCATGAACTAAACCTGCCGCACAACTAGAAGTGGCCGGGTAGCATGCCTACGTTTTTTAACCCTAGATGCCCAGCGCCAGCCGGAGAACTACCTAATCCTAGCAGAGGAAAAGACAGTCCTGGCTCACCTCTAGAGAAATTTTCCCAAAAGGCAGACAGAGGCCCCCACATATATTGGCGGTGATTTTAGACGAAATGACAAACGTAGCATGAAAATAGGTTTAGCAAAATCGAGGTCCGCTTTCTAGATAGCAGGAAGACAGAAAGGACACTTTCATGGTCAGCAGAAAACCCTATCAAAACACCATCCAGAAATTCCTTTAAGACTCTAGCATTAACTCATAACACCAGAGTGGCAATTTCCGATCACAAGAGCTTTCCAGACACAGTAACGAAACAGCAGCTGTGAACAGGAACAAAATGCAAAAACACACAAGGACAAAAGTCCAACTTAGCTGGGAGTTGACTAGTAGCAGGAACAAGCACAGAAGGCTTCTGATTACATTGTTGACCGGCAAGAAACTGACAGAGGAGCAAGGTTATATAGCGACTCCCACATCCTGATAGGAGCAGGTGAACAGAGGGGATGATGAACACAAGTTCAATTCCACAAGTGGCCACCGGGGGAGCCCAGAATCCAATTTCACAACAGTACCCCCCCCTCAAGGAGGGGGCACCGAACCCTCACCAGAACCACCAGGGCGATCAGGATGAGCCCTATGAAAGGCACGGACAAGATCGGAGGCATGAACATCAGAGGCAGTGACCCAAGAATTATCCTCCTGACCGTATCCCTTCCATTTGACCAGATACTGGAGTCTCCGTCTGGAAACACGAGAGTCTAAGATCTTTTCCACAACGTACTCCAACTCACCCTCAACCAACACCGGAGCAGGAGGCTCAACGGAAGGCACAACCGGTACCTCATACCTGCGCAACAATGACCGATGAAAAACATTATGAATCGAAAAGGATGCAGGGAGGTCCAAACGGAAGGACACAGGGTTAAGAATCTCCAATATCTTGTACGGGCCGATGAACCGAGGCTTAAACTTAGGAGAAGAAACCCTCATAGGGACAAAACGAGAAGACAACCACACCAAGTCCCCAACACAAAGCCGAGGACCAACACGACGACGGCGGTTGGCAAAAAGCTGAGTCTTCTCCTGGGACAACTTCAAATTGTCCACCACCTGCCCCCAAATCTGATGCAACCTCTCCACCACAGCATCCACTCCAGGACAATCCGAAGATTCCACTTGACCGGAGGAAAATCGAGGATGAAACCCCAAATTACAGAAAAACGGGGACACCAAGGTAGCAGAGCTGGCCCGATTATTGAGGGCGAACTCCGCCAAAGGCAAAAAAGCAACCCAATCATCCTGATCCGCAGACACAAAACACCTCAAATATGTCTCCAAGGTCTGATTAGTCCGCTCGGTCTGGCCATTAGTCTGAGGATGGAAAGCAGACGAAAAAGACAAATCTATGCCCATCCTAGCACAGAATGCCCGCCAAAATCTAGACACGAATTGGGTCCCTCTGTCAGAAACGATATTCTCAGGAATACCATGCAAACGAACAACATTTTGAAAAAACAGAGGAACCAACTCGGAAGAAGAAGGCAACTTAGGCAAGGGAACCAGATGGACCATCTTAGAGAAACGGTCACACACCACCCAGATGACAGACATCTTCTGAGAAACAGGCAGATCCGAAATAAAATCCATCGAGATGTGCGTCCAAGGCCTCTTCGGGATAGGCAAGGGCAACAACAATCCACTAGCCCGAGAACAACAAGGCTTGGCCCGAGCACAAACGTCACAAGACTGCACAAAGCCTCGCACATCTCGTGACAGGGAAGGCCACCAGAAGGACCTTGCCACCAAATCCCTGGTACCAAAGATTCCAGGATGACCTGCCAACGCAGAAGAATGAACCTCAGATATGACTCTACTGGTCCAATCATCAGGAACAAACAGTCTACCAGGTGGGCAACGATCAGGTCTATCCGCCTGAAACTCCTGCAAGGCCCGCCGCAGGTCTGGAGAAACGGCAGACAATATCACTCCATCTTTAAGGATACCTGTGGGCTCAGAATTACCAGGGGAGTCAGGCTCAAAACTCCTAGAAAGGGCATCCGCCTTAACATTCTTAGAACCCGGTAGGTACGACACCACAAAATTAAACCGAGAGAAAAACAACGACCAGCGCGCCTGTCTAGGATTCAGGCGCCTGGCAGACTCAAGGTAAATTAAATTTTTGTGGTCAGTCAATACCACCACCTGATGTCTGGCCCCCTCAAGCCAGTGACGCCACTCCTCAAAAGCCCACTTCATGGCCAAAAGCTCCCGATTCCCAATATCATAATTCCGCTCGGCGGGCGAAAATTTACGGGAAAAAAAAGCACAAGGTCTCATCACGGAGCAGTCGGAACTTCTCTGCGACAACACCGCCCCAGCTCCGATTTCAGAAGCGTCGACCTCAACCTGAAAAGGAAGAGCAACATCAGGCTGACGCAACACTGGGGCGGAAGAAAAGCGGCGCTTGAGCTCCCGAAAGGCCTCCACAGCATCAGGGGACCAATCAGCAACATCAGCACCCTTCTTAGTCAAATCAGTCAATGGTTTTACAACATCAGAAAAACCAGCAATAAATCGACGATAAAAGTTAGCAAAGCCCAAAAATTTCTGAAGACTCTTAAGAGAAGAGGGTTGCGTCCAATCACCAATAGCCTGAACCTTGACAGGATCCATCTCGATGGAAGAGGGGGAAAAAATGTATCCCAAGAAAGAAATCTTTTGAACCCCAAAAACACACTTAGAACCCTTCACACACAAGGAATTAGACCGCAAAACCTGAAAAACCCTCCTGACCTGCTGGACATGAGAGTCCCAGTCATCCGAAAAAATCAGAATATCATCCAGATACACAATCATAAATTTATCCAAATAATCGCGGAAAATGTCATGCATAAAGGACTGGAAGACTGAAGGGGCATTTGAAAGACCAAAAGGCATCACCAAATACTCAAAATGGCCCTCGGGCGTATTAAATGCGGTTTTCCACTCATCCCCCTGCTTGATTCGCACCAAATTATACGCCCCACGGAGATCAATCTTAGAGAACCACTTGGCCCCCTTTATACGAGCAAACAAATCAGTAAGCAGTGGTAACGGATATTGATATTTAACCGTGATTTTGAATAAAATCGATAATCAATACACGGCCTCAAAGAGCCGTCTTTCTTAGACACAAAGAAAAAACCGGCTCCTAAGGGAGATGACGAAGGACGAATATGTCCCTTTTCCAAGGACTCCTTTATATATTCTCGCATAGCAGCGTGTTCAGGCACAGACAGATTAAATAAACGACCCTTAGGGTATTTACTACCCGGAATCAAGTCTATGGCACAATTGCACTCCCGGTGCGGAGGTAGTGAACCAACCTTGGGTTCTTCAAAAACGTCACGAAAGTCAGACAAGAATTCAGGAATCTCAGAGGGAATAGATGATGAAATGGAAACCAAAGGTACGTCCCCATGAGTTCCTTTACATCCCCAGCTTAACACAGACATAGCTCTCCAGTCAAGGACTGGGTTATGAGATTGCAGCCATGGCAATCCCAGCACCAAAACATCATGTAGATTATACAGCACCAGAAAGCGAATAACCTCCTGGTGATCCGGATTAACACGCATAGTCACTTGTGTCCAGTATTGTGGTTTATTACTAGCCAATGGGGTGGAGTCAATCCCTTTCAGAGGTATAGGAGCCTCCAGTGGCTCCAAATCATACCCACAGCGTTTGGCAAAGGACCAATCCATAAGACTCAAAGCAGCGCCAGAGTCGACATAGGCGTCCGCGGTAATAGATGACAAAGAACAAATCAGGGTCACAGATAGAATAAACTTAGACTGTAAAGTGCTAATTGAAACAGACTTGTCAGGCTTCTTAGTACGCTTAAAGCATGCTGATATAACATGAGTTGAATCACCACAATAGAAGCACAACCCATTTTTTCGTCTAAAATTCTGCCGCTCGCTTCTGGACAGAATTCTATCACATTGCATATTTTCTGGCGTTTTCTCAGTAGACACCGCCAAATGGTGCACAGGTTTGCGCTCCCGCAGACGCCTATCGATCTGAATAGCCATCGTCATGGACTCATTCAGACTCGCAGGCACAGGGAACCCCACCATAACATCCTTAATGGCATCAGAGAGACCTTCTCTGAAAATCGCCGCCAGGGCGCACTCATTCCACTGAGTAAGCACAGACCATTTGCGGAATTTTTGGCAGTATATTTCAGCTTCATCTTGCCCCTGAGACAAGGACATCAAGGCCTTTTCCGCCTGAAGCTCTAAATGAGGTTCCTCATAAAGCAACCCCAAGGCCAGAAAAAACGCATCCACATTGAGCAACGCAGGATCCCCTGGTGCCAATGCAAAAGCCCAGTCTTGAGGGTCGCCCCGGAGCAAGGAAATTACAATCCTGACCTGCTGTGCAGGGTCTCCGGCAGAGCGAGACTTCAGGGACAAAAACAATTTGCAATTATTTTTAAAATTTTGAAAGTGAGATCTATTCCCCGAGAAGAATTCAGGCAAAGGAATTCTAGGCTCAGACATAGGTGCATGAACAACAAAATCTTGCAAATTTTGTACCTTTGTGGCGAGATTATTCAACCTGTAGCTACACTCTGAAGATCCATTTGAAACAGGTGAACACAGAGCCATTCAAGGATTAGAAGGAGAGAAAGAGAGGAAGGCTGCAGTATAGGCAGACTAGCAAGTGATTCAATTAAGAGCACACTCAGAACTAGAGGAAAAAAAAATAAAAATTGTAGCATACTTCTTTTTTCTCTCCTTTCTCAGCCAGTAATTTAACCCTTTTTTGGGCCGGTCAAACTGTCATGATTCTCAATGGCGAGAGAACCTAGCCCAGCATATATGAGAACTAGCTCTTGGAAGATGGAAACTATACTGACCATGAACTAAACCTGCCGCACAACTAGAAGTGGCCGGGTAGCATGCCTACGTTTTTTAACCCTAGATGCCCAGCGCCAGCCGGAGAACTACCTAATCCTAGCAGAGGAAAAGACAGTCCTGGCTCACCTCTAGAGAAATTTTCCCAAAAGGCAGACAGAGGCCCCCACATATATTGGCGGTGATTTTAGACGAAATGACAAACGTAGCATGAAAATAGGTTTAGCAAAATCGAGGTCCGCTTTCTAGATAGCAGGAAGACAGAAAGGACACTTTCATGGTCAGCAGAAAACCCTATCAAAACACCATCCAGAAATTCCTTTAAGACTCTAGCATTAACTCATAACACCAGAGTGGCAATTTCCGATCACAAGAGCTTTCCAGACACAGTAACGAAACAGCAGCTGTGAACAGGAACAAAATGCAAAAACACACAAGGACAAAAGTCCAACTTAGCTGGGAGTTGACTAGTAGCAGGAACAAGCACAGAAGGCTTCTGATTACATTGTTGACCGGCAAGAAACTGACAGAGGAGCAAGGTTATATAGCGACTCCCACATCCTGATAGGAGCAGGTGAACAGAGGGGATGATGAACACAAGTTCAATTCCACAAGTGGCCACCGGGGGAGCCCAGAATCCAATTTCACAACAGTACCCCCCCCTCAAGGAGGGGGCACCGAACCCTCACCAGAACCACCAGGGCGATCAGGATGAGCCCTATGAAAGGCACGGACAAGATCGGAGGCATGAACATCAGAGGCAGTGACCCAAGAATTATCCTCCTGACCGTATCCCTTCCATTTGACCAGATACTGGAGTCTCCGTCTGGAAACACGAGAGTCTAAGATCTTTTCCACAACGTACTCCAACTCACCCTCAACCAACACCGGAGCAGGAGGCTCAACGGAAGGCACAACCGGTACCTCATACCTGCGCAACAATGACCGATGAAAAACATTATGAATCGAAAAGGATGCAGGGAGGTCCAAACGGAAGGACACAGGGTTAAGAATCTCCAATATCTTGTACGGGCCGATGAACCGAGGCTTAAACTTAGGAGAAGAAACCCTCATAGGGACAAAACGAGAAGACAACCACACCAAGTCCCCAACACAAAGCCGAGGACCAACACGACGACGGCGGTTGGCAAAAAGCTGAGTCTTCTCCTGGGACAACTTCAAATTGTCCACCACCTGCCCCCAAATCTGATGCAACCTCTCCACCACAGCATCCACTCCAGGACAATCCGAAGATTCCACTTGACCGGAGGAAAATCGAGGATGAAACCCCAAATTACAGAAAAACGGGGACACCAAGGTAGCAGAGCTGGCCCGATTATTGAGGGCGAACTCCGCCAAAGGCAAAAAAGCAACCCAATCATCCTGATCCGCAGACACAAAACACCTCAAATATGTCTCCAAGGTCTGATTAGTCCGCTCGGTCTGGCCATTAGTCTGAGGATGGAAAGCAGACGAAAAAGACAAATCTATGCCCATCCTAGCACAGAATGCCCGCCAAAATCTAGACACGAATTGGGTCCCTCTGTCAGAAACGATATTCTCAGGAATACCATGCAAACGAACAACATTTTGAAAAAACAGAGGAACCAACTCGGAAGAAGAAGGCAACTTAGGCAAGGGAACCAGATGGACCATCTTAGAGAAACGGTCACACACCACCCAGATGACAGACATCTTCTGAGAAACAGGCAGATCCGAAATAAAATCCATCGAGATGTGCGTCCAAGGCCTCTTCGGGATAGGCAAGGGCAACAACAATCCACTAGCCCGAGAACAACAAGGCTTGGCCCGAGCACAAACGTCACAAGACTGCACAAAGCCTCGCACATCTCGTGACAGGGAAGGCCACCAGAAGGACCTTGCCACCAAATCCCTGGTACCAAAGATTCCAGGATGACCTGCCAACGCAGAAGAATGAACCTCAGATATGACTCTACTGGTCCAATCATCAGGAACAAACAGTCTACCAGGTGGGCAACGATCAGGTCTATCCGCCTGAAACTCCTGCAAGGCCCGCCGCAGGTCTGGAGAAACGGCAGACAATATCACTCCATCTTTAAGGATACCTGTGGGCTCAGAATTACCAGGGGAGTCAGGCTCAAAACTCCTAGAAAGGGCATCCGCCTTAACATTCTTAGAACCCGGTAGGTACGACACCACAAAATTAAACCGAGAGAAAAACAACGACCAGCGCGCCTGTCTAGGATTCAGGCGCCTGGCAGACTCAAGGTAAATTAAATTTTTGTGGTCAGTCAATACCACCACCTGATGTCTGGCCCCCTCAAGCCAGTGACGCCACTCCTCAAAAGCCCACTTCATGGCCAAAAGCTCCCGATTCCCAATATCATAATTCCGCTCGGCGGGCGAAAATTTACGGGAAAAAAAAGCACAAGGTCTCATCACGGAGCAGTCGGAACTTCTCTGCGACAACACCGCCCCAGCTCCGATTTCAGAAGCGTCGACCTCAACCTGAAAAGGAAGAGCAACATCAGGCTGACGCAACACTGGGGCGGAAGAAAAGCGGCGCTTGAGCTCCCGAAAGGCCTCCACAGCATCAGGGGACCAATCAGCAACATCAGCACCCTTCTTAGTCAAATCAGTCAATGGTTTTACAACATCAGAAAAACCAGCAATAAATCGACGATAAAAGTTAGCAAAGCCCAAAAATTTCTGAAGACTCTTAAGAGAAGAGGGTTGCGTCCAATCACCAATAGCCTGAACCTTGACAGGATCCATCTCGATGGAAGAGGGGGAAAAAATGTATCCCAAGAAAGAAATCTTTTGAACCCCAAAAACACACTTAGAACCCTTCACACACAAGGAATTAGACCGCAAAACCTGAAAAACCCTCCTGACCTGCTGGACATGAGAGTCCCAGTCATCCGAAAAAATCAGAATATCATCCAGATACACAATCATAAATTTATCCAAATAATCGCGGAAAATGTCATGCATAAAGGACTGGAAGACTGAAGGGGCATTTGAAAGACCAAAAGGCATCACCAAATACTCAAAATGGCCCTCGGGCGTATTAAATGCGGTTTTCCACTCATCCCCCTGCTTGATTCGCACCAAATTATACGCCCCACGGAGATCAATCTTAGAGAACCACTTGGCCCCCTTTATACGAGCAAACAAATCAGTAAGCAGTGGTAACGGATATTGATATTTAACCGTGATTTTATTCAAAAGTCGATAATCAATACACGGCCTCAAAGAGCCGTCTTTCTTAGACACAAAGAAAAAACCGGCTCCTAAGGGAGATGACGAAGGACGAATATGTCCCTTTTCCAAGGACTCCTTTATATATTCTCGCATAGCAGCGTGTTCAGGCACAGACAGATTAAATAAACGACCCTTAGGGTATTTACTACCCGGAATCAAGTCTATGGCACAATTGCACTCCCGGTGCGGAGGTAGTGAACCAACCTTGGGTTCTTCAAAAACGTCACGAAAGTCAGACAAGAATTCAGGAATCTCAGAGGGAATAGATGATGAAATGGAAACCAAAGGTACGTCCCCATGAGTTCCTTTACATCCCCAGCTTAACACAGACATAGCTCTCCAGTCAAGGACTGGGTTATGAGATTGCAGCCATGGCAATCCCAGCACCAAAACGTCATGTAGATTATACAGCACCAGAAAGCGAATAACCTCCTGGTGATCCGGATTAACACGCATAGTCACTTGTGTCCAGTATTGTGGTTTATTACTAGCCAATGGGGTGGAGTCAATCCCTTTCAGAGGTATAGGAGCCTCCAGTGGCTCCAAATCATACCCACAGCGTTTGGCAAAGGACCAATCCATAAGACTCAAAGCAGCGCCAGAGTCGACATAGGCGTCCGCGGTAATAGATGACAAAGAACAAATCAGGGTCACAGATAGAATAAACTTAGACTGTAAAGTGCTAATTGAAACAGACTTGTCAGGCTTCTTAGTACGCTTAAAGCATGCTGATATAACATGAGTTGAATCACCACAATAGAAGCACAACCCATTTTTTCGTCTAAAATTCTGCCGCTCGCTTCTGGACAGAATTCTATCACATTGCATATTTTCTGGCGTTTTCTCAGTAGACACCGCCAAATGGTGCACAGGTTTGCGCTCCCGCAGACGCCTATCGATCTGAATAGCCATCGTCATGGACTCATTCAGACTCGCAGGCACAGGGAACCCCACCATAACATCCTTAATGGCATCAGAGAGACCTTCTCTGAAAATCGCCGCCAGGGCGCACTCATTCCACTGAGTAAGCACAGACCATTTGCGGAATTTTTGGCAGTATATTTCAGCTTCATCTTGCCCCTGAGACAAGGACATCAAGGCCTTTTCCGCCTGAAGCTCTAAATGAGGTTCCTCATAAAGCAACCCCAAGGCCAGAAAAAACGCATCCACATTGAGCAACGCAGGATCCCCTGGTGCCAATGCAAAAGCCCAGTCTTGAGGGTCGCCCCGGAGCAAGGAAATTACAATCCTGACCTGCTGTGCAGGGTCTCCGGCAGAGCGAGACTTCAGGGACAAAAACAATTTGCAATTATTTTTAAAATTTTGAAAGTGAGATCTATTCCCCGAGAAGAATTCAGGCAAAGGAATTCTAGGCTCAGACATAGGTGCATGAACAACAAAATCTTGCAAATTTTGTACCTTTGTGGCGAGATTATTCAACCTGTAGCTACACTCTGAAGATCCATTTGAAACAGGTGAACACAGAGCCATTCAAGGATTAGAAGGAGAGAAAGAGAGGAAGGCTGCAGTATAGGCAGACTAGCAAGTGATTCAATTAAGAGCACACTCAGAACTAGAGGAAAAAAAAATAAAAATTGTAGCAGACTTCTTTTTTCTCTCCTTTCTCAGCCAGTAATTTAACCCTTTTTTGGGCCGGTCAAACTGTCATGATTCTCAATGGCGAGAGAACCTAGCCCAGCATATATGAGAACTAGCTCTTGGAAGATGGAAACTATACTGACCATGAACTAAACCTGCCGCACAACTAGAAGTGGCCGGGTAGCATGCCTACGTTTTTTAACCCTAGATGCCCAGCGCCAGCCGGAGAACTACCTAATCCTAGCAGAGGAAAAGACAGTCCTGGCTCACCTCTAGAGAAATTTTCCCAAAAGGCAGACAGAGGCCCCCACATATATTGGCGGTGATTTTAGACGAAATGACAAACGTAGCATGAAAATAGGTTTAGCAAAATCGAGGTCCGCTTTCTAGATAGCAGGAAGACAGAAAGGACACTTTCATGGTCAGCAGAAAACCCTATCAAAACACCATCCAGAAATTCCTTTAAGACTCTAGCATTAACTCATAACACCAGAGTGGCAATTTCCGATCACAAGAGCTTTCCAGACACAGTAACGAAACAGCAGCTGTGAACAGGAACAAAATGCAAAAACACACAAGGACAAAAGTCCAACTTAGCTGGGAGTTGACTAGTAGCAGGAACAAGCACAGAAGGCTTCTGATTACATTGTTGACCGGCAAGAAACTGACAGAGGAGCAAGGTTATATAGCGACTCCCACATCCTGATAGGAGCAGGTGAACAGAGGGGATGATGAACACAAGTTCAATTCCACAAGTGGCCACCGGGGGAGCCCAGAATCCAATTTCACAACAGTACCCCCCCCTCAAGGAGGGGGCACCGAACCCTCACCAGAACCACCAGGGCGATCAGGATGAGCCCTATGAAAGGCACGGACAAGATCGGAGGCATGAACATCAGAGGCAGTGACCCAAGAATTATCCTCCTGACCGTATCCCTTCCATTTGACCAGATACTGGAGTCTCCGTCTGGAAACACGAGAGTCTAAGATCTTTTCCACAACGTACTCCAACTCACCCTCAACCAACACCGGAGCAGGAGGCTCAACGGAAGGCACAACCGGTACCTCATACCTGCGCAACAATGACCGATGAAAAACATTATGAATCGAAAAGGATGCAGGGAGGTCCAAACGGAAGGACACAGGGTTAAGAATCTCCAATATCTTGTACGGGCCGATGAACCGAGGCTTAAACTTAGGAGAAGAAACCCTCATAGGGACAAAACGAGAAGACAACCACACCAAGTCCCCAACACAAAGCCGAGGACCAACACGACGACGGCGGTTGGCAAAAAGCTGAGTCTTCTCCTGGGACAACTTCAAATTGTCCACCACCTGCCCCCAAATCTGATGCAACCTCTCCACCACAGCATCCACTCCAGGACAATCCGAAGATTCCACTTGACCGGAGGAAAATCGAGGATGAAACCCCAAATTACAGAAAAACGGGGACACCAAGGTAGCAGAGCTGGCCCGATTATTGAGGGCGAACTCCGCCAAAGGCAAAAAAGCAACCCAATCATCCTGATCCGCAGACACAAAACACCTCAAATATGTCTCCAAGGTCTGATTAGTCCGCTCGGTCTGGCCATTAGTCTGAGGATGGAAAGCAGACGAAAAAGACAAATCTATGCCCATCCTAGCACAGAATGCCCGCCAAAATCTAGACACGAATTGGGTCCCTCTGTCAGAAACGATATTCTCAGGAATACCATGCAAACGAACAACATTTTGAAAAAACAGAGGAACCAACTCGGAAGAAGAAGGCAACTTAGGCAAGGGAACCAGATGGACCATCTTAGAGAAACGGTCACACACCACCCAGATGACAGACATCTTCTGAGAAACAGGCAGATCCGAAATAAAATCCATCGAGATGTGCGTCCAAGGCCTCTTCGGGATAGGCAAGGGCAACAACAATCCACTAGCCCGAGAACAACAAGGCTTGGCCCGAGCACAAACGTCACAAGACTGCACAAAGCCTCGCACATCTCGTGACAGGGAAGGCCACCAGAAGGACCTTGCCACCAAATCCCTGGTACCAAAGATTCCAGGATGACCTGCCAACGCAGAAGAATGAACCTCAGATATGACTCTACTGGTCCAATCATCAGGAACAAACAGTCTACCAGGTGGGCAACGATCAGGTCTATCCGCCTGAAACTCCTGCAAGGCCCGCCGCAGGTCTGGAGAAACGGCAGACAATATCACTCCATCTTTAAGGATACCTGTGGGCTCAGAATTACCAGGGGAGTCAGGCTCAAAACTCCTAGAAAGGGCATCCGCCTTAACATTCTTAGAACCCGGTAGGTACGACACCACAAAATTAAACCGAGAGAAAAACAACGACCAGCGCGCCTGTCTAGGATTCAGGCGCCTGGCAGACTCAAGGTAAATTAAATTTTTGTGGTCAGTCAATACCACCACCTGATGTCTGGCCCCCTCAAGCCAGTGACGCCACTCCTCAAAAGCCCACTTCATGGCCAAAAGCTCCCGATTCCCAATATCATAATTCCGCTCGGCGGGCGAAAATTTACGGGAAAAAAAAGCACAAGGTCTCATCACGGAGCAGTCGGAACTTCTCTGCGACAACACCGCCCCAGCTCCGATTTCAGAAGCGTCGACCTCAACCTGAAAAGGAAGAGCAACATCAGGCTGACGCAACACTGGGGCGGAAGAAAAGCGGCGCTTGAGCTCCCGAAAGGCCTCCACAGCATCAGGGGACCAATCAGCAACATCAGCACCCTTCTTAGTCAAATCAGTCAATGGTTTTACAACATCAGAAAAACCAGCAATAAATCGACGATAAAAGTTAGCAAAGCCCAAAAATTTCTGAAGACTCTTAAGAGAAGAGGGTTGCGTCCAATCACCAATAGCCTGAACCTTGACAGGATCCATCTCGATGGAAGAGGGGGAAAAAATGTATCCCAAGAAAGAAATCTTTTGAACCCCAAAAACACACTTAGAACCCTTCACACACAAGGAATTAGACCGCAAAACCTGAAAAACCCTCCTGACCTGCTGGACATGAGAGTCCCAGTCATCCGAAAAAATCAGAATATCATCCAGATACACAATCATAAATTTATCCAAATAATCGCGGAAAATGTCATGCATAAAGGACTGGAAGACTGAAGGGGCATTTGAAAGACCAAAAGGCATCACCAAATACTCAAAATGGCCCTCGGGCGTATTAAATGCGGTTTTCCACTCATCCCCCTGCTTGATTCGCACCAAATTATACGCCCCACGGAGATCAATCTTAGAGAACCACTTGGCCCCCTTTATACGAGCAAACAAATCAGTAAGCAGTGGTAACGGATATTGATATTTAACCGTGATTTTATTCAAAAGTCGATAATCAATACACGGCCTCAAAGAGCCGTCTTTCTTAGACACAAAGAAAAAACCGGCTCCTAAGGGAGATGACGAAGGACGAATATGTCCCTTTTCCAAGGACTCCTTTATATATTCTCGCATAGCAGCGTGTTCAGGCACAGACAGATTAAATAAACGACCCTTAGGGTATTTACTACCCGGAATCAAGTCTATGGCACAATTGCACTCCCGGTGCGGAGGTAGTGAACCAACCTTGGGTTCTTCAAAAACGTCACGAAAGTCAGACAAGAATTCAGGAATCTCAGAGGGAATAGATGATGAAATGGAAACCAAAGGTACGTCCCCATGAGTTCCTTTACATCCCCAGCTTAACACAGACATAGCTCTCCAGTCAAGGACTGGGTTATGAGATTGCAGCCATGGCAATCCCAGCACCAAAACATCATGTAGATTATACAGCACCAGAAAGCGAATAACCTCCTGGTGATCCGGATTAACACGCATAGTCACTTGTGTCCAGTATTGTGGTTTATTACTAGCCAATGGGGTGGAGTCAATCCCTTTCAGAGGTATAGGAGCCTCCAGTGGCTCCAAATCATACCCACAGCGTTTGGCAAAGGACCAATCCATAAGACTCAAAGCAGCGCCAGAGTCGACATAGGCGTCCGCGGTAATAGATGACAAAGAACAAATCAGGGTCACAGATAGAATAAACTTAGACTGTAAAGTGCTAATTGAAACAGACTTGTCAGGCTTCTTAGTACGCTTAAAGCATGCTGATATAACATGAGTTGAATCACCACAATAGAAGCACAACCCATTTTTTCGTCTAAAATTCTGCCGCTCGCTTCTGGACAGAATTCTATCACATTGCATATTTTCTGGCGTTTTCTCAGTAGACACCGCCAAATGGTGCACAGGTTTGCGCTCCCGCAGACGCCTATCGATCTGAATAGCCATCGTCATGGACTCATTCAGACTCGCAGGCACAGGGAACCCCACCATAACATCCTTAATGGCATCAGAGAGACCTTCTCTGAAAATCGCCGCCAGGGCGCACTCATTCCACTGAGTAAGCACAGACCATTTGCGGAATTTTTGGCAGTATATTTCAGCTTCATCTTGCCCCTGAGACAAGGACATCAAGGCCTTTTCCGCCTGAAGCTCTAAATGAGGTTCCTCATAAAGCAACCCCAAGGCCAGAAAAAACGCATCCACATTGAGCAACGCAGGATCCCCTGGTGCCAATGCAAAAGCCCAGTCTTGAGGGTCGCCCCGGAGCAAGGAAATTACAATCCTGACCTGCTGTGCAGGGTCTCCGGCAGAGCGAGACTTCAGGGACAAAAACAATTTGCAATTATTTTTAAAATTTTGAAAGTGAGATCTATTCCCCGAGAAGAATTCAGGCAAAGGAATTCTAGGCTCAGACATAGGTGCATGAACAACAAAATCTTGCAAATTTTGTACCTTTGTGGCGAGATTATTCAACCTGTAGCTACACTCTGAAGATCCATTTGAAACAGGTGAACACAGAGCCATTCAAGGATTAGAAGGAGAGAAAGAGAGGAAGGCTGCAGTATAGGCAGACTAGCAAGTGATTCAATTAAGAGCACACTCAGAACTAGAGGAAAAAAAAATAAAAATTGTAGCAGACTTCTTTTTTCTCTCCTTTCTCAGCCAGTAATTTAACCCTTTTTTGGGCCGGTCAAACTGTCATGATTCTCAATGGCGAGAGAACCTAGCCCAGCATATATGAGAACTAGCTCTTGGAAGATGGAAACTATACTGACCATGAACTAAACCTGCCGCACAACTAGAAGTGGCCGGGTAGCATGCCTACGTTTTTTAACCCTAGATGCCCAGCGCCAGCCGGAGAACTACCTAATCCTAGCAGAGGAAAAGACAGTCCTGGCTCACCTCTAGAGAAATTTTCCCAAAAGGCAGACAGAGGCCCCCACATATATTGGCGGTGATTTTAGACGAAATGACAAACGTAGCATGAAAATAGGTTTAGCAAAATCGAGGTCCGCTTTCTAGATAGCAGGAAGACAGAAAGGACACTTTCATGGTCAGCAGAAAACCCTATCAAAACACCATCCAGAAATTCCTTTAAGACTCTAGCATTAACTCATAACACCAGAGTGGCAATTTCCGATCACAAGAGCTTTCCAGACACAGTAACGAAACAGCAGCTGTGAACAGGAACAAAATGCAAAAACACACAAGGACAAAAGTCCAACTTAGCTGGGAGTTGACTAGTAGCAGGAACAAGCACAGAAGGCTTCTGATTACATTGTTGACCGGCAAGAAACTGACAGAGGAGCAAGGTTATATAGCGACTCCCACATCCTGATAGGAGCAGGTGAACAGAGGGGATGATGAACACAAGTTCAATTCCACAAGTGGCCACCGGGGGAGCCCAGAATCCAATTTCACAACAGGCAGTATTATAGGAGTTATACTCTTGTACATAGGGGCAGTATTATAGTACTTATATTCTTGCACATAGAGGCAGTATTATAGTAGTTATATTCTTGTACATAGGGAGTAGTATTATAGTAGTTATATTCTTGTACATAGGGGCAGTATTATAGTAGTCATATTCTTGTACATAGGGAGTAGTATTATGGTAGTTATATTCTTGTACATAGGGGCAGTATTATAGTAGTTATATTCTTGTACATAGGAGCAGTATTATACTAGTTATATTCTTGTACATAGGGAGTGGTATTATAGTAGTTATATTCTTGTACATAGGGGCAGTATTATAGTAGTTATATTATTGTACATATGGGCAGTATTATAGTAGTTATATTCTTGTACATAGAGGCAGTATTATAGTAGTTATATTCTTGTACATAGGGAGTAGTATTATAGTAGTTATATTCTTGTACATAGGGGCAGTATTATAGTAGTCATATTCTTGTACATAGGGAGTAGTATTATGGTAGTTATATTCTTGTACATACGGGGCAGTATTATAATAGTTATATTCTTGTACATAGGAGCAGTATTATACTAGTTATATTCTTGTACAGAGGGGCAGTATTATAGTAGTTATATTCTTGTACATAGGGAGTAGTATTATAGTAGTTATATTCTTGTACATAGGGGCAGTATTATAGTAGTCATATTCTTGTACATAGGGAGTAGTATTATGGTAGTTATATTCTTGTACATAGGGGCAGTATTATAGTAGTTATATTCTTGTACATAGGGAGTGGTATTATAGTAGTTATATTCTTGTACATAGGGGCAGTATTATAGTAGTTATATTATTGTACATATGGGCAGTATTATAGTAGTTATATTCTTGTACATAGAGGCAGTATTATAGTAGTTATATTCTTGTACATATGGGCAGTATTATAGTAGTCATATTCTTGTACATAGGGAGTAGTATTATGGTAGTTATATTCTTGTACATAGGGGCAGTATTATAGTAGTTATATTCTTGTACATAGGAGCAGTATTATAGTAGTTATATTCTTGTACATAGGAGCAGTATTATAGTAGTTATATTCTTATACATAGGAGCAGTATTATAGTAGTTATATTCTTGTACATATGAGCAGTATTATAGTAGTTATATTCTTATACATATGAGCAGTATTATAGTAGTTATATTCTTGTACATATGGGCAGTATTATAGTAGTCATATTCTTGTACATAGGGAGTAGTATTATGGTAGTTATATTCTTGTACATAGGGGCAGTATTATAGTAGTTATATTCTTGTACATAGGAGCAGTATTATAGTAGTTATATTCTTGTACATAGGAGCAGTATTATAGTAGTTATATTCTTGTACATAGGAGCAGTATTATAGTAGTTATATTCTTGTACATAGGAGCAGTATTATAGTAATTATATTCTTGTACATAGGAGCATTATTATAGTAGTTATATTCTTGTACATAGGGGGCAGTATTATAGTAGTTATATTCTTGTACATAGGGGGCACTATTATAGTAGTTATATTCTTGTACATAGGTGGCAGTATTATAGTAGCTATATTCTTGTACATAGGGGCAGTATTATAGTAGTTATATTCTTGTACATAGGGGGCAGGGCAGTATTATAGTAGTTATATTCTTGTACATGGAAGCAGTATTATAGTAGTTATATCCTTGTACATAGGGGCAGTATTATAGTAGTTATATTCTTGTACATAGGAGCAGTATTATAGTAGTTATATTCTTGTACATAGGAGCAGTATTATAGTAGTTATATTCTTATACATAGGAGCAGTATTATAGTAGTTATATTCTTATACATAGGAGCAGTATTATAGTAGTTATATTCTTGTACATATGAGCAGTATTATAGTAGTTATATTCTTATACATATGAGCAGTATTATAGTAGTTATATTCTTGTACATATGGGCAGTATTATAGTAGTCATATTCTTGTACATAGGGAGTAGTATTATGGTAGTTATATTCTTGTACATAGGAGCAGTATTATAGTAGTTATATTCTTGTACATAGGAGCAGTATTATAGTAGTTATATTCTTATACATAGGAGCAGTATTATAGTAGTTATATTCTTGTACATAGGAGCAGTATTATAGTAATTATATTCTTGTACATAGGAGCAGTATTATAGTAGTTATATTCTTGTACATAGGGGGCAGTATTATAGTAGTTATATTCTTGTACATAGGGGGCAGTATTATAGTAGTTATATTCTTGTACATAGGTGGCAGTATTATAGTAGCTATATTCTTGTACATAGGGGCAGTATTATAGTAGTTATATTCTTGTACATAGGGGGCAGGGCAGTATTATAGTAGTTATATTCTTGTACATGGAAGCAGTATTATAGTAGTTATATCCTTGTACATAGGGGCAGTATTATAGTAGTTATATTCTTGTACATAGGAGCAGTATTATAGTAGTTATATTCTTGTACATAGGAGCAGTATTATAGTAGTTATATTCTTATACATAGGAGCAGTATTATAGTAGTTATATTCTTGTACATAGGAGCAGTATTATAGTAGTTATATTCTTATACATAGGAGCAGTATTATAGTAGTTATATTCTTGTACATAGGAGCAGTATTATAATAGTTATATTCTTGTACATAGGAGCAGTATTATAGTAGTTATATTCTTGTACATAGGAGCAGTATTATAGTAGTTATATTCTTGTACATAGGAGCAGTATTATAGTAGTTATATTCTTATACATAGGAGAAGTATTATAGTAGTTATATTCTTGTACATAGGGGGCAGATTATAGTAGTTATATTCTTGTACACAGGGGCAGTATTACAGTAGTTATATTCTTATACATAGGAGCACTATTATAGTAGTTATATTCTTGTACATAGGGGCAGTATTATAGGAGTTATACTCTTGTACATAGGGGCAGTATTATAGTAGTTATATTCTTGTACATAGGAGCAGTATTATAGTAGTTATATTCTTGTACATAGGGAGTAATATTATAGTAGTTATATTCTTGTACATAGGGGCAGTATTATAGTAGTTATATTCTTGTACATAGAGGCAGTATTATAGTAGTTATATTCTTGTACATAGGGAGTAGTATTATAGTAGTTATATTCTTGTACATATGGGCAGTATTATAGTAGCCATATTCTTGTACATAGGGAGTAGTATTATGGTAGTTATATTCTTGTACATAGGGGCAGTATTATAGTAGTTATATTCTTGTACATAGGAGCAGTATTATAGTAGTTATATTCTTGTACATAGGAGCAGTATTATAGTAGTTATATTCTTATACATAGGAGCAGTATTATAGTAGTTATATTCTTGTACATAGGAGCAGTATTATAGTAGTTATATTCTTATACATATGAGCAGTATTATAGTAGTTATATTCTTGTACATAGGGGGCAGTATTATAGTAGTTATATTCTTGTACACAGGGGCAGTATTATAGTAGTTATATTCTTATACATAGGAGCACTATTATAGTAGTTATATTCTTGTACATAGGGGGCAGTATTATAGTAGTTATATTCTTGTACATAGGGGCAGTATTATAGTAGTTATATTCTTGTACATAGGGGCAGTATTATAGTAGTTATATTCTTGTACATAGAGGCAGTATTATAGTAGTTATATTCTTATACATATGAGCAGTATTATAGTAGTTATATTCTTGTACATAGGGGGCAGTATTATAGTAGTTATATTCTTGTACACAGGGGCAGTATTATAGTAGTTATATTCTTCTACATAGGGGCAGTATTATAGTAGTCATATTCTTGTACATAGGGAGTAGTATTATGGTAGTTATATTCTTGTACATAGGGGCAGTATTATAGTAGTTATATTCTTGTACATAGGAGCAGTATTATACTAGTTATATTCTTGTACATAGGGGCAGTATTATAGTAGTTATATTCTTGTACATAGGAGCAGTATTATACTAGTTATATTCTTGTACATAGGGAGTAGTATTATAGTAGTTATATTCTTGTACATGGGGGCAGTATTATAGTAGTTATATTATTGTACATATGGGCAGTATAGTAGTTATATTCTTGTACATAGAGGCAGTATTATAGTAGTTATATTCTTGTACATAAGAGCAGTATTATAGTAGTTATATTCTTGTACATAAGGGCAGTATTATAGTAGTTATATTCTTGTACATATGAGCAGTATTATAGTAGTTATATTCTTGTACATAGGGGCAGTATTATAGTAGTGATATTCTTGTACATACGGGGCAGTATTATAGTAGTTATATTCTTGTACATAGGAGCAGTATTATAGTATTTATATTCTTATACATAGGAGAAGTATTATAGTAGTTATATTCTTGTACATAGGGGCAGTATTATAGTAGTTATATTCTTGTACACAGAGGCAGTATTACAGTAGTTATATTCTTATACATAGGAGCACTATTATAGTAGTTATATTCTTGTACATAGGGCGCAGTATTATAGTAGTTATATTCTTGTACATACGGGGCAGTATTATAGTAGTTATATTCTTGTACATAGGAGCAGTATTATACTAGTTATATTATTGTACATATGGGCAGTATTATAGTAGTTATATTCTTGTACATAGGGAGTAGTATTATAGTAGTTATATTCTTGTACATATGGGCAGTATTATAGTAGTCATATTCTTGTACATAGGGAGTAGTATTATGGTAGTTATATTCTTGTACATACGGGGCAGTATTATAATAGTTATATTCTTGTACATAGGAGCAGTATTATACTAGTTATATTCTTGTACAGAGGGGCAGTATTATAGTAGTTATATTATTGTACATATGGGCAGTATAGTAGTTATATTCTTGTACATAGAGGTAGTATTATAGTAGTTATATTCTTGTGCATAAGAGCAGTATTATAGTAGTTATATTCTTGTACATAGGGGCAGTATTATAGTAGTTATATTCTTGTACATAGGAGCAGTATTATAGTAGTTATATTCTTGTACATAGGGGCAGTATTATAGTAGTTATATTCTTGTACATACGGGGCAGTATTATAGTAGTTATATTCTTGTACATAGGGGGCAGTATTATAGCAGTTTTATTCTTGTACATAGAGGCAGTATTATAGTAGTTATATTCTTGTACATAGGGGCAGTATTATAGTAGTTATAATCTTGTACATATGAGCAGTATTATAGCAGCTATATTCTTGTACATAGGGGCAGTATTATAGTAGCTATATTCTTGTACATATGGACAGTATTATAGTAGTTATATTCATGTACATAGGGGCAGTATTATAGTAGTTATATTCTTGTACATATGGGCAGTATTATAGTAGTTATATTCTTGTACATAGGAGCAGTATTATAGTAGTTATATTTCAAAAATTAAATAGCAACATTTTTAGGATTTATTTGAGGTGGAGTTGTTTTATGCTAAATGATGTGTTTCATGAGAAAACAATATATACTTCTATGATATTTAACTTGCTGTTTATGATTGACAACTCTATTATTACAATATTTATATTATAGGCAAGTTGGGGAAGAGCAATGACATCTTGTGTAGGAGGAGGAACGTGCTGGCCCTGTCCCTGGCCTACACAACTGCATGTAGGGCCGGTGCCGATAATATCTGTAAAGTGCTTTGTAATTAATGGTGCTATATAAGTTATTAAAATAAATACAGTGCCTTGCGAAAGTATTCGGCTCCCTGGAACTTTTCAACCTTTTCCCACATATCATGCTTCAAACATAAAGATACCCAATGTAAATTTTTGGTGAAGAATCAACAACAAGTGGAACACAATTGTGAAGTTGAATGAAATTTATTGGTTATTTTAAATTTTTGTGGAAATTCAAAAACTGAAATGTGGGGAGTGCAATATTATTCGGCCCCTTTAACTTAATACTTTGTTGCGTCACCTTTTGCTGCGATTACAAGTCTCTTGGGGTATGTCTCTATCAGTTTTGTACATCGAGAGACTGAAATTCTTGCCCATTCTTCCTTGGCAAACAGCTTGAGCTCCGTGAGGTTTGATGGAGATCGTTTGTGAACAGCAGTTTTCAGCTCTTTCCACAGATTATCGATTGGATTGAGGTCTGGACATTGACTTGGCCATTCTAACACCTGGATACGTTTATTTGTGAACTATTCCATTGTAGATTTTGCTTTATGTTTGGGATCATTGTCTTGTTGGAAGACAAATCTCCGCCCCAGTCTCAGGTCTTTTGCAGACTAAAACAGGTTTTCTTCAAGAATGGTCCTGTATTTGGCTCCATCCATCTTCCCATCAATTTTAACCATCTTCCATGTCCCTGCTGAAGAAAAGCAGGCCCAAACCATGATGCTGCCACCACCATGTTTGACAGTGGGGATGGTGTGTTCAGGGTGATGAGCTGTGTTGCCTTTACGCCAAAAATATCGTTTGGCATTGTTGCCAAAAAGTTTGATTTTGGTTTCATCTGACCAGAGCACCTTCTTCCACATGTTTGGTGTGTCCCAGGTGGCTTGTTGCAATCTTTAAACAACACTTTTTATGGATTTCTTTGAAAAATGGCTTTCTTCTTGCCACTCTTCCATAAAGGCCCGATTTGTGCAGTGTACGACTGATTACTTCTCCTTCTTTGAGATGAAAGTTTAGAGGGACGGCCGGGTCTTGGTAGATTTGCAGTGGTATGATACTCCTTCCATTTCAATATGATCACTTGCACAGTGCTCCTTGGGATGTTTAAAGTTTTGGAAATCATTTTGTATCCAAATCCGGCTTTAAACTTCTCCACAACAGTATCACGGACCTGCCTGTTGTGTTCCTTGGTCTTCATGATGCTCTCTGTGCTTCAAACAGAACCCTGAGACTATCACAGAGCAGGTGCATTTATACGGAGACTTAATTACACACAGCTGGATTATATGTATCATCATTAGGCATTTAGGACAACATTGAATCATTCAGAGATCCACAATGAACTTCTGGAGTGAGTTTGCTGCACTGAAAGTAAAGGGGCCGAATAATATTGCACGCCCCACTTTTCAGTTTTGAATTTCTACAAAAATGTAAAATAACCAATAAATTTCGTTCAACTTCACAATTGTGTTCCACTTGTTGTTGATTCTTCACCAAAAATTTACATTTGGTATCTTTATGTTTGAAGCATGATATGTGGGAAAAGGTTGAAAAGTTATATATATATATATATATATATATATATATATATATATATATATATATATATATATATATATACACATATATAGTCAATGTACACTTCATAGCTTCAGAACAATCAGCTACACACAACACAATGGTAAATTGAGCTCATCTTGGAGTTTATCAAGATTGTTAATATTCCATAGAACACAGGCAACAAAACGCTCTCTCCAGAGCTGATGGTTTGTAACAAGGGATCAGTTCAGATGAGATGTATCCCATCTGTTCAAATCTCTAGGTTGGATACAACTGTAACAAATGGTTCATCATTAGGATTGTAAATAAAAATGTTCCATTTCTTGACAGCAAGAAAAGATCTTGAAAAATATAAGGAACTGACCCAAGAAAGTTTATTACCTAGTCTATGCCGTTAGCTATATTAGTTCAGTCCCGCATCCATTTATTTTCTCCCACCCCAATCCCATATACACAGATACATTAGTGAGAGGTTTCTCGTCACGGTATAATGAGGTCACACAGCTTCCATCAGTGAGGTCTTTATGTGTTGGGTCTAAACTTTGTAGTCTCATCGTCTTTGAAGATCAATACAAAGAAAACAGCAGCTTGAAGGAATCCGTCCCGTCATTCATACACAAGAGAGGAAGGAAATGGTTGTCAGGTGAAATAACAGCCACCCACATGTGTGTTTATATGCCGGGGGCACCATGGATCCACTCATAAATGATCTATTCAGACGTAGAAAGGACACCCACAATACATGAACAGCTCCTGGTGGCCCATCTACAGAGCCCACCATCCAAGACACATGGTGCAACAGAAGAACTGGATGAACTTGCGGAAAATTAAAAAGGAATTTTCCCGCTTTACTAAAAAATTATATGTTGTAGAATAAAAAATTATACAATTTTCCGATATACATTCCGTTTTAATTTTTTTTATTTTTTTATATTTTTAACCTTTTTTATTTTTTTTGTAATCTCAACATATTCCTCATATCCTAAGGATAGGCTATTGGTTTATACTCCTGACAAAATAAAGCCCCCATCAATTTTTCAGTCCACCACAAGGATAGGCCATCAATGTATATTCCAGGCAGATTGAAGCCCCCTATAAATTAAAACAAAACCCAAATTTATCCGCAGATGAATAATGTTTTTCCAGAAGAGCATTGCGCCCTCGGCCACTTCCGCTCTTCACAGACTTCAGTGTTTTATGTCCAAACACGGGCGAGTTTAAGGTAAACACAGATTATTTTTCTTCCATTTCCTACTCATTATTTTTAAAGGTAATAACATAAACAAAGAAGGGGAAGATCAAAAGTCCAAATATAGTGCAGTCTGCTTTGGGGAAAAAAAGTTCAAAGCAAATAGTAGATGTCACAAAGCAACAAACCCCAAAACTTTCCACAAGGCAAAAGCTCAAGGACCCGACATAAAAGAAGCTTGTGTTTGCATAGAGCGGCAAGCAGAGCTGCAGTGTAAAGCATGGAAGAGCACAGCAAAACTTTCATTTAACAATCTAGGTTTATAGACTGGTATTACTATTCTAGTTTAGATTGCAGGACTTTTCATCAGGGGGACTTACCAACTGGAGAATCCCAAAATACGACATTAAATATCCAGCCGTAGCCGCATTAAGGCCAAAAAAGTCGACAGAAACGATGGGAAACATGAGCATGAAAACACCTGAAGAGACACAAATGTGCATTGAAGAGAGTTATTTATCCTGAATGGAAGTTTCAAATACATTATTTATTAAATAGTGTAGAAATAAATAAGATTAATTTCATATCATAAATAAATATAAAAATTCCAGGGAAGTAGTAGGTCCCCCTGAGGAAGCAACTGTGCGAAACGCGCGTTAGGGCACGGATATTCGATGATTGTTTTGAGTAACTATTGGCTACAATAATAAAACTATTTAACTAATTTGAGAAAACTCCGTATTGAATATATTCCTTATTACATCCTAACACTTGCTATGTCATATTACTTCGGCAAGAAGAGAAAATTGGTATAAATTATTAATTTTTCTTATCTGTTTAAAAATGATATTTATTATCTTATTATGTTCAGGGTATACCGGATGGTAATTGTTAGGATTATCACCCTACATATCCCTTTTCCTTCCCCCTATACCCATTTATTGTGCTCACTACCGGCACAGTAAATATTATGTAGTGCACGATATATCCGGGGTTTATTTTCAGCAGGAGCAATATCTGATGCCTTCGGATACCGATTCCCCTTATATCACACTTTGATAGTAAATCAATAAAATTGCATTATGGTTCTAAAGAAAAAAAAAAAATTCTGACTACCACAATGCCCCATCAGACAATGCAGCGGAGCCAGAGCCATTGGATATAGCAGAGCCAAAGGGAACATCATGATCTAGTTTTTCATCTCTTCTTATATTTTGGATGAATGATGGACACATATGGGATCGCTGCCCCTTATCTGACACTTCCCGCATAAAACAAGAGGACTATTACCTATTGGAAACCCGGAGAGCACTTTAATAATAAAAATAGCCATGACGCCTGGGAACTGCAAGAGTCGGACTAATTCTCCAAAGTTGAAGACGCTGGGTTTACCTGGAAGATAATGGGAGTCAAGTTGAGACAATGATACATTGAAGCCTGCGGCAATTACCGGGATCCGCTCTTACTTTGTTCATGGGCTCGGCCTTCTTGCTTTGCTTTGGTTTGTGCTGGGATGTAGATCATAACGATGACAGAGCTAACGAGGCTGGCGGCCAACGCCATGAAGGTGGGGGTGTAGAGTCTGCCAACACAAGAAGCCGGCATGAGCGCCAAGGCGAAATATTATTAGTAATAATATGAATATGACCTAAACAGAACTCATTCTAAAGAACGTAGACAATGCTGACACGCAGAACTGAATGTGAGCAAGCAGAGCGGCAGTGTAAAGCATGGGGGAGAGAACAATGACTCTAAATAACTGATTCCTGCACAGCGGCAGTGTAAAGCATGGGGGAGAGAACAATGACTCTAAATAACTGATTCCTGCACAGCGGCAGTGTAAAGCATGGGGGAGAGAACAATGACTCTAAATAACTGATTCCTGCACAGCGGCAGTGTAAAGCATGGGGGAGAGAACAATGACTCTAAATAACTGATTCCTGCACAGCTGCAGTGTAAAGCATGGGGGAGAGAACAATGACTCTAAATAACTGATTCCTGCACAGCTGCAGTGTAAAGCATGGGGGAGAGAACAATGACTCTAAATAACTGATTCCTGCACAGCTGCAGTGTAAAGCATGGGGGAGAGAACAATGACTCTAAATAACTGATTCCTGCACAGCTGCAGTGTAAAGCATGGGGGAGAGAACAATGACTCTAAATAACTGATTCCTGCACAGCTGCAGTGTAAAGCATGGGGGAGAGAACAATGACTCTAAATAACTGATTCCTGCACAGCGGCAGTGTAAAGCATGGGGGAGAGAACAATGACTCTAAATAACTGATTCCTGCACAGCTGCAGTGTAAAGCATGGGGGAGAGAGAACAATGACTCTAAATAACTGATTCCTGCACAGCTGCAGTGTAAAGCATGGGGGAGAGAACAATGAGGCCGGCGTCACACTGGCGTATTGCATCCGATGCGAGATCATCGGATGCGATATGCTAATGACACTCCTGCGAGCAGGAGCCGAGTGTCATGCGTCTGTGCTCAGATTCTCTCGCACAGGGAGGGTCGGAGCACAGCTGCGGAGGAGGCGGAGAAATTAATTTCTCCATCTCCTCCATTGCTGGGGTCCGCTTATAATGCACATTACTCGGATGATATCCATGTGATGTGCGCTGTCTCACTCGCACCCATAGGCTTATATGGGTGCGAATGAGCCGAGAGTTTTCCTCGGTCCGAGACAATCGCAGCATGCTGCGATTGTCTCGGACCGAGGAAAACGGCCGACAAAAAGTCGGCTGCTGGGAGCTGCCCCATAGCTGAACATTGGTCCGAGTGCAATGCGAATTTTTATCGCATTGCACTCGGCCGTTTAAAACGCCAGTGTGACGCCGGCCTTACTCTAAATAACTGATTCCTGCACAGCTGCAGTGTAAAGCATGGGGGAGAGAACAATGACTCTAAATAACTGATTCCTGCACAGCGGCAGTGTAAAGCATGGGGGAGAGAACAATGACTCTAAATAACTGATTCCTGCACAGCGGCAGTGTAAAGCATGGGGGAGAGAACAATGACTCTAAATAACTGATTCCTGCACAGCGGCAGTGTAAAGCATGGGGGAGAGAACAATGACTCTAAATAACTGATTCCTGCATAACTGCAGTGTAAAGCATGGGGGAGAGAACAAAGACTCTAAATAACTGATTCCTGCATAACTGCAGTGTAAAGCATGGGGGAGAGAACAATGACTCTAAATAACTGATTCCTGCATAACTGCAGTGTAAAGCATGGGGGAGAGAGAACAGGAAACCGAAGGTCTGATAGGACAGTCAGGAAGTAGTTTTCAGACTGTTTAGGACTCCAATGCAATGCATTGTCCAATAAACAATGTCCAATAGACAATAGTTCAATGTCCAATAGACAATGCAGCTAAGCTGGAGTCAGGAAGTAGGGATCATGGACAGAGTAATAAGGATCTGCAAACTGTGATGGCGAGATAACCGGGTATGAAAATCTTCAATACTGCAGGTCTTGTGGGGTCTGCCCAGTACACACAATACCACCCTACCTAATAAACAGACCCCCATTCATGCCAGCGAGACCCCCCTTATGACACAGCCCTCTCTCTGCAGGATAACAGTTCTTCAGGAATGGTTCGAGGGACATGTCAAAGAATTCAGGTAACGACTAGTCTCCAAAATCACCAGATCTCAATCTGTCCATGGGGGCCGCAATTCACAACAACAAGAAGGGGTTGTTTGTTTTTTTTGTTGTTTTTTTACTTAAATGCATGCTATTGGTGCTAAAAATCATATTTGCAATTGGGTTTCATTACAAATGTTGTACTGTTTGCCTTCTATAGTCCCTGTGTTGTCTATTGGTGGCTGCAGAATGAGTTAACTGAGAATCCAGCAGTGAGCTCAGAATGACTTCTGCTTGGAGTTTATAACTTTTCTGTCTTTTTCTGATCTCCTCTCAGCTGATTTATGACCACATCAAAGCTGAATATGCAGAAAAATCCTGTGAAAGCCAAATGGGGCATCATTTTTAATGTAACCAAAATACAAAAAATTGTTATTTACCCCCCAAAAATAAAAAATGTCCACCAAATGGTGGATTAATGGATCTGCTAGTAATACCACAGGACGACTTCAGAGGATGCATGGAGTCCATTACTCTTAGGACCTGTTCTGCCGGAGAAAGGGGGAGATCTTAAGGACAATTTTATTTTGGAGACATGTTCGGACTTCACTGGACTGGGCAAGGTTCATACAGATGAAAACCAAGGGGTCACCGGAATACAAGAGGTCTAACTCGACGTTGCCGGCCTCCTGCAGGGCTCATAACCAAGACCCCATTATGTGGTGGCCAGAACCTCGGCGCTCTCAGCCCTGAGGCCAAACCGGCTGCTGGGACGGAAGTTATCAATTCCAGTTCTGCAATTATTGCCGCTCCCTGAAGAGCATTAATCCCATAGAGGGTTCCCCCGCTGAGCGCTACTGATATCTTGGCATAGAACGTAGGTTTACCCCACAAACCATTCCCCCGGGGACAAAGGAAGGATTGTGGACGATATTTGTGACGGACAAGAAGAAGCTTTGATTCTCCGAGACAGAAAGAGAACTTTGTGTCTCCTCCTGAACGATAATAAGACACTTACTGTAAAGGAAAGAAAAGGCCAAGTTATAACTGCGGGGTCTGCAAAATCTCAGAGACTGACAAGACATTGCCGAAATATTTATACTGAATGTCACATAAAAAAGGGGAATAGCATGAATGTCCGTCTACCTGGGGGCAGTATTATAGTAGTTATATTCTTGTACATAGGAGCAGTATTATAGTAGTTATATTCCTGTACATAGGAGCAGTATTATAGTAGTTATATTCCTGTACATAGGAGCAGTATTATAGCAGTTATATTCTTGTACATAGGAGCAGTATTATAGTAGTTATATTCTTGTACATAGGGGGCAGTATTATAGTAGTTATATTCCTGTACATAGGAGCAGTATTATAGTAGTTATATTCCTGTACATAGGAGCAGTATTATAGTAGTTATATTCTTGTACATAGGGGCAGTATTATAGTAGTTATATTCCTGTACATAGGAGCAGTATTATAGCAGTTATATTCTTGTACATAGGGGCAGTATTATAGTAGTTATATTCTTGTACATAGGAGCAGTATTATAGTAGTTATATTCTTGTACATAGGAGCAGTATTATAGTAGTTATATTCCTGTACATAGGAGCAGTATTATAGTAGTTATATTCTTGTACATAGGAGCAGTATTATAGTAGTTATATCCTTGTACATAGGGAGCAGTATTATAGTAGTTATATTCCTGTACATAGGAGCAGTATTATAGTAGTTATATTCTTGTACATAGGAGCAGTATTATAGTAGTGATATTCTTGTACATAGGAGCAGTATTATAGTAGTTATATCCTTGTACATAGGGAGCAGTATTATAGTAGTTATATTCTTGTACATAGAGGGCAGTATTATAGTAGTTATATTCTTGTACACAGGAGCAGTATTATAGTAGTTATATCCTTGTACATAGGGAGCAGTATTATAGTAGTTATATTCTTGTACATAGAGGGCAGTATTATAGTAGTTATATTCTTGTATATAGGGGGCAGTATTATAGTAGTTATATTCTTGTACATAGGGGCAGTATTATAGTAGTTATATTCTTGTATATAGGGACAGTACTATAGTAGTTATATTCCTGTACATAGGAGCAGTATTATAGTAGTTATATTCTTGTACATAGGAGCAGTATTATAGTAGTTATATTCCTGTACATAGGAGCAGTATTATAGTAGTTATATTCTTGTACATAGGAGCAGTATTATAGTAGTTATATTCTTGTACATAGGGGCAGTATTATAGTAGTTATATTCTTGTACATAGGGAGCAGTATTATAGTAGTTATATTCCTGTACATAGGAGCAGTATTATAGTAGTTATATTCTTGTACATAGGAGCAGTATTATAGTAGTTATATTCTTGTACATAGGAGCAGTATTATAGTAGTTATATTCCTGTACATAGGAGCAGTATTATAGTAGTTATATTCTTGTACATAGGAGCAGTATTATAGTAGTTATATCCTTGTACATAGGGAGCAGTATTATAGTAGTTATATTCCTGTACATAGGAGCAGTATTATAGTAGTTATATTCTTGTACATAGGAGCAGTATTATAGTAGTGATATTCTTGTACATAGGAGCAGTATTATAGTAGTTATATCCTTGTACATAGGGAGCAGTATTATAGTAGTTATATTCTTGTACATAGAGGGCAGTATTATAGTAGTTATATTCTTGTACACAGGAGCAGTATTATAGTAGTTATATCCTTGTACATAGGGAGCAGTATTATAGTAGTTATATTCTTGTACATAGAGGGCAGTATTATAGTAGTTATATTCTTGTATATAGGGGGCAGTATTATAGTAGTTATATTCTTGTACATAGGGGCAGTATTATAGTAGTTATATTCTTGTATATAGGGACAGTACTATAGTAGTTATATTCCTGTACATAGGAGCAGTATTATAGTAGTTATATTCTTGTATATAGGGGCAGTATTATAGTAGTTATATTCTTGTACATAGGAGGCAGTATTATAGTAGTTATATCCTTGTACATAGGGGCAGTATTATAGTAGTTATATTCTTGTACATAGGGGGCAGTATTATAGTAGTTATATTCTTGTATATAGGGACAGTACTATAGTAGTTATATTCCTGTACATAGGAGCAGTATTATAGTAGTTATATTCTTGTATATAGGGGCAGTATTATAGTAGTTATATTCTTGTACATAGGGGCAGTATTATAGTAGTTATATTCTTGTACATAGGATCAGTATTATAGTAGTTATATTCTTGTACATAGGAGCAGTATTATAGCAGTTATATTCTTGTACATATGAACAGTATTATAGTAGTTATATTCTTGTACACAGGAGCTGTATTATAGTAGTTATATTCCTGTGCATAGGAGCAGTATTATAGTAGTTATATTCTTGTATATAGGGGCAGTATTATAGTAGTTATATTCTTGTACATAGGAGGCAGTATTATAGTAGTTATATCCTTGTACATAGGGGCAGTATTATAGTAGTTATATTCTTGTACATAGGGGGCAGTATTATAGTAGTTATATTCTTGTATATAGGGACAGTACTATAGTAGTTATATTCCTGTACATAGGAGCAGTATTATAGTAGTTATATTCTTGTATATAGGGGCAGTATTATAGTAGTTATATTCTTGTACATAGGGGCAGTATTATAGTAGTTATATTCTTGTACATAGGATCAGTATTATAGTAGTTATATTCTTGTACATAGGAGCAGTATTATAGTAGTTATATTCTTGTATAGGGGCAGTATTATAGTAGTTATATTCTTGTACATAGGGGGCAGTATTATAGTAGTTATATTCTTTTGTACATAGGAGCAGTATTATAGTAGTTATATTCTTGTACATAGGGGCAGTATTATAGTAGTTATATTCTTGTACATAGGAGCAGTATTATAGTAGTTATATTCTTGTACATAGGGGGCAGTATTATAGTAGTTATATTCTTGTATATAGAGGCAGTATTATAGTAGTTATATTCTTGTACACAGGAGCAGTATTATAGTAGTTATATTCTTGTACATAGGAGCAGTAATATAGTAGTTACGTGTATATTCTTGTATATAGGAGCAGTATTATAGTAGTTATATTCTTGTATATAGGGGCAGTATTATAGTAGTTATATTCTTGTACATAGGGGCAGTATTATAGTAGTTATATTCTTGTACATAGGATCAGTATTATAGTAGTTATATTCTTGTACATAGGAGCAGTATTATAGTAGTTATATTCTTGTATAGGGGCAGTATTATAGTAGTTATATTCTTGTACATAGGGGGCAGTATTATAGTAGTTATATTCTTTTGTACATAGGAGCAGTATTATAGTAGTTATATTCTTGTACATAGGGGCAGTATTATAGTAGTTATATTCTTGTACATAGGAGCAGTATTATAGTAGTTATATTCTTGTACATAGGGGGCAGTATTATAGTAGTTATATTCTTGTATATAGAGGCAGTATTATAGTAGTTATATTCTTGTACACAGGAGCAGTATTATAGTAGTTATATTCTTGTACATAGGAGCAGTAATATAGTAGTTACGTGTATATTCTTGTACATTGGAGTAGTATTATAGTAGTTATATTCTTGTACATAGGGGTCAGTATTATAGTAGTTATATTCTTGTACATAGGAGCAGTATTATAGTAGTTATATTCTTGTACATAGGGGGCAGTATTATAGTAGTTATATTCTTGTACATAGGAGCAGTATTATGGTAGTTATATTCTTGTACATAGGGGCAGTATTATAGTAGTTATATTCTTGTACATAGGGGCAGTATTATAGTAGTTATATTCTTGTACATAGGAGCAGTATTATAGTAGTTATATTCTTGTACATAGGAGCAGTAGTATAGTAGGATATTTTTTGTCTATTCTATGAAATGTCTATGATGTAATCTTCTCTACTGCATTAATAATTGTAAAAAATGCAGATATCCCAGGCCCCTAATTGTAGTCAGCATAGGTCGGGGTTGGTTCATGAACCCGAGGTCTCGCCTTGTCCAATCACACAGTTACATTTATCAGTAAAGTCTGTTGCAGGGTAAAACTCTCCTAACTGTTACGTAGATCAAAACAGACGATTTGTGGAAGTGGGAACAATATGAGCCTCATGAATTAGTTATAGGGTCAGATTAGCACTGACGGGGGCGTCAGAGGTCTCTTCCTTTCAAGGATTCTCCCCCTGATCATTTTCAGGAAGTATTTCTTAATAATTTGGCAGATGTTGTCGCTGATTGTCTCCTCTCCTGATTATCCGGCATATGGTCGACAGCAGCCTCATAAGCTCATGTTATTGTGGTTAATTGTGGTAATTATTTTGTAGGGTGGTGTCGTAAAGAGGTGACCCCCACCGATCTCCTAAACAAGGGGACTCTCATCAAACAATGGATCCACTTGCATACAAGAATATTGGGGCCTTCTGCACCTTTGGGTCTACTGGACCTCTCACTCCTTGGAGGGTACAGCTCGTAGTCCCGCTATACAACTGCCATGAGATTCCGGCTATCACGGTAACGGCGAACCTCTGGCTACCAGTATTATCAGCTTCTGGGCCAACTATGGGAGAAGATTGCAATTCTAGTTCCTTTAGCTGCTGTCACCCAACTTTCCCAAGAGCCTGAATGTCAAAGGGAGTTATGTTCTTCTGCAAGAAGACATAAGTGACTCTCAGGAGCTTGGAAAGCTGAGTGACAAGTCTCCTAGGATCTGACATTACTTAGAAATAAGATGTCTTAATCTATAGATGATGAGTAAACACGATGTCCCCGCAGTTTTATCAGTCCACAACCCAGTTACAATAATGCGGCGTGGGTCGACCAGTGGAGTTACATTTTTCATGCATGACATCAGGAAATAAGCTCCTTATTCTTTGTGGAAATGGGAAGAAAATGCGATCGTGTTGGCCGCAGAATAATACGCCCTCTCATGTGCACGGGGGTACAAGACGCCGTTAACAATAGTGGACTGTACTGCTAAAAAAAGCTTCAGAAAAGCCGGGACCAGCGGCCAATAGCGCTCATCAGGACAGAGAGGGCGCGCGCGACAGGCGGACAGGGAGCGTGACAGACAGACAGGGAGCGCAACAGACGGACAGGGAGCGCGACAGACGGACAGGGAGCGCGACAGACGGACAGGGAGCACGCGACAGACAGACAGGGAGCGTGACAGACAGGGAGAACGACAGACAGGGCATGTGACAGACGGACAGGGAGCACGACAGACGGACAGGGAGCGCGACAGACGGACAGGGAGAGCAACAGACGGACAGGGAGCGCGACAGACGGACAGGGAGCGCGACATACGGACAAGGAGCGCGGCAGAAAGACAGGGAGCACGAAAGACAGACAGGGAGCACGACAGACGGACAGGGAGCGCAACATACGGACAGGGAGCGCGACAGACAGGGAGCGCGACAGACGGACAGGGAGCGCGACAGACAGGGAGCGCGACAGACGGACAGGGAGCGCAAAAGACAGACAGGGAGCGCAAAAGACAGACAGGGAGCGCAAAAGACAGACAGGGAGCGCGACAGACGGACAGGGAGCGCAACATACGGACAGGGAGCGCGACAGACAGGGAGCGCGACAGACGGACAGGGAGCGCAAAAGACAGACAGGGAGCGCAAAAGACAGACAGGGAGCGCGACAGACGGACAGGGAGCGCGACAGACAGGCAGGGCATGTGACAGACGGACAGGGAGCGCGGCAGACAGACAGGGAGCGCGACAGACGGACAGGGAGCGCGACAGACGGACAGGGAGCGCGACAGACAGACAGGCAGCGCGACAGATGGACAGGGAGCGCGACAGACAGGCAGGGCATGTGACAGACGGACAGGTAGCATGTCAGACGGACAGGGAGTGCAAAAGACGGACAGGGAGCGCAAAAGACGGACAGGGAGCGCAAAAGACAGACAGGGAGCGCGACAGATGGACAGGGAGCGCGACAGACGGACAGGGAGCGCGACAGACGGACAGACAGCGTGACAGACGGACAGAGAGCGCGACAGACAGACAGGGAGCGCGACAGACGGACAGGGAGAGCAACAGACGGACAGGGAGCGCGACAGACAGACAGGGAGCGCGACATACGGACAGGGAGCACGACAGACAGACAGGGAGCACGACAGACGGACAGGGAGCGCAACATACGGACAGGGAGCGCGACAGACAGGGAGCACGACAGACGGACAGGGAGCACGACAGACAGGGAGCGCGACATACGGACAGGGAGCGCGACAGACAGACAGGGAGCACGACAGACAGACAGGGAGCACGACAGACAGACAGGGAGCACGACAGACAGACAGGCAGCGCGACAGACAGGGAGCACGACAGACGGACAGGGAGCACGACAGATGGACAGGGAGTGAGACACAGACAGGGAGCGCGACAGACGGACAGGGAGTGAGACAGACAGACAAGGAGCGTGACAGACAGACAAGGAACGCAACAGACAGGGCACGTGACAGATGGACAGGGGGCACGACAGACAGACAGGGAGCACGACAGACGGACAGTAAGTGCAACAGACAGGGAGCGTGACAGACAGACAGGGAGCACGACAGACAGACAGGGAGCACGACAGACAGACAGGGAGCGCGGCAGACAGACAGGGAGCGCGACAGACTGACAGGGAGCGCGGCAGACGGACAGGGAGCGCGACAGACTGACAAGGAGCGCGACAGACAGGGAGCGCGACATACAGACAGGGAGCGCCACAGACAGGGAGCGCGACAGACAGACAGGGAGCATGACAGACAGACAGGGAGAGTGACAGACGTACAGGCAGCGCAACAGACGGACAAGGAGCGCGACAGACAGGGAGCGTGACAGACGGACAGGGAGCGCACGACTGACACATAAAATCATTGCTGTCAGTAGCTCACCGCTCTGTGTAATGTGCTGCTGATAAAACTCTGCTTATTAGCATTTGTTCTGTGCACACAGAATTCCTGTTTTTCAAGTAGAAGCCACTTCAGGAGATTCTGGCATTTTCTTGGCTTTTTTTTGGTCCCAAACCATTTTATTTGTTAGTGCAGCGCCCCAGAGTCCTGGTCGTTGCAGTACTGTCGCTCCGCCACTAAGGGGAGTGATGGTACATCTGATGGCACTTAAGGAGTTCACCTGACCAGGTATCACAGTCACACACTACACTTCACACTCCGGCCACCAGGGGGAGCAAAAGGTTCTATGTATTAGGCCACTCCTCACACTCTGGTAAAACTGGGGGTTGGATAGGAAGTTAGGGAGAAGCTGACTGGGTTTTGCACAGGTAACATCTAATGAGAGGAGAGCGTTACTTGGGAAGATCCAGGGGGGTCCCTGTCAGGGGTGGGATCCTGACAGAGGCCTAGCACAGGACAGATCGTTACGGAGCCGCGCCTGCACTTCATTGCGGCGGCCTCTTAAGAAAGGACACGAAGCGAAGTATATTGTGGAGAAGTGAGAAATGAGATCACAGCACAAAGGCGATAGAACCAGTAGGAGTCTTTCCCCCGAGATCGGCAACATCCTACTGAGGCGCGTAGCCAGTGGCCGGAACGCCGAGGAAGTATTGGGCTCTACGCATTACTTCAAATCAACGGCAGGGCAGTTAATTATAGGTTGGCTGTCTCACCTAAAACACCTAATGAAGATAACGGAGGCAATTGTGGGAGAGGGGCGTCTCTAGGGTCCCTATAAAATGGATGTGCCTTCGGACCGGCCGGTCTCAGCCAGCCCTGTTAGCAGTGCTCTGGATTGCGGATGCCGAAGCCTTCAGTAAAGAGGTAAAGAGACTGCAACCCTGTGTCCTCGTTATTTACTGCGACCTACACCACCACCTACATCTTTTATTGGGCGCCCCTTAGCAGGACCGCGTACCGGGTCGGGCCACCATGACATCCTCAGAACCGAGAGACCCGGATCCGAGTACCCCACTGTCCTGCGTCTGGGGGCCGCTCCATTAACATTTTTTTTTCCATAAACATTCTTCCATTTTTACATTTTTAAGTGTCATGTTAGTTTTTTTGAGGAGGTTTTTTCTGTGTTTTTTTTATCCATTAAGCAATTAATAAAATGCCTAAAAAATACAAAAAAACCCCAACACCTGGGCCTCTTTGTGGCATTTTTCTATCCTTTCCATTGACTCCTACTGTAATGTCTGAAGCGGCTTCACAGCGATACACCGTACACACCTGAGGCATCGACAGGTCACTTCTGGCATTTCACAAAACCTGAAGCTAAAAGCCTGACCGTGTGAACAGCAGGTATTTTTTTCAATAGAAATTAATGAGATGAGTATTTCAGGCATTTTTTGAACAATTTTTCAGGGTTTTTTTTTTTTTTTTGGAGAGAACATGACCCAAAAATGGCTAAAAAAAACATGCTCTGTGTGAACATACCCGTAGGTCGCACATATTAGGGTTAGTGATAGTGAGGGGTCCGGTGGAGGCCCGCTGATGGGGTCACTACGTGGTGGTCCTGGGAGCTTGTCAGGATGGGTCTCGGCGCAGGGGAGCAGCCTTTAGTGCCAAGCCCTGATGCATGATCTGTACCACGTCTCATACTGTCCTCCTATGAGGAAGAGACGTTTTGGGGTACCAGTGCAAACCCTGCACCCCTATAGTAACCCCAATGACTGTCTATATCCAGGATGGTGAAATGCGAATTTTAGGTACATAAAGATTAGTCAATATTTATAAAAGTTCTACAACTTTCTACTATATTTTCAATTTTAATGACTCATTTTAAGATCTCTGTAAACAATCTAATACTAAGTACTTATCTGATACTTCTCAGAGCTGAGGATTTGTTACAGTTGCATCCAGTCTAAACAAGCAGAACTTCAGATGAATACATTGTACCTGCACTGATACACTGTAGACACTAGCAAGAAGTGTCTTACTACAGGAGCAGCCAAAAAAATGTACTTTTTTTTTTTATAAAACGATCTTTGGTTTCCATGTGTTATGTCAACAGATGACAAATATTGTGAAATCGAAATGTGGAGATTTTTCAGATATAGAAGAAAAACGATCCGGATGTTATAAGAATGTGAGAAATGTTTGCAATGTGAGGACAATAAACAGACCCTGATGTGTCCCCAGGAGGAAGCGACAAGGGGAAGGTGAGGAGGCAGCGGCAGGTAAGGCTACGTTCACATTTGCGTTGTGCGCCGCAGTGTCGGCGACGCAACGCACAACGCAAACAAAAATGCAACAAAACGCACGCTAAAATGCTGCATTTTGCGATGCATGCGTCCTTTTTTGCCGAAAGTTGGACGCAAAAAAAATGCAACTTGCTGCGTTCTCTGCACCCAACGCTTGCGGCCATAAAAACGCATGCGTCGCAAAACGCAGCACAACGCATGTCCATGTGCCCCCATGTTAAATATAGGGGCGCATGACGCATGCGGCACCGCTGCGGCGCCGAACGCTAATGTGAACGTAGACTAAGGCTGGTTTCACACTTGCGTTTTTATCTGCATGCGTTTTAAAAAAAACGCATGTGTGAAAAAACGCATGTAAACGCGGTAAAACGCATGCGTTTTTTAGACGCATGCGTTTTTATAGAAAAACACAAGAAAACAAGAAAAAAACAAAAAACCCTAACCCTAACCTGAAATGCGTGGCACTGAAATACGTTTATATACGTATATACGTATATACGTGCCACGATATTTCAGTGGCCACGTATTTAAGTGCCACGTATTTAAGTGCCACGTATTTAAGTGCCACGTATTTCACGTAAATGCCACGATATTTCAGTGCCAGGTATTTCAGTGCCACGCATTTAAGTGCCACATATTTACGAGCCACGATATTTCAGTGCCACGTATAACCACGTAGTTATAGTATTTACAGTACGTGGCACTTAAATACGTGGCACTGAAATATCGTGGCACTGAAATACGTGGCACTGAGACGTGGCACTGAAATATCGTGGCAGTGAAATACGTGGCACTGAAATACATGGCACTTAAATATGTGGCACTGAAATACGTGGCACTGAAATACGTGATACGTGGCACTGAAATATGTGATACGTGGCACTGAAATACGTGGCACTTAAATACGTGGCACTGAAATACGTGATACGTGGCACTTAAATACGTGGCACTATGACTGTCAGAAAATGTTCATTAGGCCGGTTTCACACGTCAGTGGCTCCGGTACGTGAGGTGACAGTTTCCTCCCGTACCGGAGACACTGACACACGTAGACCCATAAAAATCAATGCATCTGTTCAGATGTCATTGATTTTTTGCGGACCGTGTCTCCGTGTGCCAAACACGGAGACATGTCAGTGTTCGTGGGAGCGCACGTTTTACACGGACCCAATAGAGTCAATGGGTCCGCGTAAAACACGGACCTCACACGGACATTCTCCGTCTGGGGTCCGTGTGCGTGCAGGAGACAGCGCTACAGTAAGCGCTGTCCCCCCCACATGGTGCTGAAGCCGGTATTCATATCTTCCCTGTAGCAGCGTTTGCTGTAGAGTAAATATGAAGAATAGTGTTAAAAATAAAGATCTATGTGTCCGCCGCCCCCCCACCCCCTGTGCGCCCCCCCGCTGGTCAGAAAATACTCACCCGCTCCCTCGCTCCTTCCTGGTCTGGCCGCGCCTCCTACTGTATGCGGTCACGTGGGGCCGATCATTTACAATCATGAATAGTCGGCTCCGCCCCTATGGGAGGTGGAGCCACATATTCATGACTGTAAATGATCGGGCCCACGTGACCGCATGCAGGAGAAGCCGCGGCCAGACCAGGAAGGAGCGACAGCCGACGGGGGACCCGGGTAAGTATTTTCTGACCAGCGGGGGGGCGCACAGGGGGTGGGGGGGCGGCGGACACATAGATCTTTATTTTAAACACTATTCTTCATATTTTCTCTACAGCAAACGTTGCTGCAGGGATGATATGAATCGCAGCTTCAGCACCATGCAGAGTGGGTACCACACGCTCCGTGTGGTACCCACTCGCCATACGGGCGGCACACGTGTGCCGCACGTATGGCCTCCGTGAGTTCCCAGGCACACGGACACGGATAACTCCGGTACCGATTTATTCCGGTACCGGAATTATCTGGACGTGTGGGACAGCCCTCAAACGGTTAGGGGTGAGGTTAGGGGTAGAGTTAGGGTTAGGGTTTGGATCCCTTTATCACCTTGATGGTGGTGGGTGGCTTTTCAGTGTGTTTTTTTTTTTTCTTTAAAAACGCATGCGTTTTTAACGCAAACAAACGCATGTGCTTAAAAACGCAAGCGTTTACATAGACAGCAATGCATTTTTTTGCCGCGAAAAAACGCATGCGTTTTTTCGCGGCAAAAAAACCGCGCAAGAAAATGCTACAGGTTGCATTTTTGAAAATTAACGCATGCAGAAAATAACGCATGCGTTTACAAACGCGACCAAACGCGTACAAAAAAACGCATGCGTTTCCAATGTTAAATATAGGGGGAAAAACGCATGCGTTTTTTGTGCAAAAAACGCTGCAGACAAAAACGCAAGTGTGAAACCAGCGTAAGATACAAAATGGCGTGATGGCCCTTTAAGAGAAGCACTAGAGCTGAAGTGGTCGTGACAGTGTGCAAGACACAAAAGGCAGCAGCGCAGGGATCTGTTATATATGAGGCACACATCCACAAATATATGTAGAGGCTGTAAAAGTTCTCTAAGATTTGTGAGTGTTTATGCTATTTATGGCAGTCTGTATTCCGTCTATAAAGTAACAGGTCATAAAACCTGTATTGTATGGAACCCTCTCCGGAAATAGAAAGCCTTGGCCTCGCACAGCTGAGGGATTGTCACAATTGCATCCAATATTAGACAGACACACACCAATAGCACAAACTTCTCCACTTTACACGTGCAGTGATACAATGTATTCTGCCTGGAGTCTCTATGGCTCAGAGTTCTGAAGATTGGCCAGGCTGGATACAATTGTAACAAAGTCACAGCTGTAAGTAGTACAGGGTCCGCACAAGATTTTTCACACCCTAAATGTAATAAAGGTTTCGCCGACAGCAAGCAGAGATCTTGAAAACTGGGAATAACTTTACTGTACAAAGATCATGGAACCAGAATATTATTTGAAACCAGAATGAAAAGTCTGAAAAGTTTATGGAGTGACTGGAGGATGAAGAATCTCGGAAAGTTGGGCGACAACTCCGTCTCCCTCTTTCTATAATAAATATGTGTGTTCCAGATTAATCTCCCAAAACAATAACAATCATACAAAATAAATTAACCCATTCCTGTAGCCACCACTAGAGGGAGCCCCCTGCATACAGATTCTTACATCTCCCATTGAATCCTATACTGGCGGTTTACATCCATATACTCCTTTAAATTATATATAAGTTAACAATATGAACTATTGGGAGCGGGGAGGTAGCATGCTGCCTCAGTGTAACTGGGAGTTTTTATAAACGCCTCCATGCTTCCTGCAAGAATCTGTGACGCTGGTGTCTGTGTCATCTTTATAGACAATTAAGAGTTAATGCTTCGATCCATCTCTTTAAAAACATCCTGTCACCAGATTTTTAGTGAGTAAAACTGTAAAAAAAAAATCTGACAGGTTCTCTTTCACAAAGTCCAGGTGTAGATGAGAAGGGCGACAGCACCTCTAGTGGTCACATCAGTAACTGTCTCAGTGCAGTAATTGATGTGACCACTGGAGGTCAGTATGGGATAGCGTACTCAGGAATGTACAGGTCCTTCTCAAAAAATTAGCATATAGTGTTAAATTTCATTATTTACCATAATGTAATGATTACAATTAAACTTTCATATATTATAGATTCATTATCCACCAACTGAAATTTGTCAGGTCTTTTATTGTTTTAATACTGATGATTTTGGCCTACAACTCCTGATAACCCAAAAAACCTGTCTCAATAAATTAGCATATTTCACCCGTCCAATCAAATAAAAGTGTTTTTTAATAACAAACAAAAAAACCATCAAATAATAATATTCAGTTATGCACTCAATACTTGGTCGGGAATCCTTTGGCAGAAATGACTGCTTCAATGCGGCGTGGCATGGAGGCAATCAGCCTGTGACACTGCTGAGATGTTATGGAGGCCCAGGATGCTTCAATAGCGGCCTTAAGCTCATCCAGAGTGTTGGGTCTTGCGTCTCTCAACTTTCTCTTCACAATATCCCACAGATTCTCTATGGGGTTCAGGTCAGGAGAGTTGGCAGGCCAATTGAGCACAGTAATACCATGGTCAGTAAACCATTTACCAGTGGTTTTGGCACTGTGAGCAGGTGCCAGGTCGTGCTGAAAAATGAAATCTTCATCTCCATAAAGCATTTCAGCCGATGGAAGCATGAAGTGCTCCAAAATCTCCTGATAGCTAGCTGCATTGACCCTGCCCTTGATGAAACACAGTGGACCAACACCAGCAGCTGACATGGCACCCCACACCATCACTGACTGTGGGTACTTGACACTGGACTTCAGGCATTTTGGCATTTCCTTCTCCCCAGTCTTCCTCCAGACTCTGGCACCTTGATTTCCGAATGACATGCAAAATTTGCTTTCATCAGAAAAAAGTACTTGGGACCACTTAGCAACAGTCCAGTGCTGCTTCTCTGTAGCCCAGGTCAGGCGCTTCGGCACCTGTAGCCCATTTCCTGCACACGCCTGTGCACGGTGGCTCTGGATGTTTCCACACCAGACTCAGTCCACTGCTTCCTCAGGTTCCCCAAGGTCTGGAATTGGTCCTTCTCCACAATCTTCCTCAGGGTCCGGTCACCTCTTCTCGTTGTACAGCGTTTTCTGCCACATTGTTTCCTTCCAACAGACTTACCATTGAGGTGCCTTGATACAGCACTCTGGGAACAGCCTATTTGTTGAGAAATTTCTTTCTGGGTCTTACCCTCTTGCTTGAGGGTGTCAATGATGGCCTTCTTGACATCTGTCAGGTCGCTAGTCTTACCCATGATGGGGGTTTTGAGTAATGAACCAGGCAGGGAGTTTTTAAAAGCCTCAGGTATCTTTTGCATGTGTTTAGAGTTAATTAGTTGATTCAGAAGATTAGGGTAATAGGTCGTTTAGAGCAGAGGTCCCCAACCTTTTTTGCACCAGGGACCGGCTTTAAGCAAGACCAGTTTTCCATGGCCCGGTGGGGGTGGGGCAGGGGCGGGGCTTTGGTCATATGGGGGTGGGGTTATGGAGGGATGGAGCTTAGTGCATACTTATCATATAATTATGACATTTATAATGAGAATGTGATTCAACTTACCATAGGTTCAGAATGAGTGGGAGCACCATGCTTGTTTCCCTGGTGCTTTGCACCATTATTGCCCCATAGCTGTGCCATATAGTGCTCTGCACCATTATTGCCCCATAGCTGTGCCATACAGTGCTCTGCACCGTTTATTATTGCCCCATAGCTGTGCCATACAGTGCTCTGCACCGTTCATAATTGCCCCATAGCTGTGCCATATAGTGCTCTGCACCGTTCATAATTGCCCCATAGCTGTGCCATATAGTGCTCTGCACCGTTCATAATTGCCCCATAGCTGTGCCATACAGTGCTCTGCACCATTATTGCCCCATAGCTGTGCCATATAGTGCTCTGCACCATTATTGCCCCATAGCTGTGCCATATAGTGCTCTGCACCATTGCCCCATAGCTGTGCCATACAGTGCTCTGCACCATTATTGCCCCATAGCTGTGCCATATAGTGCTCTGCACCATTATTGCCCCATAGCTGTGCCATATAGTGCTCTGCACCATTGCCCCATAGCTGTGCCATATAGTGCTCTGCACCATTATTGCCCCATAGCTGTGCCATATAGTGCTCTGCACCGTCCATTATTGCCCCATAGCTGTGCTGCTGCTGCTGCAATAAAAATAATAAAACACATACTCACCTGTCTTGCAGCTCCTCGGCGCCATCTTCCCGGCGTCTCCCTGCACTGACTGATCAGGCAGAGGGCGGCGCGCACACTATATGCGTCATCGCGCCCTCTGCCTGCAGTCAGTGCGGAGAGACGCCGGGAAGATGGAGACAGCGCCCGGCGTGTGGAACGAGGACACGTAAATATGCGATACTTACCTGCTCCCGGCGTCCCGCTCCTTCCCCCGGACAGCTGGTCTTCGGTGCCGCAGCCTCTTCCTCTGTCAGCGGTCACCGGCACCGCTGATTAGAGAAATGAATTATGCGGCTCCGCCCCTATGGGAGGTGGAGCCGCCTATTCATTTCTCTAATGAGCGGTCCCACGTGACCGCTGAACAGGGGCGCCGCGGACCGGCTGAAAAGCCCCAACGGCCCGGTCCTGGTCCGCGGACCGGCGGTTGGGGACCTCTGGTTTAGAGAACCTTTTCTTGATATGCTAATTTATTGAGACAGGTTTTTTGGGTTATCAGGAGTTGTAGGCCAAAATCATCAGTATTAAAACAATAAAAGACCTGACAAATTTCAGTTGGTGGATAATGAATCTATAATATATAAAAGTTTAATTGTAATCATTACATTATGGTAAATAATGAAATTTAACACTATATGCTAATTTTTTGAGAAGGACCTGTATAATGCTTGGATTTATTGTAATTGGGGCCATTTTTGTTGCCTCCGAAAGTATCAGTGACATTAAAGGGAAACTATACTTCCAAGCAGGGCCGGATTGGCAATTCTGGAAAATGCCAGAAGGGCCTGTCTGGTCATGAGCTGCCTTGTCTGCTACATTGTTAACAGAATCGGTGGTCTCAAGATACCCATACTGTCAAGAGTTGTGACGGAGTACAAAGTCGCTCACTCCGTCACTTACCCCAGCAGGCAACTGGTATCATAGAAATATTGGTGTTATAGAAAATGGGGAAGAGGAGGTGAATTGTTTATTATTATTTTACCTTTGTGGGAGAAGAGCCACAAAACAGGGACATTATTACTGGAAGGGGCCTAAAATGGAGAACAATATACGAGGATGAGAGACAAACATTACTGCAAGGGGCCCATGATGGGGGACATTATACCAAGAAGGGGCCCATGATGGAAGACATTTAACCAGGGGAAAGGGAAACATTATACCAGGAAGCGGCCAATGATGGACACATTATACTGGGAAAGGGGCCTAGATGGAGGACATTATATCTGGAAGAGATCCTCAATAGGGAAACACTATACCAAGAAAGGACCGAGAATGGGGACATTATACCAGGAAAAGGATCAGGATGGAGGACATTATACCAGGAATGGGTCCAGGATGGGGGACATTATTACAGGAAGGAATAAGGCAGCACACTGTAGCGCCAAAACCTGCAAACATGAAACATGAAAATTGAATTGCATTACTGCACTAGAAATATAAAAAATTGAGAAAGTTAGGGCATAAATTGGCCAATGTATGGGTACCTTGTAGCCACGGTAAGGCGTTTCTCGTATACAAGGACCTAACAATGCCTTTCCTCTCTGAGAATAAAGTCTTCATCTGAATGGGAACCTAATGTGAGTCCTCTAAGTCCTAGTATTTGGACCTTCATGAGAAGGTGATCGGTTCTGATGACGGTCCTAATACTAGGACCAAAACGTTAAATAATCGAATTGCTATTAAAAAAGTTGTTTAATTCACTGCAATTTGAGCGCTGAGTTCCTTACTGGCTTGTAGACGGAGGACATTGTTACATGAGAAGACAAAGTCTTTACAGGATCTGGAACGCTACAAGGGCCCATACATCTGATGAACATACAGGTGGGGGCCCAGGTCTAAATTTCTAGTGATGCCATTGCATATCATTGGGTCAGCCGCACAGTGGCCCAGTAGGTAAGGGGCTCCACACTCAGCACCAAAGTCCCTTCTCTTATAGACAGGATTATTTGTCTGCCTGTCTCTGTCTGTGTCCGCCGCCGTATTAGAGAGTTCTCACCCAAATCTTGTAGCCAGGTAGCCTCCCAGTGAGGATCCAACGATGATCCCTAATCCGAAGCAGAGGCCGAGCTTCCCCAGAGCGCCGGCGCGTTCCTGGGCCGTGGTCAGGTCGGTTACAATCATCTGAGCTCCTATCAAACATGAAAGAATCATTTTTACTGAGAGGTGAGCAGCGGCCATTAGAACCCCATCTAGATCAGTACGGAAAAGAAAATTCCACTCGGCCTTTTAGAGTTTTCTTTCTTAAAGGGATATTCAAACTTTGAGCAAATAAAACTTTGCATTTTTACTGTAAATCTTAAAATTGTCCAAGATAATTTATTTCTCAATGTTTCTCAGAGTTTTCAAGATCCCTGCTTTCTGTTCAATAGAAACTTTCAATATTTACTCTTGTGTGATACAATCTCTCCTCGGTCATTCAAGCGCAGGCAAAATGCACTGCAATTAGCTGTATGTCCATCACATGAACCTCCTCCAGGCTCCTGAATAAAGGCAAGCAGAGATCTTGAAAACTGATTGATACAGAAGTTGGGGATTCCTGCTCTTCAACAGGATGAACATAGGAGAAAGGAAAATTATGGTACAATGTCTCCATCTAGTGGATAAAAAATATTATTGCGCATACACCTCTGGGAGCATTTTTTTTTTTTTACTTAATGCACATATTTGGGAGTAAAACTAATTTTTGCAACATGGATGTAGTGGGACCAGCTCTTAATGAAATGGCTTCAAAATGCATTCCCCTCCCCCATATAATTTATTACGAGACTGTAGTCACTTATCCTGGTTGCATCGTGATTTTGGTGCCCCTGAGATGCAGATTGGGGCCATTTCACCTGCAAAATAACGGAGCCATTATGATTTCAGAGTTCCAGTGTTTACCTGCAAGATTAAGCAATTGTGCAAGCAAACAGTGGACAGATCTCAACGGCGCAGAACCGTTGCATGTGAACGCAGCTCTACACTGGACAATTATTAGGAATGTTCGTGGCAATCATCGGCTAGTGTTAAAGCTTCTTTATGTAGGTGCAGTGTACACTCTCCAGACATGGGCACATACTGCACACAAATACATGCTGCACACTTATATACACGCCTGCATACACTTCACGGCATGTTTAGGTAGCACACATAACCTGATATGCAGCCAGAAAATACTATGTGATGCGTGAAAAAGCTCATCTGAGCATGGGAGTCACATCAGCTCCCTAACAATGGCTTTTACAAGATATTAAAAAGTCCTCTTACCCATTGGTATAATGCCTATACGTTACACCAAGGCCCCGACGCGCATTTCTCATTTGCTTCCTCGGACCGTGTAAAAATTTACGCTAATATGTCTGGTTTGTGTGACTATAAATTAAGGATTTTTGTACCTTTCTATAAATGTATGGGTAAAGGATTTATTTAAAACAATATCCACAATTTTTCCTACTTTAAGCTCCCAAATGTTCTTTATTGCTATCTATGTTGTATGGAGAGTTTGTGTAATCAAGGAATGTGTTTTTTTTATTAATCCACAATTCTAGCTTTATTAATCCACAATTCTAGACATTTGTAGCATTCTGCATAGAGCACTTGCCTATATGCTCCATGTTCAGTGCACTCGGTATTCTGGTTTGCAAGATGGGGCTAGAAAATGTGGAAGAACGGTCACCAGCTATAGTGGAAAGGTGAGGTTTTTTTGGGTGGGAGAGGTTATATAGCATCACACTACTGTAGTGCAGCTCAGTGTGGACACTTACTCCTCACCCGTCGCTGCACCTTCACCTGCACTAATGGATAGCATCTATTTGGCTGAAGGAGACGTCTGTCCAAGTGAAAAGAAAAGTTTTGCCACCTTGTTTGCCAATTCAAATTAGATTGAATACACTCAATAAGGCCAAGTTCACACGAGCATACAAGGAAATCATCCAAGTTTCTTTCAGAAAACTCATCTGTTTTTATACATAAGCAGTTACTAAATATTTACAAGACTAAATGCAGTTTACTATAATATAATGTATCTGTAAAAATGAGATGCCGTACGGTGGCTCAATATTTATTTCAATTTTTTACTTACACCCATAGACTTAAAGGGGCGGTCAGAAACACAAACTAATTTTCATCCTGAACCCCTATCTATGTAGTGCCATAATCTAATCTATTTTCTAATAAACTTGCATTAAAAATTCCTTAATGCTATCTAACATATATATATATATATATATATATATATATATATATATATATATATATATACGCTGCTCAAAAAAATGAGGGGAACAAATAAACAAGAGAATCTAACTCCAAGTAAATCAAACTTCTGTGAAATCAAACTTAGGAAGCACCACTGATTCACAATCAATTTCACATGCTGTTGTGCAAATGGAATAGACAACAGATGGAAATTATTGGCAATTATCAAGACACCCTCAATAAAGGAGTGGTTCTGCAGGTGGGGGCCACAGACCACATCTCAGTACCAATGCTTTCTGGCTGATGTTTTGGTCACTTTTGAATGTTGGTCACTTTTGAATGTTGGTTGTGCTTTCACATTCGTGGTAGCATGAGACAGACTCTACAACCCACACAAGTGGCTCAGGTAGTGCAGCTCATCCAGGATGGCACATCAATGCGAGCTGTGGCAAGAAGGTTTGCTGTGTTTGTCAGCGTAGTGTCCAGAGGCTGGAGACGCTACCAGGAGACAGGCCAGTACACCAGGAGACGTTGAGGGGGCCGTAGGAGGGCAGCAACCCAGCAGCAGGACCGCTACCTCAGCCCATGTGCAAGGAGGAACAGGAGGAGCACTGCCAGAGCCCTGCAAAATGACCTCCAGCAGGCCACAAATGTGCATGTGTCTGCACAAACAGTTAGAAACCGACTCCATGAGGATGTCTGAGTGCCCAACGTCCACAGATGGGGGTTGTGCTCACAGCCCAACACTGTGCAGGACGCTTGGCATTTGCCACAGAACACCAGGATTGGCAAATTCACCACTGGCGCCCTGTGCTCTTCACAGATGAAAGCAGGTTCACACTGAGCAGGTGACAGAGTCTCAAGATGCCGTGGATAGCGATCTGCTGCCTGCAACATCCTTCAGCATGACCGGTTTGGCAGTGGGTCTGTAATGGTGTGGGGTGGCATTTCTTTGGAGGGCTGCACAGCCCTCCATGTGCTCGCCAGAGGTAGCCTGACTGCCATTAGGTACCGAGATGAGATCCTCAGACCCCTTGTGAGACCATATGCTGGTGCGGTTGGCCCTGGGTTCCTCCTAATGCAGGACAATGCCAGACCTCATGTGGCTGGAGTGTGTCAGCAGTTCCTGCAAGATGAAGGCATTGAAGCTATGGACTGGCCCGCCCGTTCCCCAGACCTGAATCCGATTGAGCACATCTGGGACATCATGTCTCGCACCATCCACCAATGTCACGTTGCACCACAGACTGTCCAGGAGTCGGCTTTATTCCAGGTCTCCGAGGAGATCCCTCAGGAGACCATCTGCTGCCTCATCAGGAGCATGCCCAGGCATTGTAGGGAGCTCATACAGGCACATGGAGGCCACACACACTACTGAGCATCAATTCCTTGTCTTGAGGCATTTCTACTGAAGTTGGATCAGCCTGTAATTTGATTTTCCACTTTGATTTTGAGCATCATTCCAACTCCAGACCTTCGTAGAATATTAGTTGTGATTTATATTGATAATTTTTAGGTTTTACTGTTCTCAACACAGTCCATTATGTAATGAATAAAGATTCACAGCTGGAATATTTAATTCAGCGATATCTAGGATGTGGGATTTTAGTGTTCGCTTTATTTTTTTTTATAATTTTTACTACTTTCTTTCTGATGATGCTTCGTTTGAGAATCCCAGAGCATTATCAGGAGGGTAGACATTGTAGTCTCTTGCCCCTCCCTGAAAAGAAGTATCATCAGTGACCTTCTTTTCAGGGGTTGGGCTAGTCCCTACTCTACTGAGCATGCATCGGTTGTCAATTTTGATGACATATGCTCAGTAGATTCTTGTCACTTCCTCTCTCTCCCCGGCTCTGATCAGAAGTAACAAGGTGGCAGAAAGCGCACTGTCAATACGCATTGTAAGATGAATACCTGGCATGCAGACACCAGTGCTGCCCCTGCAAGTGACGTCACTTGGGGAGGAGCGGCCACTGGTCTTTGCACGCTTGGTATTCTTCTTACAATGCATACTGACAGTGCACTCTCCTGCTGATTCGTTACTTCTGATGAGAGCCGGAGCGAGAGCGCACTGTCACTGTGCTCTGATAAGAACAGTGCACAGTGACAAGGATCTACTGAAAACCCACACATGCTCAGTACAGCAGGGAATAGCCCAGCCTCTGAAATTGAGGTCACTGATGAACTTCATTGCAGGGAAGGGGCAGACATTGTGGCACTGATCTCAGCCTTTTCTCCCTGATGACGCTTCATTTGAGTCTCCTACCATCTCCTATCAGTCCTGAAAAATGGACAGCACACAGATGGCATCCGAGTGCAGTCCTGCCTTTTCATAAATACGTAGATTTGCATTTTCGGGTTTGATCCGACATTCAGATCAATATTGGACATATCTTTTGCGCTGAACAATCATGGACATGTGACTGATCCCATTCACTATTATAGGTACGAGTGCGTGAAAAACACTCGAATGCAAAACACAGCTGTGTGAATGAGGACAACCTTGTTAGACGGTGTGATAGGCGCTGCCATTTAGCCAGTGAGAAGTTAAAGCGCTCACCACACCCTCAGCATGTTTTTTAAGAATCTTTTTTTTTGTAAACCGTAATGAAAAATCTCTTCCAAAAATGTTTTACTCTCACTGGAAGGGGGATGGGGTGGAATCTCCCCTTTTCTTATTTACATTATGACATCATTTTTTTTCCCCATTTTACTCTTCGAGATTGTATCGGAATCTCCCCAAATCTTCCACCAGCAGATCATTTCCCATAAACGCTTCCAGCAGTCGCCACTAGAGGGGGAAGTGCTGTACATGCACCTTGTCCCCCAAATTAGAGACATAGATAGCGCGCCACCTAGTGGCTGCTGCAGGTAGCTAGTTTTATGGTTTCATTCTGTGACCACATGAAGGAGAAGAACTATCTCATCCCACGCAAGTTCAGTACCTGGAAGACCATGCATGAAAACCGACGGGAGCCGGGACAGGAACAGGAAGGGGATGTTGGTGGTAAATGCAAGGATCAAGTAATAGATGGACGCAGACAGGAAGGAAAGTGTGAGTGCCGCGCGAGGCCCATACTGATCCGAAAACCTGGAAGAAAGTAGCATACAGTAAATATTTGACTGTTAGCAAAGAACATTAATTTTATGGAACGTGCACTCACCCAAATCCGGACTGGCTGCTACATAGGGTGTATACAGCAGGGTATATACTCCTTGATATCAGGTATACATTAACAGTATAGTCATACAATTTACAACAAAGTGACTAATTGGTATCAGAAGAAGCATACAGTTGACTATTGGGCCGGAGAGTCTTTTTTTAAATTTGCATAAGACTCCTCCCCTGAAGAAGCTGGGCGAAACATGAGCATGGGCGATGAAGGCAGGAGCTCCCTACACTCTTTTCGTGCAGCGGTTCACCAAATAGGTATACTAAAAATCATTTATCTCTTCATTTTTTTGAGCTAGCATTCGCAAGTGACTTATCCCTTATAGGTAGTCAGCTAACGACATCTAGCTCAAAAAAATGAAGTGATAAATGATTTTTTAGTACACCTATTTGGTAAACCGCTGCACAAAAAGAGTGTAGGGAGCTCCTACCTTCTTCCTGATGCTCACGTTTCGGCCAGCTTCTTCAGGGGGAGTCTTATGCAAATAAAAAAGACCTCAGATCCAACCGTCAACTCTATGCTTCTTCTGATATCAATTAGTCACTTTGTTGTGAATTGTATGACTATACTGTTATCTTATACCTGCGCTGCTCCCAACATATAGGAGCTTTAGGCTTCCATTATTTCCTCTACCTCTTCCTGAATTTCATATTTTAAAAACAAATATTTAAAATTGATTTTTCTAAATAAAAATTATGTTTTTATAATTAATTATTTGTCACTTCTATTTTTGCGCCGGGTGTAAATACTAGATATCTGGTGTAAGTTTTTTTATGTGAAATTTCCTAATAAGAAGTGCAGCCCAGGAATTAAGGGCAATGTTGATAAAGTGGATAACTAGTGTTGTAAATCATGCGGTTGCAGAATGCAGCATAAGTTTGGCATTTTCTTGCTGAATTTCTCTCAGGGACCCAACAGTAAGAAGCTGATGTAACGCTATAAGCTGAGAAGAAGATCGGGAGACCATACGAGGTGTCAAGTATCATAAACCCTTTGCTATACATGTACAGTATATATCTACATCACAATCTTTGGCTTCCCTTACAGTCCTGCTCACTATTATTGGCACCCTTCATTTTTCATAGTCTGTACAATATCTTCAGAAATACATGTTTTTAATTAGTGGTCCAAAGAAATACAACAATAAACCATTGTTTCTCAACATCCATGTTGCAATTTCAAAGAAGAAACAGAATAAACAACAGCTAACAGCCTCCAAACGTTTCTTGTAGCCATCTATAAGCTTCTTGCACTTCTCCGCTGGTATTTTCTCCCACTCTTCCTTTGCAGTTTGTTCAGGCTCTTGAATATTTGCAGGTTCCCAATGGCAGATTTCAGCTCAAAGATTGAGGTCAGGACTCATTGCTGGCTATTTCTGTGTACTCCACCATGCTTAACTGTTGGTAGGGTGTTCTTATCCTTATAAGCTTCATTGCCCCGTCTGTAAACAAACTGTTGCTTTGCATTGCCAAAAAGCTCTATTTTTGTCTCATCTATCTACAGAACATTTTCTCAGAAGGATTGTGGTTTGACAACATACTCTTTGGCAAAGATCAGTCGTTCCTATGTCTTTTCTTCAGCAATGGTTTCTTCCTTGGCTTTTGCCCATAAAGCTCTGCTTGGTTTAGTGTGTGACGTATGGTACTTGAGGAAACCATGACTCCAGACTGTTTCAGGTTGGCCTTCAGGTCTTTTGGATGTTTGACGTGATGTTTTTTCCACTATTCGCACCAACCTTTGAAGATATCTCTTGTCAGTTTTCCTCTTTCCCCCATGTACAAGGAGTTTCTTGACTTTACATATAAAGACAGTTTCACATGACATTATGAATGATTTACGTGTGTCACAGGATTAGAAGAGGTCACTGACACTTTACCTTTAAGACTCTAGGACAGAAGTGACTGACCTCATTACGGCTCCTCAATCAGAGCAAAGATCTACAAACTGTTAACGATTTATGGAAGGTTATTGCATCCTCATGAACAGAGATAAGGCCGGTGACATGGGGCTGAATATTACTAGGGAAAACCCCTTTAAATTCTCCTTTATTGTAATTTAGTACCCCTAAAGTCTAGAGTGGGGTGCTAATGAGCTGATCAGTCACACTGTACCTATACCAAAAGCTGACACTGACAGCTGCCTCCTACAAGAAGAGAGCACTCATCTCCTGAAAGACGGTGAACTGAAATACTCAGTGCTGCAAGTTGGCGGTTGCACGACTGGGGGCTTAAAATGAGCTTTTTTTTTAGCTGAATAATTCTGCTTCACCCCAAATATAAAAAAAAGAAAAAATAGTATTACAAAGCTTGTACCTGCCAAAAACAGGGCCTCCTACAAGCTGAAGGATCCCAAAGACGGTCTGAAGGTATCCAAATCCGACTGTATCCAAGCCGAGACTCCGAGCGAGATACTGCGGGAATAAGAGAACGGATGTATCATATGAAGAAAGCAAAAAGAATATTTAGATGGCGGCAAATAGTAGAAACGTTTGGGGCGTCATCTTCAGAAGGAGAAAGGGGGATCTACAAGGAGATCCAGGAGACCCCTGTGGGGTAAGGACGGAGTTCTCCTATCTTTCTCCAAAAGATCATTACCCTGCGGAGGAGCGATCATAACCTTACATGAAGGCCAGAAGGCTGGGGCTACACCGCGACTTGGTCACATCTTCGTACGCTACAATGTAGCAAAATACAAATTAATGAGGTCTAATTGCAACTCTGAAAAGAAAGTCACAAAAGTCGGCTGCGATACCATCGAGGTTACACTGCGACACATTCACTTGTATTCTGCTGTGACTTAGTAAACTCTCGCTACATGATTTATGCAGTGACAGAAGTCGCCATGTAGTCGCTGCCTTACGTCGGCTGCAGATGAGCACATGAAAAATCGTCCAAGCTTCAGACAGAAAACCCAGTCAATAAAGACATCCGAGAGCCTGGGAACAGCGCAAACTGTACCGCGTCTTCCCAGGCGCCGGTACGTGTCACACGGACACACGGATGTTACATCCATACATAAAGATGGCACACAGACACGGACCACGGATCTCACCAGTACTGGCGGATTTGACACATGGACAACACACAGATGGCACATGGACACGGACCACGGATCTCACCACTACTGGCGGATATGACACATGGACAATACACACATGGCACACAGACACAGAACATGGATCTCACCAGTACTGGTGGATGTGACACACAGACAACACATGGATGGCACACGGTCGCGGACCATGGATTTCACCAGTACTGGCGGATATGACACATGGACAACACACAGATGGCACATGGACATGGACCACGGATCTCACCAGTACTGGCGGATATGACACATGGACATCACACAGATGGCACACGGACATGGAACACGGATCTCACCAGTACTGGCGGATATGACACACGGACAACACACAGATTGCACACGGACCACGGATCTCACCAGTACTGGCGGATATGACACATGGACATCACACAGATGGCACACGGACATGGAACACGGATCTCACCAGTACTGGCGGATATGACACATGGACATCACACAGATGGCAAACGGACATGGAACACGGATCTCACCAGTACTGGCGGATATGACACATGGACATCACACAGATGGCACACGGACATGGAACACGGATCTCACCAGTACTGGCGGATATGACACATGGACATCACACAGATGGCACACGGACATGGAACACGGATCTCACCAGTACTGGCGGATATGACACATGGACATCACACAGATGGCAAACGGACATGGAACACGGATCTCACCAGTACTGGTGGATATGACACACGGACAACACACAGATTGCACACGGACCATGGATCTCATCAGTACTGGCGGATATGACACACGGACAATGCACACATGGCACACAAACACAGAACACAGATCTCACCAGTACAGGCGGATGTGACACACGGACAACACACGGATGGCACACGGACACAGACCACAGATCTCACCAGTTAGATTTAGCTGTTATTAGAACATTAGAGACTTTAGTGAGGGCAGTTTCAGTAGAGTGTAAAGGCCCCGTCACACACAGCGACGCTGCAGCGATACAGACAACGATGCCGATCGCTGCAGCGTCGCTGTTTTGTCGCTGTGTGGTCGCTGAGGAGCTGTCACACAGACCGCTCTCCAGCGACCAACGATGCCGAGGTCCCCGGGTAACCAGGGTAAACATCGGGTTGCTAAGCGCAGGGCCGCGCTTAGTAACCCGATGTTTACCCTGGTTACCAGTGTAAAATGTAAAATAACAAACAGTACATACTCACCTTCGCGTCCCCCAGCGTCCGCTTCCTGCACTGACTGAGCGCCGGCCCTAACAGCAGAGCGGTGACGTTACCGCTGTGATCTGCTTTCACTTTAGGGCCGGCAGTCAGTCAGTGCAGGAAGCGGACGGCAAGGGACCTGACGGACACCGGAATGTGAGTATGTAGTGTTTTTTTTTTTTTTACATTTACGATGGTAACCAGGGTAAACATCGGGTTACTAAGCGCGGCCCTGCGCTTAGTAACCCGATGTTTACCCTGGTTACCAGTGAAGACATCGCTGAATCCGTGTCACACACACCGATTCAGCGATGTCAGCAGGACCTCAACGACCAAAAAAAGGTCTAGGCCATTCCAACACGACCAGCGATCTCACAGCAGGGGCCTGGTCGCTGGTACGTGTCAAACATAGCGAGATCGCTACTGAGGTCGCTGTTGCGTCACAAAACTTGTGACTCAGCAGCGATCTCGCTAGCGATCTCGCTATGTGAGATGGGGCCTTAAGGAGCAGAAGCCAGATTGTAGAGGGTCAAACAGAGAGTGATCTGAAAGATAGCAGATAAGACGGGAGTGGACCAGGCCTTCCAGGAGTTTAGAGATGAAGGGAAGATTAGAGAATGGTCTATAGTTATCTATAGTTAGCAGCAGAGTTCTGGTCAAGGAGTAAAGGAGTTATGATGGCGTTTTTAAATGTAGGGAGGAAGATACCGGAGACCAGAGGATAGAGAGAGGTTAAATATTTTAGATAGGTGGGTAGTGACAGCCAGGGAGAGGGACTGAAGGAGATGTGAGGGAATAGGGTCACTGGTGCAGGTTAAGGGGTTGAACTGCTAGCTAGATTTGATGCTGACTGTTGCAGAGGGAGCTGGACTGTGTATTACAACCCCTCCTGTTGTTGATCTCAGAGGTCCACGGACAACACCTGGATAAAAATGTACATCATACTGCAGAAGCTGACACCCCACCCCAGAAAGGGGTTAAGGCTGGAGTGGAGCAAAGCGATTCATAAGACTCAGTTCCAGTAGCCACTGTCACGACACAGCTGTCGGGTGACCTAGGACTAGGGGCTCCTACCCTGACCCTACCACTAGGGGCCGCCCTAGCTTGCCCTATTCCCCGGGGTACTTCTGAAGGTTAAGATGCCGTGGGCTCCATCCTTGCCTAATCTCCTGAGATAACCGTTCGTTTGTTCTCTTTCCCCACCCAAGGAAGAGGGGCGCTACTGTGCACTGTAGTACA